>NC_056623.2:4868750-5200000 GCF_002870075.4 Lactuca sativa | reverse complement strand
AACACATAAACATAGGCACATGCAAGAGTCACAAAGACAGCTAGCATACTAACACCATAACATTAACATGGGTCGGCATTGGTGCCTTCGACCCGCTAAACCTAGTAAGGAAACTCACCTTGAATATAAAAAGGTAGCTAAATAAATCCTGACTCCGAATATCGACTCTACTCAACCCTAAACATAAAAGATCTCCTTAAGTACAACACAAAATGCCTAAAAGCCCCTTATAGGTCAAACTTGGTCAAAGACTAAAGTCAAAGTCAAAGTCAATGATCCGGGTTGATCCAACTCGCCAGATTGTCCTTCAAATCGTCGAGTTTCTCCATTAGTCTGCAAAGTCGGGAAGAAACTGATCCAACTCGCCGAGTTCTCCAGAAATCCAACATTTTCATTCATTAAGCCGACCTTATCGAAACTAAGAGCTTCGCAACTCAATCTTAACTGAAATGACCTCAAGAAAGGTAAAGTTTCCAACTTTACCCCTAAGAACCACCAAAATGGGTTCAAAACCTAAACCCTAGGCTTAAAAGAGTGAGGGATTAATCATTAAGCACTTAATCACCAATGGCATAGCCCCAAACTGCAAATCTGGCCCTAAAAGTTGAATGCTATGTAAAGCTTCTAACTTTACACACATGCAAGACTATGAGATGCTCAAAAGAGGCCAAAAGAAGGACTTAATGAATGCATGAAGCCCTTAAGACCATAAAGTTGGCACCTTTATGCCAAAAGAGCTCATGAAGATCATAGATCTTAAAGAATAAACACTTGGGACTTCTACTTCCCCAACAACCACCCATCCATGGCTAAAAGCATGCAATCTAACCCAAGAAGAGATCTAAGAAAATGTTAAGCAAGGTTAGAGCTTTATACCTGAAATGTGCGGGAAATGGTGCAGAGAATCAAGATCTGAAAGCTCCTACTTGAACCACCACCTTGCATCAAGCTTTTCTTCCTTCAATGAGCTTCAAATACACCAAAACACGCCCACAATAAGCTTACAACACTCAAGGAGTCTTTAGGGTTTCGAGATTAGGGTTAGGGGCTATGGAGGCTAGGAATGAGGCCAACATCTGGGACTTAAGGTGTTTAAATAGGGTGCAAAACCCTAAATTTAAGGTTTCCTTCCCAACTGCTAACTTGTTGAATTGACTCATTAAACTTCACAGCCGAAACAACTTCAACACGTCGAGTTAAGGCTTCCAACTCGACGAGTCCTCCAAGAAAAAGCAATAATTGGAAATAATTTCATACTAGAAACTAGGCGTTACAATTCTCCCCCGCTTGAATTAGACTTCATCCTCAAATTCCGTTGTCTCGAACAATCCTGCGTAATGCTCTCCCATCTCCTCCTCGGGCTCCCAAGTCCACTCTGACCCCTTGTGATGCAGCCACTTCACTTTCACTAGCTCCACTACCTTGTTCCTCAAGGTTTTTGTCTTCCAATCTAATATTGTCACTGGATTCTCAACATAATTCAGGCGGTCATCCACATGAATATCTTCTAAGGGTACAACTGCGAAATCATCCACCAAACACTTCTGCAGCTGAGAGACATGGAAGTGTGCTATGAATCTGGCTGGGCGAGGCTAGAAGATTAAGACGATACGCAACCCAACCCACCCGAGCCAAAACCCTGAAGGGACCGGTATATCTGGGGCCCAGCTTGCCCCACTTCCTGAACCGGATGACACCTTTCCAAGGTGACACCTTCAGGAGAACCATATCTCCCACCTGGAACACCAAATATGATCGACACTTGTCGGCATAGCTCTTCTGCTGACTCTGAGCTGTCTGGAGCCTGCTCTGAACCTGCTAAATCATCTCCGTAGTCTTGAGTACCACCTCGGTACTCCCCATGACTCGCTGACCGACCTCGCCCTAATAAATCGGGGTCCTGCATTTCCTCCTGTAGAGCATCTCAAAAGGAGGTCGATCAATGCTAGCGTGATAGCTTTTGTTATACGAAAATTATGCTAACGGAATATATGTATCCCAACTCCCACCAAAATCCAACACATACGCATGCATCATATCCTCAATAGTCTAAATCGTCTGCTCACTCTGTCTGCCAGTATAAGGATGAAAAGTCATACTAGAATGGAGACGAGTACCCATCTTGTCATGAAACCGCTTCCAAGATCTGGAAGTAAAGTGAACATCCCGGTCTGAAACTATTGATACCGACACCCCATGACGTGCCACCACCTCCCGAACATAAATCTCGGCTAGCTTTTCTATAGAGATACTCTCCCATATAGGAATAAAATGTGCGCTCTTGGTTAATCGATCCACGATGACCCAAATAGAATCCACTCCGCATGTAGTCCGAGGAAGCTTCGTGATAAAATCCATTGTGATTTCTTTCCATTTCCATAGGGGAATCTCCAACGGTTGCATCTTGCCGTGAGGTCGCTGATGCTCGACCTTGACTTTCTTGCAAGTCAAGCACCGCTCCATAAACCATGCTATATCCCACTTCATGCAGGGCCACCAATAATCAGGGAGAAGATCCTTATACATATTCGTCACCCCGGGATGAATGGAGAATCTCGACTTTTGAGCCTCCTCCATTAGAACTTGGCACACCCCCCCCCCCCCCCCCGCAATACGAGACCCAAACCCTCCTATGCAAAGCCAACAGTTCGCGCTATCATAATCAAAGGAAGCCACCTGTCCCAATATTCGCTCATACTTCCGGCGCTCTTCCTTCATAGCCTCAACATGTGCCTCCCGAATCAGTTCCAGCAATGGAGTAATCATTGTCATCCTCAAGCATATACCACGAATCGGAGTAGTGACCGCCTTGCGGCTGAGAGCATCGGCCAACATATTGGCCTTCCCCGGGTGATAAAGGATCTCGCAATCATAATCATTCACCACATCCAACCAACGACGTTGTCTCATATTCAGGTTCGACTTATCCATCAAATACCTCAGGCTCTTGTGGTCTGTGTAAATAGCACAATGAACCCTATAGATGTAATGACGCCAAATCTCGAGGGCGAAAACCACAACCCGCTACTCTAAATCATGCATCGGATAATTCTCCTCGTGAGGCTTTAGCTGACTCGAAATGTATGCGATCACACGACCCCGTTGCATCAATACTACACAAAAACCAAGGATCGAAGCATCACAATAGACCACAAAATCATCGACACCCTCTGGCAAGGTCAGAATCGGCGCTCAATCTCACATCAAGAATTTCCACAATACCCTCCTTAATCGTGCCAAAGATCATAGAAGTCTGATCAAGGATACTGCACGGAATCTCGGACGATCTATATATAGATTCCAAAAATTAGCTCCAAATCGTCGAGTTTTAGGAAAAAACTCGTCGAGTTTTCTACTTAAAATGTGTGTACGGTAAGGCACTAATTGATCTAGAATTTTCATCTCAACTTGTCAAGTTTTTGGACCCAACTCGTCTAGTTTGTTGAATCGCAAGTAACATTCGGGCATCAAGTAATCAAAACAGAGCATAACTTAATCAGGCCCATCCGATCACTGACTGATCAATACTAGCATACGAATCTATAAAATCATATAACAGGCATACAAGGCATCTCTCCTAGATCCTTATCCCTAATCTAGCATGCGATTCACAATTTCATAATTCATATCATATAAACATGTATGAGTATTTTGGGATAACTTACTTGAGCTGAGCTGATTGCACGCACCACACCCTTTTCTCTCTTAGAAATCCTTTTTTATAAAAATGTTTTTCTTTTTAAAATTTCTACCAAGTCCTTAGTTTGAGTTCAGACACACCCGAGAGTGAAACATCCAAAAATATGGTCCCAAAATTTTCAATTTAATAATAGGTAAAATAGTATTTTCGTACAACATCCAAACATTTGAATAAAACCAATGTATCAATTTGCCATAAATCAGAGTAAAACATCATAATAGAATCTCAACGGTGTGTGTGTGATGTAGTCATCCCAAGCTCTTCCCCTTGGAACCAGAAGTACCTGAAACATAAATTGAAAATCGTAAGCACAAAGCTTAATGAGTCCCCCAAAATACCATATAACATACTTATCATGAAATAATGAGATACGAGCCCCGCCTACACTCAGATAAAAGTGAGATATGGGCCCCGCCCACACTCAGATAATAATGAGATATGGGCCCTGCCCACACTCAGATAGGAATGAGATACGGACCCTACCCACACTCGGATAAGAATGAGATATGGGCCCGCCCCTACTCATATAATTGGCCCCGCCCAAATGACATACATATACAAGCACATACAAGTACCATACAAACAACAAGTATAATAACATAACCAAACAAAGGTCAGCCTAGGTTCCTTATGTCACACCCCAAAACCGGAACGGTGGAAACATTATGAGGTGGAGGACGTCACGTTTAGTATCACAAGACATGCATCATAGTAAGCAAAGTAATAAACGACCATTTGATTCGAAAGAAAGTGTTTACAAAGTATGTGATTCACATAACATAGAATACATAGCAAATAAAAAAAAGACATGAAGCTATACTGCTCCATCTTCTGAATCCCAGTGTGCGTACCTGTCTACTAGTCTCCTGAGAATACAAGTTATTTTGAAAGAGTTTATCAGCATTAAAGCTGGTGAGTTCATAAGATTTTAGTGATGCAAGTAAGTTGTAAGAAAGTTGTAGTAAGTTGTAAGTAAGTTATGTTTAGAAAAGTTCACCTGTTCCTCCAGTAAATCCTATATTTCCTGCTTTGATGAAAGATAAGTAAAATGACTCCACAGTCCTTTCTATGAGTACTAAACAGATACAAGTTATATAAAACTCAGAGTAAACAAACAATCGGTTGTGTTTATTTATCACAAGCCCACAATCGAATAAGGAACAGGAAATGAGACAGAAGGCACACATCCCATTGGTTGTTAGATCTTCGTTGTATATAACCCGGGTGTATTCACTTGGTACTCACGTCGTTAACTGTAATAGTTCCTTTATATTTGATGAAAACATTCTTTAAGAAAACCCTTATTTCTTTTAGTAAAAATGGTAACCACAATAGTTTCTTTTATAATCACTTAGTTTATACAAGCTATATATAATCTAATATCGAACATATAATTAATTGTCATGTGTATCTGCCTTAAGCCCACAACCAAACAAGAAACAGGGAATGAGGCGGAAAGCACACATCCAACTATCTATCGTGTAGTAATTGATAAGTTAAAAACTAACTTGAAGATCAATTAGATCTATAAAACAGGTAAAGAAATAAACGAGTAAACAGCAAGAACACAATAATGGATCAAACGATGTCAAATGATTAATCAACAATCCTCAGAAGAGCTCGATAAAGAACTTCTACTGTAGAGGATTTGGGTTTACAAGAAAGATTAAGGAAATCTGTAAAGCTATCAATCGTTACTCTAAAATCGTTAACCTAACATGCATGCAAGCACATTATTATATACTAAACCCTACAAGCTCACGGTTGGACAGGCCCAAACCGGAATGCAAAACTTTGACTATAACCGAGCCCAATGATGCAATACAAAATAAATTTGCTACCCAACAATCTCCCCCTTTGCGTCAATTGGAGCGAGATCATTACTTCTTGCTTGGGCCGACTGCAGCAGGAACCTTCTTCTTTACAGTCTGAAACAGACGCGAGATAAGGGCAAGTATCGTCTGTCTGAATCGGATGTACCATTGAATCATGTCGTCAAAGTATTTGATATCATCCGCTGCATTTTCTTTACACCTGTGGATGATCCCCAACACATGCTCAAGACAAGCAGTGGTATAAAGATGTTTATCCGCTAAGGCAAAAAGACATTTCTGTCCTTCGGCCCTAGTGAACATGACCGAATTTTGCCTTGGGTCAATCTTTCCCATCTTCATATGGTTTAGATCACTGGCTGAGCCAACAGGAGCGATCTTCGGTTTCTTCTTGAAGACCGTTGCAACCTCCTGATCCATCAGGGCGACCTCCATGATATAACATACCAACATCCTCTTGAGATGGTCAATGATCGGACCATATTCAGCCTCATTAGTCAAAAGGATGTTGTGCAGAACGATCCAGTCATGGGGGTTGAGGTTCGGTAGATCTGCTAAAGATATGGCATGTTCGGTTTTTGCAGACCCTCTGAGCACTTTGAACCGAACGTTGATGAATCTCCCTTCAGTATATGGCTTTAGAACCCGAACGTTGATGATCTTCTGAGCGCTCCAGGTTTGGTACTGGGGTTGAGCGGCCTTCAGATAGAACTCGATTAATTCCCGATCAACCTCCGGATGAGGATGAGGGACCTCAGCAACGCAGGCGAAGGCGTGAAATATGAATGCCTTTCGGGTTAAGGGCATGTCGAACTGCGAGTCGACAGAGTTGTAGCAGTCAAAGGAGATCACCGGTTCGAGCCATAGGATGCTCGGAGTATCGATTGCCTCCTTTATCATCCTCTCTCGAGTCCAAGCAGGGAAAAGAGTCTTCCTGCTCTCAAGGAGGTCGTGGGCTTCTTTTTGTTTGAGTTCAGCTTCTTCAGCTTCTCGCGCCACACGAACATTGTCATCATCAACATTGCGTCGACTTTTGCGTTTCAGCAAGTCGGCAATGGTTTCGTTATCTTCTTCCTCAGCTATCTTCTTTCCTTTATCCTTCACACCCGAACCAGAGGTTTGACCTGTAGGAGGAGGTTCGGTTGTGTGAGCAGCTTTTGAGGAAGGAGGTGGTTTCGATCCGGACTCCTTTTCTCCCCCTTGTTTCGGAGTGGACACGAAACTAGGTAGCCCTTCTATTTTACTGAGCAGATCTAGGGCAGGAGCAAGTTTTTCTGCAAGGGTGCGCCTCACAGAGTGGTTCAGGATCGGATTGTGTGCTTCCAGGATGTTGGATATAGCTAAGTGTACATCCGAAACACACGTCTTGATGACCTCCCGTTCAGATCGAAGAGCGTCAATTTGTTGCTGAGAGTTGGAAAGCTGAGCACTCTTGACCTTGAGGGCGGTAGTTTTACTTGCTAGAACGTCCATCAACGTGTTTTCGGCGGCCAGATCCTCTTGGAGTTTAGAGAGGCGCTCGTCGATGGAGGCACGAAGGGCCGAGTGGTCGTCATTGATTGATTGGCGAAGGGTGGCAAACGACTTCAACTCCGTGGAGACGAACGTGGCCAACTGTTGAACAATTGGTTCCAACGTTGTCTTTGTGGCATCGGCACTCTCCTGTAAGGACTTTAACAGGGAGGAGGCGTCAGAGAATAGTTTATCGACTTTTTTGGTCGCTGCCTCACAAGCTTTCGTTGAGGCATCTATGGCGGCAGTGGCAGAAGCGACTGAATCTTGCTGAGCCCTGGAGAAGGCATCAACAATCTTCTGAAGAGCAGCTTCAGAAAGAGATGATTGAGAATTGGAGGAGGAAGCAATGAGCAAGTCGACCTTCTCATGCAACTCCTTAAGGTGCTTCTTTGTTACTGGAGCATCCTCATCATCGTCGCTTTGCACCTGAAACGGACTGAAATAGACCGAATCAAATTGCATGTTCTCCCCGCCAAGGAAAGAGTTATCTCCGTCAGAGGCATGACCTGGAGATGATGGTGGTGGTGAAGTGGGTGGTGTTATGGTGTGGGTAGGTTCAGGTTGGGTCTGAGCTGGGGTAGGTTCGGGTGGTTGTTGGGTTTCGGTTGTGTGTATGGGTTCGGTTACTGGTGGTGGTTCGGTTGCATCGGTATGAACCCCCGTATCAGATACGTTGGTTGTAACCTTTGCAGTAGCTGTTGTGGTTGTATCAGTGAAAATGGGTGGTGGTATAGTGAAAGGGGTTTTAGGAATGTTGGTAGTGGGGTTTATGGTGGGAATGGAAGTGGGAATTGGTTGAGTAGGAGAGGGAAGTAGAGAGTTATGGATTTCCATGTCAGGGGTAGGTGATCTGGGTGGGGTGTTGCCTCTTGGAGCGGTGTCGCCTTTTTGAGAGCCGTCCGAATCCGAACTCTCACCCTCCGACTCACTGGAAGAGGAAGCGATAATGAGCTTTCGCTTAGGTTGAGTCTTTCGCCTCTTCTGCTGTGGGGGCTGAGCAGCTTTAGGAGCCTTCCTCTTCTTAGGAGAAGGGCCTTTAGCCCCTTTCGCCACTTGCTTCCCTTTATCTACCTATTTGCCTCTATGAAAATGCTTATTAGCATCGTGAATTGACTTGAGCATCTCCGGTGTGAGATCCCTCGGACCAGACCTTTTGAACTCCTTGTAGGTCCGGATGATCCTGCTGTCTGCTGGAACATCAGCATACATGGTCTCCGGGATGGAACCAATGAAAGGGAACTTCGATGCATCTGAGACAATGATCTTCGTGGTATGGAATGTACCAATCGAAGACATCGATGCACCGGCAACGGTGGAGATATCGTGCTTATCCATCGCCCACTTAGTAATGATGGTCCAAAATCTGGCATACGACACCTCAGAATGTCGTGAAGAAGAGGATAAACTCTGGATGAGTTGTTGCTAGAGAACCAACCCATAGTCGACGTTGACGGCGTTGTAAACCCCATACAAAATGGATAGGAAGAGTCGACTGGATCCGTCTGAACAGGAGCTCCGTTCTGAGAGACCCTTGAAAGGGACAGTGAACATGCCGTTCCACTGTGGCGGCAAACACGACTTTTTAAACTTTGCGACGGAGGTGAGCACCTCCGTATACCCCATATTATAGAACATACTGAAGAGATGGCCCAATGGAATTGTCTCCGGATTAACCCTTGAAGGGTCAGCTGCAAACCCTAGAAGTGAGCCAAATCGTTGCTTGGAAATCGAGGCTTTGTGATCAGAAACCTCGAAGAAAATCCTATCGACTGCTTTATCATAATGGGCAGTCGCATAGATCTGCGATAAAAGCTCCATGGGCACTGTTCCACCCGTGAAAGTGCAGGTGCTATTGGGGAATACTTCAGGAACTCGATGATTGGGAACATGTAGGAGTCGTACGCCTGAGGGGTTAAATCGATCACCAAACACTGTTAAGGGCGGATGGGAAGGATGTGGGAAGTAGCGTGAACGGAGGATGATTCTGCCATTGTTGAAGTTGGGAAGAAGATGATGAACAGTAAGGGTTTCAGGGAATTTTTGCTCTCTTTGGAATTTTGATGCAGTAAAGAGGTAAAAGGGAGATGAGGTCGCCTTTTATACTGGGGTTTAAGGAGAGAGAAATATCTTCCCAAATCTTCTATCGAAATACGAAAGGTTTTCCCCGGAATTTGACTGATTCGTGACAGTTAAGGTAAGCGATGATCACGCATGAGAGAGAGTGTCAGATTCCTTGGAATACGCCGCCCAACAAGCTTCATTTCTGAAGAAACCGTTTCAAATTCACACGCGCCTTTCTGTGCCAGAGAGGAACCGTTTCAAATTCGCACACGCGTCCACGACGCCAGTTAAAGAATGGACGTTTCAAATTCGCATGCGTTCCCTTTTTACCGCCGTTTGAAATTCAATCCATAAGACTCCCGCCTGAGTCAGCAACTCTTCATCTTATCCTTGTAACGGCATCTTTTGAATGATACGCCCATGTGGATTAATTTTGACCACGTCTTTATAATTACTCTCCGATCCAATGAAAAAGCCTGTAATTATTAGAACCAGAATTTTGGAAAATCAAAGATTTTCGTGCTAAGGGTGTAAAAAGAAAAGAAATAAAGCAAATCTTTTTAGGAATAAATGTGATGTCAATAATGACACGAAACAAATGATTCCGGGCACGAATCTCTTCCTTCAAAGTCAAGAGAGACCTTAAAGTGTTAGTGTGGTTTCCCGTTGAATAACGATCAAACACTTATTAAGAAGTGTTGAAAGGCTTCTTTTAATTAGGCTCTTTAGGGTGGCTTTAGCGTTGATTCAACAGTTCTAATCTTGAAATAAGATAGAAAGTGAACAAAGTACTTGTGAGACCGGTGTAGTCTGTTGAACAAGTAGGCATGTAATAATTTTAAAGTAGCTGGTAAATATAAAATCTCAAAAAAATAAAACTGGAACCCAAGGGAAGAAACGTTATGGTGTTTAACAATTTCATAGGAATCATACAAAAAGAAAAAAACTTGAGATTTCATGAGGATACGTCCGTCAATTCATTAGTGAAAACTTGAGCAAATTAATTGTTCACCGTCAATTCAGATTTGGTATTGATTTTTGGGTTTCACTCAGCTCGTAGTGGCACGAAACTAAGATCATAAATACAGTTTTTGAGTAACCATAAACCTCAGTGGTAATTTCTGAGAGTCTCAAGGGTTAGATTGATGAAACAAATTTAATGGAGAAATGTAATGGAGATGGTGTAAGAAAGAAAAGTACCTCTGCTATAAAAGTAGGACCAAGCAGAAAACTCTTATCTCATGTGAGAAGAGAGTTAGGTAGCTCTCGATTAGAATAAATGTGATAGCCTAATTGGGAAGACAAGGTTTGTGTATACCAAGTCATTAAGGCTGTTATTCAGAATCTGATGAGGCTTTGGGCACATGCAGCAGCATGCTTCTAGTGACACTTAACTAATCCATCAAAAATTTCCCCATAAACGAACGAACATTCATATAAAAATTAAAGACAAAAAGCAAATGAAGAACAAAATATTTTTGGAGTTTTGATATATAAAAAAAAGAAACAAATAGGACTAAGAAAGAAAATAAAAAAAAATAAACTTTGGAAAAGAAAAGAAAGACAAAAAAAACTTTGGAACCGAACCCGAGCGCTCGGTTGGTTTCGGTTGAGAAAAATTTTGAAAAACCGAACCCGAGCGTTCGGTTGGTTTCAGTTTTGAAAAATTTTGAAAAACCAAACCCGAGCATTCCGTTGGTATCGGTTTTGAAAAATTTTGAAAAACCGAACCCGAACCTTTGGTAGGTTTCGGTTTTGAAAAATTTTGAAAAACCGAACCCGAACCTTCGGTAGGTTTCGGTTTTGAAAAATTTTGGAAAACCAAGGAATTTATACTTTCAAAAAGGAAATACTTTTGACAATAAGATAAACAACTTTGTACATGAACTTTACAACCAAGAAAACTACCTTTGAAATGATGAGCGAGTGCAGATGATTCAACCGAACCCGAACGTTCGGTTTATTTCGCTTCTTACGTTTGAGATTGAGGGGTTGTTTGTGGTACTGACTCTGATTCCATCATACCTAGCCCTTGTAAAATTTTGTTGAATGATGCTTCAGGAAGAGCTTTGGTAAAGACATCAGCCAGTTGATCAGTGGTTCTAACAAAGTGCACTTCAACGTTTCCATCTTCCACATGATCTTTGATGAAGTGATACCTCAGTGCTATGTGCTTGGTCTTGGAGTGTTGCACTAGGTTATGACAGATCCTAATTGCACTTTCAGAGTCGCAATATAGTGGGATCTTTTTCATATTGAGTCCATAGTCTCTGAGTTGACTCTGGATCCAAATCACTTAAGAGGTGCAGGATGCAGCTGCAATGTATTCTGCTTCAGCTGTGGACAAAGACACACACGTTTGTTTCTTCGATTGCCAGCTAACCAACTTCCCGTCAAGGAATTGGCAGCCTCCAGTGGTGCTTTTCCTGTCTAATCCACAACCTCCAAGGTCTGCATCTAAGTAGGCTTGAACGAAGAAGCCTGAGTTGGATGGATACCATAGACCTAAAGAGGTAGTTCGCTTGAGATATCGTAGAATGTTCTTCACTGCAAGCATGTGAGGTTCGCATGGGTTTGCCTGAAATCTAGCACAGTAACAAATAAAAAACATTATGTCAGGCCTGCTAGTAGTGAGATACATCAGTGAGCCTATCATCTGACGATAAAGCGTAATATCAACAGCCGGTTTGTCCAGGGATGGGGTGAGCTTGGTGCCGAACGCCATTGGAATTTTAACTTTGGAATCTCCCATCATGGCAAATTTTGCAAGGAGAGTCTTTGTGTAAGCTTCCTGATTAATAAAGATGCCTTCGGGTCCCTGTCTAATGTTTAAACCAAGGAAAAGGTTAATAGGACCCATTGAGCTCATTTCAAATTTAGTCTCCATCAGCTTTCTGAAATCAGCCGTTAAGCTGGGATTCGTAGAGCCAAAGATGATATCATCGATGTAAATTTGAACGATCATAAGGTGGTGACCTTCCTTCGTACGAAAGAAGGTTGGGTCAACCGAACCTTGTTTGAATTTGGACATCTTTAAGAATTTAGTCAGCGTTTCATACTAGGCTCTTGGAGCTTGTTTTAGTCCATACACGGCTTTATCTAAAATATAACAATGATTAGGATACCTTTCATTTACGAAGCCAGGAGGTTGCTCCACATACACAGTTTCTTCGAGTTCACCATTAAGGAATGCACACTTGACGTCCATTTGGTAAACCTCAAAGTTTTTGTGGGCAGCATAGGCTAGAAATATTCTTACTGATTCAAGCCTAGCTACAGGAGCGAAAGTCTCTTCAAAGTCAATCCCTTCCTCCTGACAGTATCCTTTTTCGACCAGACGAGCTTTGTTTCGAATTACGTTTCCTTCCTTGTCCATTTTGTTCCTAAAGACCCATTTAAGACCAACGACTGAGGCATCTGGAGGAGTTGGAATAAGGCGCCAGACTTTGTTCCTTTCGAATTCGTTCAGTTCATCTTGCATGGCCTGAACCTAATCGGTGTGATCAAGAGCAGTATTAACTGTCTTTGGTTCAACTTTTGATACGAAGGAGTTAAACATGCAGAATTCAACTTTGGAAAATAAGGAGGTTTGTTTTGCCTTGAGTTGTGATCGAGTCAGAACCTTTTCAGATACATCACCAACAACTTGAGAGATAGGATGATCTCTTGTCCATTTGGTGAGAGGAGGGTAGTTAGGATCAAAGGTTGGATCTAATTCAACGTTTATCATTTCTTCTGGTTCGGACTGGCTTTCATAGTCGTAAGACATATCAGCATGCTCCCCCTTGATAGATGATCTTACAGGAATGTCTTGAGAATCTTGAGCTAAAGTGGTTTCTTGTGGTGCTGAGCTTTCGGGCGTTGATGCATCTTCGGATAGAGAGGCACTTTTGGTTGGTGTGGTACTTTCGGTTGGCAAAGTGCTTTCGGTTGGCAAAGTGATTTCGGTTGTAGTTTGAGAACTTAGCTCCCTCTCAACTTGTGAGCTTGGCTGGGATGATGACGGTGGATTCTCCCCCTCGAATGAAGCATTGGGTGATGGAGGCTCATCAGAACTTGATCCTCCTTCATTCATTCTTCTTGCAGCGTCTTCAACAATTCGCTTCAAATGATCTACCTTGTTGTCTGCTGCACTGGCTTCAGAGAGAGTAGCCTTCTCTGGTTCATCGAATAGCTCCATGAACTGCTCGAATAGATTAGCGATCGAGGCTGTGACTTGGCCAGTTTGAGGAAAGATTTCCCCAGCTGTGTCTTCGTTGGCCTTTAGCTTTTTGACATAGCTATCATCAAAAGTCACGTAGTAAGTTTCTTCTATTCTCCTCGAACGCTTGTTTAATACCCTGTACGCTTTAGAAGTGAGAGAATAGCCCAGAAATATTCCTTCGTCGGCTTTGACATCAAACTTGTTTCGGTGTTCTTTGGAATTGAAAATGAAACACCATGAACCAAACACATGGAAGAACTTCACATTTGGCTTCCTGTTGTTGATAATCTCATAAGGAGTTAGAGTGAAGCGCTTGTTGAGATATGACCTGTTCTGTGTAAAACAAGCAGCAGAAATAGCATCAGCCCAAAAATAAAGAGGTAAGGAAGCGAAACTTAGCATGGTTCGGGCAGCTTCACACAAAGAACGGTTTCGTCTTTCGACAATCCCGTTTTGTTGAGGTGTGTAGGGAGTTGAGAAGTTGTGACTGATTCCCTTTTCTGTCAGGAATTCTTCGAATTCTCTATTTTTGAATTCCAGACCATTGTCGCTCCTGATGTTGCGAACGACCTTCTTCAGCTGTACTTCAATCTGCTTGATGAACACTTTTAGCTTGTGAGTCACTTCAGATTTAAGCTTCAGAAAGAACACCCATGTAAATCGCGAAAAGTCATCAACAATAACAAGAATATACTTGCTACCACCGATGCTTTCGATAGATGATGGACCACACAAATCAATATGAAGTAATTCTAGTGGTTCAACCACTTTAGTGTTTATTATAGATGGATGACTTTGACGACTCTGCTTCCCCATTTTCACATGCAGCACACAAATGATCTCTATCGTACTTGAGCAATGGAAGACCGCAAACATGGCCTCCAGTGACAAGTTTGTTGATGTCTTTAAAGTTGAGATGAGAGAGTCTTCGGTGCCATAGCCAGCTTTCGTCAGATTGTGCTTTGGATAACAGGCATATAGCTAGGTTTCCTTTGATGGGTTTGAGGTTTAGAGGAAACATTTCACCTTTACGCTCCGATTTGAGAATAATTCTTTTCGTCTTCTTTTCAATTATTTTAGAACCCTCATCGTCGAATGAGACTTTGAGACCGGTACCTCCAACAAGCTGAGATACACTGATGAGGTTGTGTTGTAGCCCTTCCACATATTCAACCTTCCTTATCGTGAAGTCACCGTTTGTAATCATTCCATAGCCTTTTATGGTGCCGAAGGAGTTGTTCCCGAACTTGACGTTTCCACCATTTGAAAGAGACCTGTATTCCCTTAGCTCTTCCTTCCTTCCTGTCATGTGACGCGAGCAGCCACTATCAATGTACCATTCTTCGTTAAACTGCTCGTCACTGATAACCTGCAAAAATTAAGCAGATTTAGGAACCCAAAGTTTCTTGGGTCCTCGTGAGCCTTTCATAGGAACAGGAATAGTAAGAGAGATGTCAACTAAATATGTTCTTTTTATTAGAGTTGTTTCATCTTTCTTTTTTATGGTAAAAACTTTAATTTTATTGGGATTTAATGCTTTCGGTTCAGATTCAGGTTTAACTGATGAAGCCTTCTGTTTTCCTTTTTGTTCAGCTGATGATTGAGATTTTTGAGAGTGAACAGAATGGGATTTAGAACGAGGTGGAGAGGAATTATAAGCATTTGAAGAATTAGAAGAGTTAGAATGAGAGAGCTTAGATTGAGATGACTTCTTGACAGGAGACTCTAGGTGACCCTCTTGCTTTTGATCATTAGTGGGACCGACCCTAGAGTCTTGATCTCTTTTGATTTCAGAACCGAACCTTTGCTTTCGGTTAATGTTTTTCTCCGAAACGAACCTTTGCATTCGGTTGTTGTTGCTCTCTTGTGATTCAACATGATTCTTCTCTGACTTTAAGTTCTTGTCCTGATGCGAGAAATAGGCATTCTGAGATTGCCAAAACTGTTTTCTTTCAGAGAGATTCTTCCTGTATCTCTGATTCCTTTGATGTTTTTGATTTCTCATCTGCTTCGGTTGATGATGGATGTTAGCTTTTGGTTTTTGTTTTTCTTTAGCTGGTTCATTCTGAACTGATGAAGTTTCACTTGGGGATGTGACTTCTTTTGCAGGAATTTCTTTTTCCTGAGGAACATCTTTCGTACCACTAGTACTTGGCACATCGAAGCTATCAGGTTTATTCAAGGGTTCTGGCACATATCTGCCTTTACTTTTCCATGAAGTCCTTTCAGAAAAACCTACCGTTTCATCAGCATTGTCAATGGGAGCTGACCAGAAGAATTCGTCACAGCCATCAGCATTGTCTTCATTTACAATAGTTGTGAGTTCAGCAGTCTGATGTTCGGTTACGCCTGTGACCTTGTACACCTGATTTGGAGTGGTTCTGACTTTTTGGTATACGACTGCCTTCTCTGCAAGGATCGAGGACTTTTGTTGGGACATATGAGCGAACTCCACAGAATTTTCTGAAATGAGATTTTCTTGGTTCTCGGGTTCGCTTTTGACAAATTCTGAACAATCAACTGTGTCCTCTACAGAAATTTCACTCATATTGTCATCCTCATTAAGCTCAGATGCATTTTCAACATCAATTTTATTTTCTGAGCTCAAGTTGGCGTTTAAAGAGTCAAATTTTTGTATGGTTTCGGTTCTTAGTTTCAGTTTATCATTTTCGTCTAAAAGGTTTTTAAGCATGTCCTTATGGTCCTTGGACTTAATAAAAGCTTCAATTTTGTCCAGTCCATACATGTACGTTGGATTAACATCCTCAGATGAAATAACACTCTCACAATTATACACTTCAGCATCAATTTCATCCTCCTTAAACTCAAGGAAGGGTAAAATCATGCGATGAATCTTTTGTCCTATTTCACAATCCAAATGAAGCTGAGTAATATTAGTGTAAAGACGTTTTGCAATCAAACAAAAAACATTTCGCTGTTTCAAAAGCTTTAAATTGTCTCTTTGCAAATAAATGTTTTCGTCTTTTATTTTGATTAATTTCGACTCCTTCAGTTCGATCCACATGTGCCGTTCCTCACTCTTCGAAGACACCCTGCTTAATTGGTCAGTTAGGTTAGAATTGGTGACTCGAGTTTGAGTTAGACTACTATCTAAATGAGATATTCTTGAATTAACACTTTTTAATTCTTTTTCATAAGAGCATTGTGGGACTTTAAAAGAGACAAAGACTGATTGTACCTTCTTGATCAGTTCATCAAGCTCGTTGAACTGCACGCTGAGTGGTTTGGCTGTAAAGCACAAGTTTTGTTGCTCCTTCGTGTCATCATTCCCACCATCAGTGTTGTATCCCCTCATCTGAGATACGTCGGACACCATCAAGCATCTTCCTCCACTGCTCTCTTCTTTCGCCACATAAGCCTTTCCATGAGAAGGCTTCCTCACTTCATCATCTTCAGAGTCGGTTGACCAGACCTCCACGCCACCGAACTCATCATCATCAACCGAACCCTGCACAATTAACGCATTCATAGAAGGGTTAGCGGTAGATTTCTTCTTCCTAATTTCATCCAACTTTTTCTGCAACAAAGCTTCTTCATCCTTTTCCTCATCCTTCTCTGCCATCTTTTTGAGGACACAATCCTTTGCATAGTGGTTCTTTCCTCCACAATAGTAACAGCTTACTCCGGAATCTCCTTCAGCCTTCGGTTCCTTCTTTGACTCTTCAGCCTTCGGTTCATCTTTGACCTTTTCAGAACTGTAACTCCCCTGCCAATTTCGGTTCTTGTTACAGGGGAATCTCTTCTTGATGAACCTCTTGGGGTTTGACACCATCATGGCATAGTCCTCAGAAGTGAGGTCATAATCCTCCAAGTTGAGGTCTTCATCCT
The DNA here is from genome assembly GCF_002870075.4 of Lactuca sativa. Lineage (NCBI taxonomy): Eukaryota > Viridiplantae > Streptophyta > Magnoliopsida > Asterales > Asteraceae > Lactuca > Lactuca sativa. The sequence goes on along the minus strand of NC_056623.2, from coordinate 5,182,839 downwards.
CCATCATAGCTTTACTTTTGGACAAGAGGGCTAACGAACCTAGGCTTGAAACCACATTCTTCTCCTGCAACACGATCTTCTCCTGAGATTTCAAGATACCCACCAGTTTCGCCAAAGAGTAGGATTTAAATTGCTCGTGCGCTTTAACTGTGGACACAACTGCTCTCCACTCGGATCTGAGACCGTTTAAAAACGTAACCTTCTGCTCAATAAGCTTCCTTTCGATGTCGTGCTTGATCATCTTGCTAAGAAGATGATTGAAGCAATCGAACGTTTGGGTCACCGTTTCTTCGGCTCCTTGCTTGAATTCACCAAACTCAGACAAGAGTAAGGTTTGAATGGAGTGTTCAAGATCTTCATCTGTGGAGTACAATTCACGTAACCGGTCCCATATTTCTTTTTCCATCGTGCATGAACTCACCAGCCTGAAAGTATCGGACTGAAGGGCGAATCTGATCAATCTTAACGCTTTGATATTGCACTGAAATTTATCTTTTTCATCTTGCGCAATATCTTTAACATCTTTCAGAAGATCATTATACTCCTTTTGTGTTTTAATAATCCTTGAAGTTGCTGAATGAGAAAAGGGTCCAGAGATGATTGCTTCCCAGATGAGGTATCCATTATCCTCAGATCCTATAACGTAATCTTCAAAGTGATGCGCCCAGACTTCATAATCATGGGTGTACAGGATGGGAATCTTCGTTGTTGATCCAATACTGTTTGAAATATGAATAGGATTGGATTGCGACTCATCCATAATGATCGAATAACCTGTTCAAAGATCAGACTTGTAATAAATCAAATTAGGGCAAAACAATAAATATCGAGATACGTCAATAATGAGATGACGGCTCAATAAATATCAGTAATTGCGGAATAACCCTAATTGAAACCTTTTTCACAGAAAAGAAGTGTATCGATTACACAGCCTCCCGCTCTAATACCAATTGATAAGTTAAAAACTAACTTGAAGATCGATTAGATCTATAAAACAGGTAAAGAAATAAACGAGTAAACAGCAAGAACACAATAATGGATCAAACGATGTCGAATGATTAATCAACAATCCTCAGAAGAGCTCGATAAAGAACTTCTACTGTAGAGGATTAGGGTTTACAAGAACGATTAAGGAAATCTGTAAAGCTATCAATCGTTACTCTAAAATCGTTAACCTAACATGCATGCAAGCACATTATTATATACTAAACCCTACAAGCTCACAGTTGGACAGGCCCAAACCGGAATGCAAAACTTTGACTATAACCGAGCCCAATGATGCAATACAAAATAAATCTGCTACCCAACAATAATTATATATAAATCTGATGTATAAAGTAAAGTATTATAGAGTTAACCACCTAAGGTCCTTTAAGTTATAATGGTTTAATAAAATAAATTAAATCCCTTACTGGTAAGTTTCTAGTTTTGACTACCAAATGTTCTGTTTGAAAAGTATGTTTTGTATTAGAAAAACTGTGCATTGGATTAGTGTCATATGACCTGACCCATACCTGGTACTCCTTAAGATTACTTGGTGTATACAGAATATATATATATATATATATATATATATATATATATATATATAGCTAAGATTGAATAAATAGTAGACTGGGTGAATCTGTTCCAAGCCCACAACAAAACAAGGAACAGGAAATAAAGCAGAAAGCACACATCCTACTACTTGTCGGAACCGATTAATATATATCCCTGAATGCATACACTAAGGAATCATAAAGTCAGCATTATAGGTCCCTTTATACTGAATGTGCTAGACTCAACTGTTTTGTTTGTCATTTGTAAAATGTAAGTTTTCCCTAGTTTATAACTATCTTAACTCGAAAATAGTTTGTATTAACTTTCAAGTAGAACTGTCACAATATGAAAGTAATGGGAAAAGTAAGTACATAGTTGTCTTTTGAATTGACAACCTAGAGTATTGATTACCTTAAAACATGTTTGTTTTATTTAGGTCATAATGTGATGAGTAGTACCCATACTAAGCGCTCTTCCTACAAGAGATTCTGGGAACCAAATGTGACTTTAGCAACCATATTGTTGAGTCGTGAAGTAGACTCACATTAAAGTTATATGATCATGTATACCCAACATGTTATCACCTTTTGTTTAGAACAACGCGTTAGTGATCATTGGTATAGTTAGATCCTGAAGTGTTCTTATGCTATAGCATCTTAGTATGTTCTGTTCTGTTATAGTATCTTAGTATGTTCTCATTGTTATAGTATCTTAGTATGTTCTTCCTGTTATAGTATCTTAGTATGTTCTTTATGTTATCGTGTATTGTATCTTCCTCCCTGTTTCTCTTTATAGTATGCTCTAGTATTTAGTATGAATTGAAAACCCGAAACTATACCTCTAATAGTTTCCTAGTGTTTTACTTGAACTGTTACTGAAAAGACTCATTTTTCTACTAAGTTATGCTTGTACTTTAAAAACGGAGCTTTGCTAAACTATAAAGCAACATAACTTTTAAAAGAGTTTTTGAAATGTTATGATGACTTATAAAAGTCATAAGCAATCCTTTGAAAGATGTTTAACAAACATTTACACAATTAATATTGTGTTCAACTTGTATTCCCCCCCCCCATAAAAGCATTTAAAACAGTTAAAAGATTCATTATAGGGGTATGAACTCACCTGATGTAGGTGATTCAAACGAATATGCGCCTAAAGATGAGAAGTTCCACGAATGAAGTCCCGAAACACAAACGATTCCTAAATGACATATTTGGCATAAAATGGCATGAATATGGTGTTTAAAACAACCAACATGCAAGGAAACACCCTTAAGGGCTTGGACTAAGGGTTAGAATCACATATGATGCATTAAAGGGAAGTGGAATGGCACTACCGTGAGTTTATGGCCAAGGGTGTTTACGGCCGTAAACTCATGGTCAATCATACAAAAGTGTATGGTTTAAGGTCCTCTAACATCCATCAAGGGTTCAAGGTCTAAGGCTTGCTTATTGGAAGAGTTTAAGGTCAAAATGGCAACTTTATGAGGGTTTACGGCCAAGGGAGATGCTCTTGGTCGTAAACTCCCATTGTTCTTGAGAAATGGATGATTTCAAAACTCTAATCTGGTGTTTCAACTAGATATCAAGTTAAGGAAAGGAGTACTCACGATATTGAAGCTTGAAAGGGTTGATTTCGGCCAAAAACACTAGTGTGTGTTCTTGGTGAAAGTTGAAGATTTGAAGATCTAGTCAAAATAGATGTTTTCATGGATGAATCATGAGGGTGTTACTAGATAAAGAGATGTATCAACAAATCAAAGGAAGAATACTTACGTTTTTGATGATCTAGGATGAAGAAATCGATGATACTTGAGAGAGAAATGGAAGTTCTTGAGTTTGAAAGTGTAAGAATGAAAGAAATGATCAAGGGGCATATATATGGATGGGAGTTTACGACCCACATGAGTTTATGACCGTAAACTCATTGACATGGTGGCCGTGAACTCCATATGATGAGGTTAAGGCTTGATTTGTTGTACAGTGGCTTTAGCAGGTACTTCCTATCACTCATTCCTTGAATGTACTTGATAGGTTTTATACAAACAATCCTATGTGTGTATGCAACCCTAGAGTTGGATCTATGTTTTCACTATTAGTTATACAACTTTATGAACACAAAAAGAAACCTGGCATGCTACTATTATTTTTGAAATTCATATATAAAATAGAATACATACCTTTTGTTGTTATATAGCAATAACAACTAGTTCCTTGAATTTCCATAGCTCTTGAAAGCAAGTACCACAAGTGTAGTACCTCTAATGGCTCACAAACACACTAGGTGAAAGGATGAATATGGGAGAGAGGAGAGAAGGGTATCTTGCCCTAGATTTCGTCCCTTTTAGGGTTTCCCAAGGCTTGGACGAAATCTTAGTGCCTTAGGGTGCTATTTATACTTAAGGCTAACTATCAAGGTGTAAACCCTAATCCCTTAGCTTAGGGCCTAAGCAAGTCCATGGACTCCTTTCCTTAAGCCTTTGGACGAAAACTCCGAGATCCTTCTAGGATTTTCGTTCAAGCCTTAATAAAGGTGATCCAATGGCCCAAAGCCTCAACTTTTGAATAATTACAAAATAGCCCATGTACTTTTAATTAATTCCTTTAATCCCGAAATTAATTCCTAATTAATTTCTGATTAAATACTAATTAATAATATGATTCCAAATTAATATATTATTCATATAATATATTAAAAAATCATATTTATACTCCAATTTATTATTCTTAACAATAAACCAGCCTCTATCCTCAACAATCATCCTGTCTAATCACCAGTGTGAAGGCAACCCAAAAGGACCATGCACAATCGGGTCAAGTACATACCAAAATAGTTATGGACTTAGACACTAATCCAACAGTCTCCCACTTGGATAAGTCTAATAACTATTCTGTGTATAACTTCAGATCCTGATTAGCAATCTTAGCTTTCAAAAGCCGCTGTCAACTCTGATCTTATCAGAAGCGTGTCCTTTAGATAAGGGATCATATATTCCTCCATCCTAGATATCATATAGACTAAGACATGGATTTAAATCATTCTCACTGTCTATGTGTTGTTTCCCGATTTCCGATTTATGACGACTGTCAACATACTACAATTAAACACATTAAATTAGTCTCGGCTTGGCCAAGCGCTTATGTGTCATCAATAAATCATCGAGGGCCCACAGATATCACTTTCATCCTACTCTGGATAAAAGGAACGGATAAACATTGATTCAATGCTTGCTTTCACTCACTCACGGAATCACACACAACAATATGTTTTATGACACCAAGTTACTGGTGCGTTTACATATAATCAATGTGTAACCGACTCGCAAGATACAACTCACACATCTCGGTTTCAAGAATATAGGATGTTATCGTCTCACCAATCACTCGTGATAAAATTCATGAAGTGATTCATGTGAGCGTGGGTTTAATCCAATGCTCAAATCATATTCATATGCACTCACGAATGTTGCAGCAAACCTTTGCTATGTCTAATACACTTTAGACAATCTACAAACCAATTCATGACAGTCTTCATTCATACCTACTTCCAACATATGAACGACTGTGGACCATTCGAATAATTTGATTGTTCTGAAATAATTAATTATTCAGGAAGTCAAAACATGCAAAGTGAAACACAAGAATAATACTAATCCTATATGGTCCCAAACCTTTGAGTATAAATAAAACACCTTTTATTTATCACCATATCGATTACTCATTATTTGTTGTTTCGGTTAATTAACTTATTACTTGAATTATTACTACACTTGTCCCATGCTCTCAGCATGCACACAATGTTTACCTACGGTCCTTACTTTGTGAAATAGATCAAATGAACACATTTCCAATCATACTCATTTCACAACTCCCAATCCTTATCATAAGTATAAGAATATCAAATTCTTGTTACTTATGCTAGATTCTAACATTTTTATTCAATGATTCTTTCGTAAAGTCACAGCTCAAAATCATCAAGACTTGGCCAATCTCTATCAGAAACAATTCTATAGATATGATGTCTCTCACTCAAAGTACATTCCTTTGATCATCCTTCTTGCATAAAAGTTTCTAATCTAGACATAGATTCTCAATATCCAAATCCTAATATGGAAACATTTCCATATTTCCATATGACAACTCATTCTTAATAGAATCTTATCTATTTATAATAATGTCGATATGGTCCATCCAATACCATACTTCCAACTACTCACAAGCGACCAATCCTCAGCGAGCTTTGGATCGTCCTTTGATAGTTGTTTAACTATCTTAGTCAAAACCGATTCTTGTCCTTTTTCCCTCTTAATGCGCTAGACATTTGGAAAATTTTAGAATGGTCAAATATCATAGCATTTGCAATCGATCCTATACCCGAATCGTATGGGACACGATGCATAATGTCTTACATAAAGATACGATACTTTATCAATCTTCTGCCATAATATCTTATGTGTCACGTTCTTATAATTCGAATTATGAAGAGGGATGCCATAATCATAATTGAAATTTTGAGAACGCACTATGTATCCTTGACTAAATTTGTTAACATTCCACAACCTAAGCCTTTAGATTTGAAATGAAGCGTAATATTCTCTCCCTTAATTATAGCAAAACAACTTTTCAACCCTTACGACTTTACAAAGTATAACTCTTGTTTTCTATAATTAATATTGATAACTTGCAATACTTGCCATAATAACCATACAAGCATAACATTTATTCTCCCACTATCATGATGATTATTATCATATAAGCATAACACTTATGCTCCCACTAGCTTCGACATGTATTCAGAAAACAACTTAACTTATAGAAAACAATACCTATTGAATTTCTTAAGTTCATATTTCTAATACCTAATGCTTTGATAATACTTTATCTAAGCTTCTCAAACTTATACACCTTTGCCTTAGATAGCTCATATGTGTGTCTAAACAATTCAGACTAATTGCCAAATCTCACAATTCGAATCATGGAAAGGGGTACCGTAACCATAATTGAATTCGAGAATACAATTTTCACAATCACTATCTTCTTAAAATCTATCTTGGTGAAAGCATTTCCTCACAGTCGTTTTCATGAAGGAGGGAATCTTATGACACTTAGATTTTAATGGTGTATGTATTCCTATCCATGCGAATTTGTCAAAACCAAAGTTTGCAACAAATCCAAACTCATTTGGACTGAACTTTATCAATCTTGATTTCTTGCCTTATGGTAACACGAGTGCCCACCATGTCTTCCAAGTAGTTAAGCAGCTCATCCTTTTCTATCAATGTACTTTTCATTGATCAAGGTGCTTGCCTTTTATGTGTTCAAATGAGAACTCATAGAACTCACATGCATAATTAACTCAATTGGAACGACACAGAAACAAGATAGCGTCAACACGATAGGTTGTGAACCTCAAGTCGTGTGCTAGTGATTATTGATAAGGTTTATTATTGATTAATTCTTGAACTTTTCAAGACCATTAAGACTCCCATTGACTCCTTGGCATATAAGATTCTCTTGTCAATAAACATTTCTCAACAAACAAATATTCAAGAGTTAGTGTAGCTTTTATCAAGACAAAACACTTCACAAAATTGGTCCTAGTTGTTCTTTGTCTTATCCAAGACATCACAACTTTCCACATTTTATGAATGTTATAAACCTTCTTAATACTTGTCACTCAATGTCACAATCTTGAATCTAAGACTTGTTTTGGAACGAAGTATGATTGACTTCTTGATTTAACCATTTCTTCAATTCTTGATTCCTCTTCTCAGACATACAATCGCACTGAGACTCACTTAGAGGATCAATTGAGATATGGATCTTCATCATTAAGACCTATCATAAAACATAATAAAAGTACTCTCCCTTCTTCTTAGAATAAAGAAACTTTTATCTTTCTGCCTACTTGATTCTTCTTATTCGTTCTGCTATTGATTTAAACTCTTTTAATCAACTCAGAATTACAATTAATCTTATAAGTATAATCATATTTACTTAACCTTAGTAAATCATGACGAATATCTTTGTTACTCTTGTGGTGGACTTGATCAACACATAACTTTGTGTACTCGATCTCCTAGTCCTTCACTTGACATTTTGTCAACAAATTAGTCTAATTTCCAAATATAAAATTTCTCATTCATCATGCAACCAAGTTGCATGATTCCAAGTCTCTGTCCAATTGAAACTTAGGCGATGAGAAACTCTCCCTATTTGGTAAATTCTTGACCTTTCCACAATTAACATAATTAAGAATCAAATCCATTATTGCTAATAATAGAAACTTACAAACATCAATTTTTTATACACGCCATTGCAAGGATAAATAAATAATATAAAATCAAAATTTATTTTATTGCGGAAAAATTTGTCCTTGCAATTCAATTGAAAACTATGTTAATACATATTTCATAGCAATCTATTCTAACTCCAAGTAGTAGCTCAAGATTCTAATCTTCAAGTAATGCGATCGAAATCCATTTCTTCACGATTAGATTCAGCTCACTTCTTCCCTTAAGCTTCCTCTCTTTTCTTCGATCCTATAAAACATCAAAATGTAATCTTATTACATCATGTATTAAGAATCTAGAATAGGAACTTAAATGAGTTAGTTAATGGATTTTAACTGAAGTAGAGCCATACGTCTTGACTCTCCCATCTCTTAGATCTCTAAGGTAGTTAGGGCAGCTTTGTCTCCAATGCCCCTTCTCTTGGCAATAAAAGCAAATGGACTCCTTTGGCATAACACATTGGACAATCATAGACTTAGTTCTTTCTAGACTTACGATGTTTCCAGTGTCCATTATAGTTTAGGAGTTTGATTCACCATACAAATTTGCTTGACCAGCACGCCAAATCATTGCTGATTCAGCAGCTATAAGCAAATAGGTGAGATCAATGAGGGTCACGTCGTGATCCATCATATAGTACTCTCTAACGAACTCACTATATGATTAAGGAAGCGACTGAAGAACCCAGTCAACAGCCAATTCACCTAAAATCTCGACACCCAACATCCTTAACCTATCAATGAGTGACTTCATCTCTAAGACGTATGTACACACAGGTTTCCCATCTTCGTGCTTAATTTCCAATAGGGCTTGAGTGAGCTTGTACTTTTCAAGCCTTTGAACTTGTGGGGTAGGGAGAACAATTGGAGGAGGTGGAGTAAGTGAAGCATGATCTCTTGTTCCTCGATCGAATCATGGAATATCATCTTCATGTGGAAAGTTTGTTCCACGGGATTTGGGAAGACCATAGTTGTCATACTTTGACATCTACCAAACGGGAGAAATTCAAGTTAAGTTGATTAGAATCCTTGATGTAACACCCAAATGAAACATCGAGGCTAGGATCCAACACAATACTCTACAACCTAGAAGAGGGATACCGTAATCTAGTTGCAGAATATTTGAAGGTAGGTAAATGACGATTTACCAATTTCCACCATGAAAATTGAAAAAGAAATTTAAGTTTTAAATCTATTGAAAATTCCTAGATCTTTTGAGATTCATTGAACTTTTCAATGGCATGTTTAAATCTCGATATGCCCCTCGATTTGTGACTGGGATGCTGAGGATCACAAAACAGGGTGTGAATAACCATGCAAACTTACATGGTGCCCCCAATGTTACAGTCACCTATTCGATGTGCCGGTTAACCATACACGCTCCACCGAACTATGACAAACATTGAGTCACCCTTTGCTACCTTTGCTTAGAACCATTTAGTGTGCCGGTTAACCACACGGGCTCCACTAATGTCTTTGCAATGACACAAAGTGTAATTTCATGGAATTGCATTAATTCACTTTTGCCTAAAGTAACTAAGATTGGGAATTTTGTAAAAACATTTAGTTACTTTATACTTCATTATACTTTTAATGGAAAGGATTTGCCCTATCCTACCCATTCGGCTAACGACCCTCCACCAATCAAGGAAGCGGTGGGTAAGAGTGGACACCCATTAAACGGCCATTTTATAGGCCATAACCTTATACCCCCCTTATAGATCGGCTTCGTGAATGAGGCCTACTAACAGTAAGACTAGCATTTAAGTTATACATATATAATATTAAACTTTTAATGTTATACATAGTATAAGGGTGTATTTTACACTTTTAAAATACTAGGTGGTTTAATTTTATAAATTAAACTTTTAATTTAATTTAATATAAACCATATCATTATGGATTTATTAACTCTCTTTTAATTATACACTTAATTAATTTAATAAAACCATAAGGGTGTAATTTGAACTTTTCAAAATTAGGGTTTTAGAATTTAGATTTTTTCAAAATTAAACCTTTTAATCAAACAATTTAAATTCCAAAACTTGAGGGCAAGTTTTGAAACTTTTCAAAACATAAGCAAGAACATTCTAGATCAAATTACAAATAATAATAATTAACCAATTAATTAGTAATTATCTAAATATGACCTAATTCAATTTCTTGCAAGATAATCTATCAAATAATTCAAATAAATCAAGTTTATTACATAAGGAAATGATTATCTAGTTAATTTGACAATTATCTTTTACTTTGGTAAGGATATCTTTTAAATTAAACACTTAAGAATCCGAAATTATGGGATGGGATATTCAAAATCTTTAATTACCAAATTTAAACATTTAAAGGATAATTACAAGATATGGCAATATCCAAATCCCTAAAATTTAGGATCTAATCATGGGGAAAGAGGCAATTTCGAAATTCTAGGGTTAGATAACCCTAAAATTGAAATCTTGGGGCCAAAGAAAAAGGTTTAGGAAATCTTACCAAAAATTTCGAAATCTAGGGTTTAGAAACCCTAATTTCGAAAATCAAGCATCCAGGGTTTATTAGCCATAAACCCTAATATGTCAAGTTCATACATTTGAATAAAGCTAATTGAAAACAAAAACCAATGGCTCTGATACCACTGATAGGTTTTATACAAACAATCATATATGTGCATGCAACCCTAGAGTTGGATCTATGTTTTCACTATTAGTTATACAACTTTATGAACACAAAAAGAAACCTGGCATGCTACTATTATTTTTGAAATTCATATATAAAATAGAATACATACCTTTTGTTGTTATATAGAAATAACAACTAGTTCCTTGAATTTCCATAGCTCTTGAAAGCAAGTACCACAAGTGTAGTACCTTTAATGGCTCACAAACACACTAGGTGAAAGGATGAATATGGGAGATAGGAGAGAAGGGTATCTTGCCCTAGATTTCGTCCCTTTTAGGGTTTCCCAAGGCTTGGACGAAATCTTAGTGCCTTAGGGTGCTATTTATACTTAAGGCTAACTAGGGTTTCAAGGTGTAAACCCTAATCCCTTAGCTTAGGGCCTAAGCAAGTCCATGGACTCCTTTCCTTAAGCCCTTGGACGAAAACTCCTAGATCCTTCTAGGATTTTTGTTCAAGCCTTAATAAAGGTGATCCAATGGCCCAAAGCCTCAACTATTGAATAATTACAAAATAGCCCATGTACTTTTAATTAATTCCTTTAATCCCGAAATTAATTCCTAATTAATTTCTAATTAAATACTAATTAATAATATGATTCCAAATTAATATATTATTCATATAATATATTAACAAATCATATTTATACTCCAATTTATTATTCTTAACAATAAACCAGCCTCTATCCTCAACAATCATCCTGTCTAATCACCAGTGTGAAGGCAACCCAAAAGGACCATGCACAATCGGGTCAAGTACATACCAAAATAGTTATGGACTTAGACACTAATCCAACAGTACTAGGCTTAGAGCACTCAAATAGACTCTAAACAGTGCCAAATGATAGCGGGAGCGAGTCTGACTTAAGGTTGATTGTTCTGACTTTCTAAAGCAAAAAATTTCAGGTTGTCACATCATCCCCCTGTTAAAGGGAACTTCGTCTCGAAATTAGCTTTCTTATAGTACTACTGTTCTTGTGACTGGCAGGATACTCACTGGTAGATCTGGGCGACTTTACCCTAACGCTCTTGATAGGATTCATACCTGGTCCATCTATCATTACTTCGTGTATACAAGTCGTATATCATTATGATAAGTAAGACATTCGGATTTGCGACTCTGCCCCAGGTCCACAACCAAACAAGGAACAAGAGATAGAGCGGAAACGAACATACTAAATCTGTGTAATCATAATTATATACCACCTTCGCGTATACATTTATTAATGATAGGTGGGCTGCATTCATCCTTAACCTCTATGCTTGAACTTGATCTGCTGGACGAGTGGTAGTTCGGGAAGGTCTGTTGAACATACGACGGTAAGTCTTCGGTGGGTAAAGTACTCTTCGCACGAGTACTTAGGGTTTTAGAATATGAAGGACAAAACTGAGGTTTAGGTCGGACTGTCATTACTAATGACGAAGGTTTCGTGAATTTGGCGGTCGAAGCGATAGTAATATATGAACTTAGTATGGTGAGGACCACACCAACTCATGACGAAAGATAGGTACAGACTCTTCACTGAACAAAGTTTGGCCGATTTGAAAGGAACTTTTGTTATACTATGATGTACTTCCTAGTGTGCTCGAAAATGTACTCTTTGTAAATGTTCTAGTGCTTTCTGTTTTCATCTTGATGTTAACACTTCTATGTATCGTACCGTGATGTGCGCATACATACTGCGAAAGTGTTTCGATAACTAGTATCAAAACTTTATACTACGATCCTCCTTGGTACCACTACGATCGCCTGTCATATACAAGTTATGAATAATTAAGATGGATAAAACAGTCGACTGAGTAACTCTACCTCAAATCCACAACCAAACAAGGAACATGAATTAAGGTGGAATCACTCACTCTAAATCTGCAACATCTTAGCTATGCACAACCCTGATGTACATACAAAGCCATCATAACTTCTCTGAACGGATCTTTAGTTCTCATGTATACTGTGATTTGTTTCATTATGTGTGTTATTATAATTACCTTTTAAGTGTATTCCCCAAGTTTTAATCTTATATAAATATAAATTAGTTCTCAACGTAATTACTAATTCGAAAACGTACCGCTGCTTGCTAATGATTCTGGGGTTGATTCTCCTGTGGTGATCATCAGAATCCGTCCATTAGCTCCCGTGTTCTTTGTTATCGGGCAGTCCTTTTGGTAATGTCCAGTCTCACCACCGCCATACCAGGCTTGGTTTTCTTCAACTCTGTGGCAGTTTAGACACTGCATGTCTCAGCATACTCCGGTGTGGTGATAGTTGCACTTTCCACATTTCGGAAGGGTTCCAGCATATCAAAAGGTAGGTGCTGGAGTAGCAGGTGTTGTGGTGGTGTACATGGTACTCGTTTGCTTCTTCTCCCTCTTGTTCCCCGACTTCTGTTGATAGCCCTCTCCCTTTGATGGCTCAGGAACGGGGACTTCCACGCCATGGCGGACTCCATGGTCAACGAGTCGTTGGGCCAGGCGTTTGGCGCTATCGAATGTGGTTGGGTTAGAAGACAACACATCTCCTTGGAATGGGGCAGTTAGACCCCATATGTATCTTTCTATCTTCTTGCTCTCCGGGGTAACCATACCGGGGCATAGCACTGCTAGGTCGTTGAACCGGTCGGTGTAGGCTACTATGTCTGAGCCGATCATGGTGTGCTCCCATAGTTCTTGTTCCAGCTTCTGAACTTCGCCTCTAGGGTAATATTCTTCCATCTTTAACTCTTTTAGGTTCTCCCAATCTATTAATTTAGCCACTGATAGGTTCAGTGACTTAACATGGCCATTCCACCATGTTAGGGCTTTGTCAGAGAAGGTGCTGGCAGCAAACTTCACTTTGCTCCCTTCAGGGCACGAACAGATTTCGAAGACCGAATCTGTTTTCTCGAACCATCACATCAGAGTGATGACTCCACCATTTCCATCGAAGGATAGGGGTTTGCAGTTCATGAAGTCCTTGTATGAACACTCTCTTGGATGCTCGTGAGTCACTCTGGGGTTGGTTGAGTGGGTACCGCTACCAGATCCGAGGGTACCACTTTCGCCGAAGTGAGCCAGAGCAGCCATTACTGCGGCTACTATCACTGCTTGCAGAGCAGTAAAATCAAATTGTGGCGGAGGAGTTGGAGTTATTGGAGTTGTGCGTCTGTTTGATCTGTGAGGAGGCATCTTTGCTAAAATAACACAAAGACGAGATGGAATAAGTCTATAGAAGTAGACATAAGCCAAAAGTTGAAAAGAGAAGGTTATCCTAGTTTTGAGTGTATCAGGTCCTGACTTCCATAGGGTTCTAGAAACAATTCTGTAACAACTCAAATTTTCAAACAAATTTTTCTTTTTATAAATAGAGTAATTTCATTCAAAACAAGGCATAAATAGTTTAAGTATTCTGTCAAATACAAATAGTCAAAATCCCAAGATCATAAAAACATTCTCCAGTGTGTATCGATCACGCCGGCGCCTTCCCACGGTCCTCGCTAGTACCTGAAACACATACATAAACAACTATAAGCATAAATGTTTAGTGAGTTCCCCAATATACAACTTACACACATACGCCTTTCCAGGCCCTGACCTTCCGGTCCATGTGTCTCAGGGGACTTCCGTCCCTGCTGGGTAAACCTTCCGGTCCTACCCACGCCGACCTTCCGGTCCATCACACAACATATCGCCTTCCGGCCCATAACATATTGCCTTCCGGCCCATAATATAATCGCCTTCCGGCCCATGACATACATAGCACATATAACAAATAACTTACCACATATAGCATACATATCACATATCATATCTGACCTTCCGGTCACACAGTCAAACCCTTCCGGGTACAGTATAGTGAGAAGACTCACCTCGTAAATGCTGAAAGCTAGCAACTCCTGAAATCACTCGTGCACAATCCGACGAGCTACAACCTTCCTATAACATCACATATCTCTCATTAACACTTATACCTTCTAAGTGTGACTATCCCTAAGTAGTCAGACTTAGGTCAACTCTGGTCAACGATCAACGGTCAACGGTCAACTCGACCGGACTCGGCGAGTGCCATGGCGACTCGGCGAGTCTAGACATTCTCCAACTCTCTGAGAGTCCCTATCTACTCGTCGAGTATCCTCCTTGACCCGACGAGTTACTCCTGGAAGAATCGCGGGGCCACCCCGACTCCACTCACCGAGTCTGAAGAACAGCTCGACGAGTTCCAGTCAATCTCCAAGCTACTCGCCGAGTCTGTTCATCGGACTCGGCAAGTCCACGCCATGCAGTCGATCAAACTGCTTCCTGAGATAAGTTTCGTCCCGAAATACACAAGCATGGGACCTTCTGGACCTCTAAAGGTCCTAATACAGGATTATAGTCGTTGGGTAACAAGGTACTAATTCATCTAATCACCAAATGGGTTCCATAAACCCTAAATCCATGCACACATCAACATAACAGAAAGGAATCTGAAGTATTACCTGTGATATGCCCTCTCTGTGTCTCCAAACCGCAGAACTCGAATCCCTTGCTGTTCCTTTAGCCAAAACCCTTCTCCTCCTTGCACAACAATTTCTTCAAAGCCCTAATATCCTCCAATCTTGCTCTAGATGCCCACAGCCGTTTAGGGTTATTCTCAGTCGACTAAAGACGGACAATGACGGCCTATAAGGGCATTATATACGACCCAAACCTGAACGGTTAGGGTTTTCGCTAAACAGCGTAGACTCGCCGAGTCCATATCGGACTCGTCGAGTCCAGTCGCGAACCCGCGACCAAGTCTGCGTTCCTACTCGGCGAGTCTAGGCTCCAACTCGCCGAGTCCCCTCTTAAATCACCCCAAAAACATAATTTAACAATACCTGAGATTCCGGGCTGTTACAATTCTCCCCCACTTGGATTAGACTTTGCCCTCGAAGTCTCACTCTGAAAATAGTTCCGGATGCTGCTCCCGCATCTCACGTTCCGGCTCCCAAGTCATTTCCGACCCCTTACGGTGTTGCCACTGAACCAACACCAGAGGTACTTCCTTGTTCCTCAGAACCTTGATCTTCCGATCCCTGATGGCCACTGGTCTCTCGGCATAATTCAGGCTCGTATCCACCTGAATATCCTCCAATGGAACCACTGCCGACTCATCGGCTATGCACTTCCTCAATTGCGACACATGAAAAGTGTCGTGGATCTGTCCCAACTCCGCTGGCAACTCCAACCGATAGGCTACCCGGCCTATCCTTGCAATCACACGAAATGGCCCAATATACCGGGGCCCCAACTTGCCCCTCTTCCTGAATCGAATCACTCCTTTCCAAGGGGAGACCTTTAGGAGAACGAAGTCGCCGACCTGAAATTCAAGCTCGGATCGGCGCCTGTCTGCATAACTCTTCTGTCGGCTCTGGGCAGTCAATAACCTCTGTCTAACTTGTTGAATCTGCTCTGTCGTCTGAAGCACGATCTCTGTGCTGCCCATCACTCTCTGTCCCACCTCTCCCCAGCAAATGGGGGTCCGACATCTTCTACCATACAACAGCTCAAAAGGTGGCATACCAATGCTCGAATGATGGCTGTTGTTGTAGGAAAACTCTGCGAATGGTAAATACGCATCCCAACTACCCCCGAAGTCTAACACACACGCTCGGAGCATGTCCTCCAGCGTCTGAATCGTCCGCTCGCTCTGACCGTCTGTCTGGGGATGGTATGCGGTACTAAAATGCAATTTAGTACCCAGCTCCTCATGAAATTTCTTCCAGAACCTGGAAGTGAAACGCACATCACGGTCTAAAACAATCGAGATCGGTACCCCATGCCGAGATACCACTTCTCTCACATATATCTCTGCCAACTTCTCCGCTGAAGAACTCTCGTTGATGGCAAGGAAGTGTGCACTCTTCGTCAACCTATCCACAATCACCCAAATTGCATCAACTCCCCTGGCAGTCCTCGGCAATTTGGTGATGAAATCCATAGTGATTTGTTCCCACTTCCACTCGGGGACCTCCAATGGCTGTAACTTGCCATGCGGTCTCTGGTGCTCGGCCTTGACCCTACGGCAGGTTAAGCACCTCTCAACGAACCATGCGACGTCCCTCTTCATACAGGGCCACCAATACTCTTTCCTCAAGTCCAAATACATCTTCGTAGCACCGGGATGGATCGAAAATTTCGATCTATGAGCCTCTTCCATCAAAGTAATACGCGTACCGCCCACAAATGGTACCCAAATCCGACCCTGAAACGTCATACGCCCTCGCCCATCCTTAACGAACTCTGAAATTAACCCCACAACCCGCTCTTTCTTCTGCATTTCTGGTCGCACAGCCTCGGCCTGTGCCCCACGAATAACATCCAATACTGGAGTCATCACAGTCAGTCTCAAGCATACATCTCGCAATGGAGTGCTCTCCGCCTTGCGGCTCAACGCGTCGGCTACCACATTAGCCTTACCTGGGTGGTACAGGATCTCACAATCATAATCCTTGATCACATCCAACCACCTCCTCTGACGCATATTTAGGTTGGGCTGATCCATCAAATACTTCAAGCTCTTATGATCCGTATATATCGTACATCGAACCCCATACAGGTAGTGACGCCAAATCTTGAGAGCGAATACTACTGCCCCCAACTCTAAATCATGCGTGGGATATCTCGCCTCATGAGGCTTCAGCTGCCTCGACGCATACGCTATCACATGACCCCTCTGCATCAACACTGCACCCAGTCCCGAAATTGATGTGTCGCAATATACCACAAAATCTTCCATCCCTTCTGGGAGAGCTAATACCGGGGCTTCGCACAACCTCTGGCGAAGTGTCTCAAAGGAGGTCTACTGCTCGGGCCCCCATGAGAATGCAACACCCTTCCGGGTCAATCTGGTGAGTGGCACTGCGATCTTGGAGAAATCCTTGATGAATCTCCGATAATACCCTGCCAACCCAAGGAAGCTCCTGATCTCAGAAGGTGACTTCGGCACCTCCCAACTCATCACCGCCTCAACCTTGGCCGAATCGACCAATATCCCTTTCTGATTGACAACATGTCCTAGAAATTGGACCTCCCGCAGCCAGAAGTCACATTTGGAGAACTTTGCATAAAGCTTCTCCGACCTCAATACCTCGAGGACCTCCCTCAAATGCTCCTCATGCTGCTCTCTAGATCTAGATTACACCAGAATGTCGTCGATAAATACAATCACTGATCGATCCAACATCGGCCTGCATACCCTGTTCATGAGATCCATGAACACAGCCGGGGCATTGGTGAGCCCGAAAGGCATCACCACAAACTCATAATGCCCATATCGCATCCTAAACGCTGTCTTCTGGACATCCCCATCCCGCACCCTCACTTGATGGTACCCTGACCTCAGATTGATCTTGGAAAACCAAGACGCTCCCTGCAACTGATCGAATAAATCCTCGATCCTCGGTAACGGGTAACGGTTCTTGACCGTCAACTTGTTCAACTCCCGGTAATCAATGCACATCCGGTGTGAACCATCCTTCTTCTTGACGAATAGAATAGGTGCTCCCCACGGCGAGCTGCTCGGCCGAATGAATCCCTTCCCCAGCAACTCCTGGAGCTGCGAGGACAACTCTTGCATCTCTGGAGGTGCAAGACGATAAGGCACCTTAGCAATAGGCGCGGCTCTCGGAACCAGGTCGATACCAAACTTCACTTGCCTCACAGGAGGTATTCCCGGCAGCTCCTCGGGAAAAACATCTGGAAACTCACGCACCACAGGGACCTCCTCAACTGACTTCGGTCTCTCGGAAACCTCCCGCGTATCCATCACATACGCCACAAAACCCTTACAGCCCTGATGTAGACACTGCCTCGCCCTAGCGGCCGAACAAAAAGCTGATCCCGAACGGGTACCCTCGCCGTACACCGAAAGAACTCCCCCACTATGGTCTCGTATAGTCACCAACTGACGCTCACAGTCGATGACAGTGCCGAATCGGCTCAACCAGTCCATGCCCACGATGACACAGACATCACCATCGCAATAGGAATCAGGTCAATCGGGAATTCAACCCCGAAAATCTCTAGCACACATTCCCGAAGAACCTCCGTGGCACAGATCACTTTCTCATCAGCTATAGAAACTCTCAAAGGTCGACTCAACGACTCATGCCTAGCGCTGATATGCTGACTAAAGGCTAAGGACACAAAGGACCTACTCGCACCCGAGTCAAATAACACTAAGGCAGGCATAGAGTTCACAAGGAAAGTACCTATGCATATAATAACATAAGCATAACATCTCGACATTAAAATAAATACATGAATTACAACATACCTGCCACGGCATCGGGCGCAGCGCGGACCTCCTCCGCAGTCAGCTGAAAGGCTCTTCCCCGAGCCCTCGGGGCCTCGGCCTTCACCGGTCGAGTCGCAGTAGCTCCGGTAGCAGGTGCAGATCCCTGAAGAAGCTGAGGGAACTCGGTCTTCCTATGGCCAGTCTGGTTGCAATGAAAGCAAACCGTAAATCCCTTGGGGCACTCCCTAGCAATGTGCCCCTCCTTGCCACACTTGTAGCAAGCACCAGATCGACATACCCCATCATGACTCTTGCCGCACTTCCCGCAAGTGCGACCCTTCAAACCTCCTGTCCTCGAATCGGCGGACTTTATCCGCTGGGCTGCCGGCTGGGACTGAGCCGGTCACCGGTCCACCCGCTGAGACTCGGCCTCCTCCCTGGCCTAGGTCTCCAACTCGATCTCGCGCTTCCTGGCATTCGCCTGAAGCTCAGCAAAAGTATGGTAAGTGGAGTTTGACACAAACTCCCGGATATCCCTCCTCAAGACACCCAAGTACCGGCTCATCCGAGCCTGCTCTGTGGACACCAGCTCGGGGCAAAACATCGCCCTCTCATGAAACTTCTGCGTGATCGCCGCCACCGAATCTGTACCCTGCTTGAGGGTTAAGAACTCCTAAACCAATCGTTCCCGCTCCACCAGGGGAACGTACTCATCCCTGAACATGGCAGTAAGCCCCTCCCATGTCACCGTTGTAGTCTCTGCCAAAGTGAAGTTCGCCGTCACGAACTTCCACCAGTCCTTCGCTCCCAGACGGAGCTGGTTCAAAGCGAACCGTACCCTCAGGTGCTCCGGGCATGAACAAGTGTAGAAGCACCCCTCTATGTCCGCGATCCACCTCATCGCAGCAATCGGATCCTGCGTCCCATCGAACTCCGGTGGCTTCGTGTTGCTGAACTCTCGGAACAGCAACGAGTCACCCCCCTGTGGCCTAGCAGCGGCCACAGCTGCGGTAGCTGCAGCGGTTGCAGCCTCAGTCAATGCGGCGTACCGCTCATCGAATGTCTCCATCAGAGTGGTCTTAATAGACCCAAACATCTCCGGGATCTCAGCCCGGATCGCCGCCGCTACCTCCTCGTGAATCATCTGACGAATCTCCCCGTCACTCACACCGCTCGTACTCGCTCCGTGGCATGGTCTAACCATGATGTCTCTGAAATACAACATAAAACTATCAGAGACTCCATCGAGTGTATTTGCACTCGATAACGCAACCCTACTCAGTCTCCGATATCCAGGGATTCGTACTTGGGTCTCCCACTGACCCGGTGTCTTCGGTAGTACGGGCCCAATACTACCAACCACACCGCATCAGCATTCATCCCAAGTCTTCCTCCCCAAACCCCGGATAGTGAGTACTCTACTTCTGATATGCACTATCTACCCGCATACTAGCAAAGCATCTCATATCGGCAAACTTCCCTAGACTAAGGCATCACAAATCAGGCCACTCTAGTCCTATCATGAATACCTAGTCTTCTAGCATGCATAACAATTTATATCATATAACATTGTAACGTATTTTGGGGATCTTTACCGTTCGGGCGCTGACTGATCGTTCACACTGCTTCTTTCTTGCTTACCACACAACCATTTACAAAAGTTTATGCCTTTATTTAAAAAGTTTTCCTCAAATCCTCGGTTTGAGTTCAGTTACTCCCGAAGGTGCACCCGAATCCCTCAAACCAAGGCTCTGATACCAATTGTAACAACTCAAATTTTCAAACAAATTTTTCTTTTTATAAATAGAGTAATTTCATTCAAAACAAGGCATAAATAGTTTAAGTATTCTGTCAAATACAAATAGTCAAAATCCCAAGATCATAAAAACATTCTCCAGTGTGTATCGATCACGCCGGCGCCTTCCCACGGTCCTCGCTAGTACCTGAAACACATACATAAACAACTATAAGCATAAATGCTTAGTGAGTTCCCCAATATACAACTTACGCTCATACGCCTTTCCAGGCCCTGACCTTCCGGTCCATGTGTCTCAGGGGACTTCCGTCCCTGCTGGGTAAACCTTCCGGTCCTACCCACGCCGACCTTCCGGTCCATCACACAACATATCGCCTTCCGGCCCATAACATATTGCCTTCCGGCCCATAATATAATCGCCTTCCGGCCCATGACATACATAGCACATATAACAAATAACTTACCACATATAGCATACATATCACATATCATATCTGACCTTCCGGTCACACAATCAAACCCTTCCGGGTACAGTATAGTGAGAAGACTCACCTCGTAAATGCTGAAAGCTAGCAACTCCTGAAATCACTCGTGCACAACCCGACGAGCTACAACCTTCCTATAACATCACATATCTCTCATTAACACTTATACCTTCTAAGTGTGACTATCCCTAAGTAGTCAGACTTAGGTCAACTCTGGTCAACGGTCAACGGTCAACGGTCAACTCGACCGGACTCGGCGAGTGCCATGGCGACTCGGCGAGTCTAGACGTTCTCCAACTCTCTGAGAGTCCCTATCTACTCGTCGAGTATCCTCCTTGACCTGACGAGTTACTCCTGGAAGAATCACGGGGCCACCCCGACTCCACTCGCCGAGTCTGAAGAACAGCTCGACGAGTTCCAGTCAATCTCCAAGCTACTCGCCGAGTCTGTTCATCAGACTCAGCGAGTCCACGCCATGCAGTCGATCAAACTGCTTCCTGAGATAAGTTTCGTCCCGAAATACACAAGCATGGGACCTTCTGGACCTCTAAAGGTCCTAATACAGGATTATAGTCGTTGGGTAACTTGGTACTAATTCATCTAATCACCAAATGGGTTCCATAAACCCTAAATCCATGCACACATCAACATAACAGAAAGGAATCCGAAGTATTACCTGAAATATGCCCTCTCTGTCTCTCCAAACTGCAGAACTCGAATCCCTTGCTGTTCCTTTAGCCAAAACCCTTCTCCTCCTTGCACAACAATTTCTTCAAAGCCCTAATATCCTCCAATCTTGCTCTAGATGCCCACATCCGTTTAGGGTTCTTCTCAGTCGACTAAAGATGGACAATGACGGCCTATAAGGGCATTATATACGACCCAAACCTGAACGGTTAGGGTTTTCGCTAAACAACGTAGACTCGCCGAGTCCAGTCGCGAACCCGCGACCAAGTCTGCGATCCTACTCGGCGAGTCTAGGCTCCAACTCGTCGAGTCCCCTCTTAAATCACCCCAAAAACATAATTTAACAATACCTGAGATTCCGGGCTGTTATAAATTCATAAATGAGTCTATACCTAATAAACTTTATGAATTTGAAGTGGCTATCCTTGAATGAATACATGTTACCTGAATAACTGTTACCAGTTGCATGTAAGAAAATAATCCTAACGCATAATGTGAGCAGTGCCCCCACTAACTCATTAAGTTATACAAGATTATTATTTATTAGTGCGACGAATAAGACGTTTTGGTTACATCGGCTGATCCTTCTTTGGAAGCTTCTTATGAACTTGCCCTTGTTCCTCCTTTACTCTTCTGTTGACTGCTATGAGGAAGTGGTTACATCTATCTGGGTTTGTCGTGAGAGAATGAAAGTGTCTAAAGAATCTATGAGATTAAGTGAAACATTATGGGGTGATCCTTATAGAGTCCTCCTCTAATTTCACAATGTATAGAAGTTGTATATAATTTAAGATTAAATAGACCTTTGAATAGATGATCCTACTCCAAAACCACAACCAAACAAGGAACATGTAGTGAAGCGTAGATCACAAAT
Organism: Lactuca sativa; assembly: GCF_002870075.4. Lineage (NCBI taxonomy): Eukaryota > Viridiplantae > Streptophyta > Magnoliopsida > Asterales > Asteraceae > Lactuca > Lactuca sativa. The sequence continues at coordinate 5,160,299 of NC_056623.2, read as the reverse complement.
TCCGAGTCTATAAAATCTCAATTATATATAACCTTGGGAGTATACCTTGTAAGATTATAGACATATCCATAAGGGTCTTTTAAGATATCACATAAGTTATTTATATAGTGCCTAAAATACTCCTGTAGTATTTTAATGTAATGAACTTGATATGTTATCACCTTTTGTTTAGAACAATGCGTTAGTGATCATTGGTATAGTTAGATCCTGAAGTGTTCTTATGCTATAGCCTCTTAGTATGTTGTATTATAGTAGAGTATTTTAGGGTTTTTGTCCCAAAAGTTGGAGGCTTTATGAGATATTGAGCTTCAGAGACTATGATCAACCCCTTTGAGTGTATTTAGTGGTGTAATGTCATAAAAATCCAATCTTGGATGTTGGGATCAAGCCATGCATGAGATATGAGCTTGTTGAGATAAGAGAGTGAGTGTTTTGTATGTTTGTGACCATATCAACCATGCAAAGGCTTAAAGCCACTGACTTTATGGAGTAAGAGCTATTAGGGAGTCCAGGTCTGTGATATGAGCCAAGGTCTTAACTGATTAAGACCAAATGAGTGAGAAGAGGACGTACGCCGGGTGTTATCCCAGTACACGTAGCGTAGGGGTCGAGCATCCCCAATGCCTGCATGGTAGCTGAGTACGCCCAACGTAGAGAGCTGGTACGCGTAACATACTCCTTGTCGTTGACTTTTGGTTGACTTTTACGGTTTGGTCAATTTGTGGACTATTAATCCCATAGAGGGGAAAAATGGTCTTTTACCTTTCTGTGAGTTTATAGAAGGGTTAGTCTAGCTTAATCGGAGTCGTTATTAATTAGGAATAATTATTGTATGTGTTAGGAGGAGGCTAGACCAGTGATTCGAGTTTGAGGTTATCCGATTCTTAGGAGGTGAGCATTCTCACTATACATACCTAGAGTGGTAATCAGAGTTGTATGACCAGAGGGTCTTATGTGTTTATTTGAGTACTGTAATATCCTGCGTTATGTCTATGTGATTTATGTTGTGTATTATTATGAGCTTACTAAGTTAGGACCGGAGGTTCCATCCAAGTTAGGACCGGAGAGTCCATCTGAGTTAGCACCGAAGGGTCCACCCGAGTTGTGGGACCGGAGGGTCCCAAGAAGACACATTGAACGGAGGGTCTTACTGAGTTATAGCCTCGAGTAGCTAATGAGTTGTGTACATAGTATTTTCGGGAACTTACTAAGCTTCGTGCTTACTGTGTTATATGTTATGCGTTTCAGGTACTTCTCAGGATCACAGGAAGGTGCTGTCTTGATTGTACACACATCAGTAAGGTGCCGACTTGATTGTACGCACATCATAGATTGAGTTATGTTTTGAGAGGATCCTGTAGTTGTGATTTATACAGTTTTTGGATATGTGTTTTGATGATTTGATATTGTACGACTTTTGAGATTTTTGGATTGAGATAAATGTGATTTTAAATTGAAAATTTTGGTTTGAAAATTTACGTTGTTACACCTTGACTTTCCTCCTTCTAGATCTCTTCATGTTTAAGATTAGGGCTTTTCTAGCATGTATGTGAACCATTTTTGCGTATGGACTAGGATTTGAAGTTGCAACTTCAGATCTGAAGTTATCTTGCTCACTATAGCTATAAAGTTTCTAGCTTTAGCAAGTATGAGCCTTCCCTTTTGAGTCAAACCCCATTATAAGCTTTGATTTGGTATTCTAAGCCTTTAGAGCCTTGCATGCACATAAAGTTTGCAACTTTACATGATAAACATGCCTTGGGAAGCTTGATCTGCGATATGGAGCTTTGTAATAAATTCGAATCGTCTGAATGGAGATAGGACTGAATGGACTCGACGAGTTGCATGGCCAACTCGTCGAGTCCGATGAAGATTGTCTATAAGGGTTTCCGCATGAACTTGGCGAGTCAGTTAGGGTTTTCCCGACTTTTGGACACGCATGAACTCGACGAATTTTCTTGAAACTCGGCGAGTCGACTAGGTTTTTTATGTCTCTGTGAGTTTTGGATGAACTCGACGAGTCAGTATGTTGTACTCAACGAGTCGGGTCAACATGAACTGTTGACCTTGACTGCTGACAGTTGACTTTGACGAAGGGTTGACTAAGTTGACTTTTGAGAGGTATTTTGGTAATTTTGGAATTTATGGAGTTGTCATCATTTTAAAGGTGTTGGTGTTGGAGCTATATTGGAGGAGGTTGATACTATCATTCCGAGCTATTTGAGAGGTGGGTTCTCCTCTCTATATCAACAGGGTCTAAGCCACCAACACTGGCCATTTTCGGATTTGTATCTGGGTTATTGCATGATATGTTTATTTGTTTGCATCCTGGTATATGGGATAATTCTATGCTTAGTGACCTGGTTTGGTCGGTATCCTGGTTATAGGATGATGTTAGTTAGTGACCGGTTAGGCCGGTATCCTGGTTATAGGATGTTGCTATGCTATTCGATATGTATATCGGTTTGACTGTTATATATGCTAGCGTATGATATTTATGTGCACATGCTTGTTTGATTGGGGGTTGGGTTGACGCGGTCCTGCATTGTGCTGAAGGCTAACATACCCAGGGCGGGCCGGATAGACTATAGGCCCAGGAGGGATGCTAGTCAGACAAAAGGCCCGACGAGCAGTTCGGTGTAACACCGAAAATTTTCAAACAAAATTTTCATTTCAAAACACAATAAAACACATGTCACATTTCCTCAAAATCACAAGTAAAAATTTAACAACACATTTTTATTTTAAAATTGTTAATCACAAATCTAGGATCCTCCAAACATAACTCTTTCTCTCATGTGTACAATCGACCCGGTGCCTTCCCGATATCATGTAAAGTACCTGAAACACATAACACATAACACAGTAAGCACGAAGCTTAGTGAGTTCCCCAAAATACCACACACATAGCTCATTAGCCACTCGAGGCTATATCACTGCAAGACCCTCCGATCAATGTGTCTTAGTGGACCCTCCAGTCACACAACTCTGATGGACCCTGCGGTCCTAGCTCTGTAAGCGCAACATAATATATAACATAAATAATAAAGACATAATGTATGATATCACAACACTCAATATAAGCACATAAGATACTATGGTCACACATAGATCACTACTCATAGTAAGTATAGTGAGAAGACTCACTTCGAGGCAAGCAAGCAATTATCCTTGTACTCGAACGTTGAACTAGCCACCGCCTAACACATAGGGTAAATATCTCTAATTAATACTTGATTCTCGACTCTATGTAAGCCAAGGTTACTCTTTCTCTCTCTAACTCTGGAAGTGGGTAAAAGACCATTTTACCCTTCCATGGTCTCCATTACTCACGTTTGACCAACCCTATGGTCAACAGAAATCAAACTCAAGTCAAAAGTCCATGTTTGACCCAACTCGTCAAGTGCACTCATGCAACTCTTCGAGTCCCCTCGTTTCCTCAGAGGTCTCAAGAATCTCCATCTCATCTCGTCGAGTTCACCCTCCAACTCACCGAGTTATTGCATGCTGAAGCTCATCGGGACAAACACTAACTAACTCGTCGAGTCGGGCCATTGACTCGGCGAGTCCATTCTAATTCCTTTCTTATTCAGCCGATTCCAAGGCAGAAAACCTTCCCAGATTCTAGATCTATACTCCTAAGGCTCGATTATCACGTAAAGCCATAAGCTTTACGCCCCATGCATGTCACTTAAGGCTTGAAATGCCAAGAACATGGTCTATAAGTGTTTCCCACTCGAATTCTCCATCATGGCTAAATAAATAAAGGACCTTTGGACTCCAGGGACCTCACATGGTCCATATATGATGTCCAAATCTCTATATGTGCATAAAACACTCAAGGTCCCAAAAGAAACCCTAAACTCCAATAAAATGAGATCTACCCAAACTAGTGAGACAAGTACGAACTTTATACCTTTTACAGAACCTCTTGGATGAATAACAACAGATCTAACAGCCTCCTCTTGATCCTTGCTTGAAGTCCTTCTCTTCTCTTCCAAATATGCACCAAAATAGTCAATATTAACTCACACACTCTCTCTATAAGCTCAAAGCGATTGGGGTTTCTCTCAGTGAAGGCGAACAGCTGATGAGCCAAAAATGAGGCTATAAGTGCTCTTAAATAGGTCCCAACCCCGGGGATTTATGGTTTCACCACTCATTGTCTACTCGGCGAGTCGACTCTCGGACTCGTCGAGTAGACCACTAATCCTACGTGGTTAACTCGGCCCTACTCGACGAGTTAACCCAAAACTCGTCGAGTCACTCAATTAATCTCAAAATAGACACATAATTAATATACCTGGGATTCCGTATGTTACCATTCTCCCCCACTTGAATTAGATTTCGCCCTCGAAATCGCTCCTCAACATCACAGAGATCGAATCCAATAACTTAAAAGCACCACCGAAGGATCTCATACCACCCGACTAACTTCCTCCAAGGACACTTGAACCCAATAGGAACCCCCAATCCTGAAAAAGGACAGACCCCTCCGCCGCTACGATACATGTTCTGACTCTCCAGAACCTGGAAACTCTAGTCGTCTCTCTCTCTATCAGGCCGCCCTCACAAGATATCACTATGTTATTCGCTCCTCGAATAACAGACATAGATAACATACTGCCTCTCTGATTCTCTTGCTGTGACTGATAGAATCAAGTCATTGACCAATAATTGGCTACCGATCACTCATACCAGATATACTGATCGATCCAGATCATACTCCAACGAAACGGATGGGTCACATCTCACCAGGTACCCATCCACTGAACTACTATCAAAACCCATCTCGAACAATGGACTCTCAACTCCCCGTCCTCAGACACAAGAAGATGATCATGCTCACTCAGAAGTATCCTCCACCATCTAATAAGCATAAATCCCAGCTTCCTCTCAATTATCCCTTTTATTACTGAGCACCAGGTCAGCTCCCGACCCGTCAGTTGAATCTCCAAGGTTACCCATTGCATACCCCATAATATCTCATTGGCTTCTTTCTCACAATAACTATCTCGGCCCATTGTGACACACAAGTCACAAAGTTCACTTTACCTCACGGGAATACTACAATCCCAAATGAAGATTTTCTCACCCCCGACCTCTGTCGTCTACTACTCATTAGTTCTATTAATCTCGCAGTACCTCCCGTACCCACAAACTAAGCCACTCAAATCTAGGACATCAGATGACAAACAATACCACTCAAAATGGAACCCATCCCTGAATCCCAAATCTCATTTCGCCTACTCAATACACCACTAGAGCAAAACTCAAACTCAAGAGTCTGGCCCGACTCGGAATTGGAACCACTCGTCCCAATGAAGCACTCAACTCATGACCCATGACCCGCAACCCACACGTACATCACTTATCCAACTCCTTCTGATTGTGATAGCCACACCATAACTCAGAGTATAACGATTCCCGACCAATATAGAGACCCCAGTCTCACCTCTGGTCCGACCACCAGGTTCTCGGAAACTCAAATAATAAGGCTACCCAAGCCTAAAACTTTTCTGCATCATGCTCTCACTAGTGAATAATACGGCTCCCCGTAGTATCATAACATTCCCTCTTACCAACCTGTGAAGGCTACGACTCCCCCCTGACCTACGACACTATCTCAATGACTGATGAATACTATGGTTCCCTGCCGTATCACAACACTCTCTCGCTGGCTGGTGAATACTACGGGTCCCCACAGTATCACAACACACTCTCTCATTGGCTCGCCATGGGCTCACTCCATGGTTTTCCCCTGATAATCCCAAGTAATTACTCCTACTCGGATCCACTCACTCTCTTATCACCCCATAATCTCATCCTCGAGTCATCACTCCACTGAGTTCACTATCGAACACTCCATGGTCCAACATAGATAGGTAGACACACCCACAGGTAGACACACCCACACAGGTTAAGCATCACTACTCCTGATGACAACCATCGTGACCAAAGACTTTTCTCGCTGCAGTTCATATTCTTAGGTACTCCCGTTTGATGACACTTACCTGAAGGGCTCCTAATGGAACCATAGTCACTTGATACTCCACTTGCCATCTCATAACTCGAGTCTCAAAATAATCTGAAATTCAAGGCATCATACTCAGATACCTCAGTAAACCATCGCAGAACCTCACGATGTCTTGCCTCAACCCCTGATCTCCTACTTATGGTATCATACTCAGATACCGAAATGCATCTTTTCAGAATCTCACAACTGATCTTCCTCTCACACAACTCGTAACTTCAGAATATTCCAACTCTCAATTTAAAACACAGGGGAATCCTCAATGACTTAGAACACATTGAAGACAACCCGAAAATCCCTCCCCTATTGCTCAAAACTCACGCAAGAATACTCATAACGACCCTGAAGTTGGTTGCCCAATACTCTTTTGCCCTTCCCAAAGTGCATATAACAACCCTTACATTAACAAGAAATTCTCAACCGCTGAAACTATCCTTATGAGCCAACTACCTCGAATTCACCATTAAAACCTCGAAGAATCCGTAACCACCACAAGGTCTCTGACCAGCAGCCACCTGCCGTGGAGACACTCATCATTTCCCGAACACGTAAAACATGCATTATCTCACTCTGCACCTCGCCTCGACCACTAATAACCCTAGTCTTATGTGCCCACACCATGAATCTTCATAACCAGTTCTCTAACTGCACTTTGAACGGATCGATGATCCTCTCAATAGAATACTCAATTCTCCCCCACTCAGGGTTCGAACCATCACCAGTTGGCATACCAACAATCTACTCCACATACTGCGTCACCAGGTATATCACACTCAACTCTCGGAACGTTCCATATAATCACCTTAATGATCTTCCCGATGGAATCAAGCAACTCCCAATATCCTGTAACTCGGACAAGAATTTCATAATCCTCCCAACATGACTGCCTCTAGTCATCTCGAAGCCTTATACTGATATACCACCGGATGCCCCAACTATTCTGAATTAGTCATGACTCTCGGTCTGGAAATAATGCACTTAACACACACTTCTCATCTTCGACTCCCCAAAAAAGATCCCATCATGAGAATTATCATGAGAACAAAGACCTCACTCCCACACTCGATATCCATTATAGACAATGAGAGCCACCGCCCCGATATACTCCTCTTGATCACCCGACACTGCTGCTAACATATGCCCTACTATACTCATATAGGGTATATCCTTGTACTTGACCATCTCAAGTCCCCACTGATGACCCTCTCATGCTATAATATTATCTTGTAGCAGACATACTGCCCCGATACTCTGGTGAAAAGATCTCAACCAACACTACCTCACAGGGTTTACCTCCAAGCTCAGAAATTGGAAGCTCAAATCTCTTCTGCTTCTCACAGGAAACGAAAATAGTGCATCTGGTCACAGAAAGTGACATCTCCACTATCGGCCGATTGCTCAACTCAGACCGCGACCCTCCATAAGGCACCATCTCTACTCATCCGTAAGCCTTGCGACTCCAACTGGCATCTCACCAGTAAAATCTCTCGAAAACTAACACGATTTCCCTCCCAAGGTACGCTCTATTCGAAGCTTGCTCAACATGGCCCTCTGGCCCCACACTCTATCACATCAGATCTCAGCCTAAACAATCATAACGGGACAACCGGAAAAGGCATAAGCACTATCTGCTATGAATCATGGTACTCAACCCATGTTATCTCCTCTTAATCTACTACAATCATGGTACCCGAACCATGTCATCTTCTCTTAATCTACTACAATCATGGTACCCGAACCATGTCATATCCTCTCAATCTACTACAATCATGGTACCTGAACCATGTTATCTCCTCTCAATCTACTACAATCATGGTACCCGAACCATGTTATCTCCTCTCAATCTACTACTTAGAATCTCCAGAATTCTCACTGTTTTGAGTATGGTTCCTCTGCTTTCAGTAGTATGGGCCCATACTACATGCCACATCTACCCATACTTTCCACATGGATCGTCCCAGATTTCCTAAGTAGCTGCTCAACTTTCTCGATCACCAATCTCGTTACACACGCTCGCCCTCTGGCACATACCCTTCCCCAAATAGTGTACTCATAGGAATCACATTACTCACTAGGCTCCCCTAGGTTCTCACACTTCTCTACCATCAGCTGCTGAAGAACTCCTTATGATGGTAGCCATCTACCTCCTGAATATCATCATATTCACTTGATAGCTGACTCCCATTATCAAGAGTTCCACAAAGCACAAAGCAAGCAACATTCGGGCATCGAATAACCTCCACCGGCACTAACACACCACTCGAGCACACAACTCCTCTAGCTCTACCCAAAACTCAAAAGGCATCACTGAACTCAGGCTATCTCACCTCTCATGGTATCTAATTACTCTTCTCAGTAGACTCCTCAAATGCTCATCTAGGTATCTCTCTTAGATTATCTCTCGACTCAGAACTCCCTCTCTAAGTGATTCCTGCTAGATACTCTTACTCAGCACATACTCAAGGCACATAACAAATATCAACAACCCCTAGGCTAAGGCATTACAAAACAAACAAGTCTAGCCCTAAAATATGAAATACCTAGCCTATCCTCTAGCATGCATAAATAATATATCATAGCATCTCATCAGTGTCTCATAAAGTAAACAATTTTAGGTATTTTGGGAAATCACCATTCGGGCTCTAGCTGATTGTACACACTTCTCCTTCTCGTTTTTCTCTTAGAAACTCTTACTCATTTCAGAAAAATCTTTTCTTTTGAAAAATTTTCTCAAATCCTCAGTTTGAGTCCAGACATACCCCAAGGTGCATCCGAATCCCTCAAACCAAGGCTCTGATACCAACTTGTAACACCTAAAATTTTCAAACAAAATTTTCATTTCAAAACACGATAAAACACATGTCATATTTCCTCAAAATCACAAGTAACAATTTAACAACACATTTTTATTTTAAAATTGTTAATCACAAATCTAGGATCCTCCAAACATAACCCTTTCTCTCATGTGTACAATCGAGCCAGCGCCTTCCCGATATCATGTAAAGTACTTGAAACACATAACATCATAAGCACGAAGCTTAGTGAGTTCCCCAAACTACCACACACACAACTCACTAGCCACTCGAGGCTATATCACTGCAAGACCCTCCGGTCAATGTATCTCAGTGGGACCCTCAAGTCCTACAACTCTGATGGACCCTCCGGTCTTAGCTCTGTAAGTGCAACATAATATACAACATAAATCACAAAGACATAATGCAGGATATCATAACACTCAATATAAGCACATAAGATACTCTGGTTACACATAGATTACTACTCATAGTAAGTATAGTGAGAAGACTCACTTCGAGGCAAGCAAGCAATTATCCTTATTCTCGAACCTCGAACTAGCCACCGCCTAACACATAAGGTAAATATCTCTAATTAATACTCGATTCTCGACTATAAGTAAACCAAGGTTACTCTTTCTCTCTCTAACTTTGGAAGTGGGTAAAAGACCACTTTACCTTTCCATGGTCTCCGTTACTCATGTTTGATCAGCCCTATGGTCAACAGAAATCAAACTCGAGTCAACAGACCATGTTTGACCCGACTCGTCGAGTGCACTCATGCAACTCGTCAAGTCCCCTCGTTTCCTTAGAGGTCTCAAGAAAGTCCAGCTCAACTCATCGATTTGACCCTCCAACTCGCCGAGTTATTGCATGTTCAAGATTATCGGGACAAACACTAACTGACTCGTCGATTGGAAAAGGAAGCGGAACTAGCGATTGGAAGCTTGGATCTAGGATTTTGAAGAAAGAAAGATGTTGCTGGACAGCTTGACCCCTCATCAGTGTTTTGGCCATATCTCATGAACCGTAACTCTGATTTATGAGATTAAAAATGTTCTAAAAGTTAGACAAAATTTCGGACGACTTTCATGTTTTGAGAAAATTCTGATTCCAAACGGACTCGACGATTTGGGCCTCAACTCGACGAGTCACGTCGAAAGTTCGCGATTCTTGATGCTAACTTGTCGTACACGGGATTTTAAGTGACGGACTCGCCGAGTCGGTCACTGGACTCGACGAGTCACCTCTGTTTTGTGAAAATCTATATAAAGGGCATTCCTGCCCGATACCCTAGCATATAGATGAACCCTTGGAGGCCAATTGTCAACTGAAGGTGCTGTTGGAGCGTGGGAAGCTATGGAATCAACCCTACATTCAATTTTAAGGAGAATCAAGGCAAAATCAAGTTTACTCTTTACCTAATTTGTTGTTTGAAGTATGTTTTTACCAATTGATTTCATTTTTGAGCTTGTTTCTACTGTAATCATGAGCTAAAAGTCATACCTTCTGTTTAGGATAGATGATTTTTATGATTATGGTTTGATTTTGTGGTTGGATTAATTTAATTTGGTGAACATTGTTTTGTTAAGCTTGTTAAAGAACCTTATGTGTTAACTACAACTATTTTCTGTTAATTACAAGTATATTAAGTTGCTTGAACATCTCTTAATTGCTTATCTCATATGATTTATGTGAAAACATTGTTATATGCCTAGGAATAGCGAATGTGAAACTAGGCTTAATAGAGAATAGGTAAGTTAATGTGTGAGCTTGTGTGACGAACCATCAACAAGAGGTTAATTGAATGACCAATTCAATTAGCTATTACAAGTCTTACTTAACCTGAATCAATAAACTAGGAAACTCATTGGTTTAATCAACTGATCACTGCTTGAATTAATTTGTTTTCTAAGGATTAGTAATAGCGAACGTGAACCTAATCATATGAATCGGGAGCCAATGAAAAATTAATCCATTGCACTTGCCATAAAATCAACCATAAGTACAAATGATTCGAACCTAAACAGAAGTCTCCTTAATTATTGAATTTAGTTGATTTTTATTTGCTTATCTCTTAGTTGCTTAGTTTAAGTTTTAGTTAATTGTTTAAGTTTCTAGTCTTGCAAAACTAGAGAAAACCCCTTCATTCTATTACTTGTTTTATTAAGATAATATTTGCATTTATTTTAATTGTTTACCGTTCCATGTGTTTGATACCCTACTTACCTAAACTAAACTGCTAACCGATAGGTACACTGCCTTTCGTGTGTTTGTCTTTGTGTTTAAGTTAGTAGGATTAAAACTAGTTTGTTTTACACACATCACCATTCTAATTTATTTCTTAATCAGCCAATTCCAAGGCAGAAAACCTTCCCAAACTCTAGATCTATACTCTCAAGGCTCGATTATCACGTAAAGCCATGAGCTTTACGCCCATGCATGGCACTTAGGGATTGAAATGCCAAGAACATGCTCTATAAGGGTTTCCCACTCGAATGCTCCATCATGGCTAAATAAAGCAAGGAACTTTGGACTCTAGGGACCTCACATGGTCCAGATATGATGTCCAAATCTCTATATGTGCATAAAACACTCAAAGTCCTAAAAGAAACCCTAAACTATAATAATATGAGATCTACCCAAACTAGTGAGAAAAGTACGAACTTTATACCTTTTACAGAAGCTCTTGGATGAATAACAACAGATCTAACAGTCTCCTCTTGATCCTTGCTTGAAATCCTTCTCTTCTCTTCCAAAGATGCACCAAAATACTCAATATTAACTCACACACACTCTCTCTATAAGCTCAAAGGCGATTAGGGTTTCTCTTAGTGAAGGAAAACAGCTGATGAGCTGCAAATGAGGCTATAAGTGCCCTTAAATAGGTCCCAGCCCCAAGGATTTAGGGTTTCACCACTCAGTGTTTACTTGGTGAGTCGACTCTCGGACTCCTCGAGTAGACCACTAATTTCATGTGGTCAACTCGGCCCTACTGGATGAGTTATACTCACAACTCATTAAGTCACTCAATTAATCTCAAAATAGTCACATAATTAATATAGCTGGGATTTCAGATGTTACATCCGGATAGGATGAAGGCCCTGCGAGGTGGTCCAGGCGTGCCAAAGGCTCGGAGAGCGGTCCAGATAGACTGAAGCCTTGCGAGGCGGTCCAGTTAGGTTGAAGGCTCATTATACATGTTGTTTGCTTATATGTTATTGAGATGTTTTATGGCGTTTGTATTTTGGGGGTAACTTACTAAGCCTTCGATCTTACATCTATCGATTATTGTTTCAGGTACATTTGATGATCGCGAGAAGGCGAAGGCGTGATCATACAGCTCCTCGTATTTTATGATTTGATTATGGGATATTCTGACATTTTACTATTTTGAAAACAAGTTTTGTAATAATCGTTGGTTTTGAAATGTTTTAAAAAGTTTAAATTTGGCATGATTTTTATGGGTGTTACAACACACTAATATTGACTTTCAGATCAGTTGATTGTTAGCCGAAACAATTAAAACAAGAATTGAAGATCTTGTTAATAAGAACCCGACAATATCAAGACAGTTGAGAACGGACGTCAGGCGAGAGAGTTATGAATTTTTAACAGTCTAAACCTGTTAAAAACATAACTTTAAAAATAAAGTCAAAATTTGTCGATGAAGTCTAAATGAAAGATGTAGATCTTGTCAATAGCTATGCGTGGATATGAAACCCACCGAAAACGAGCTCGTATGAGCAAGTAATGAATTTTCTAAAAAGTTAGAAAATCCTGCGTGTAACTGCTCGCATAGACAACATGCGCAGCGTGCACTAACACACCACCCAGAACGCGACACGTGGCACCATGCAAAAGTCGACACATCACCTTATTGTGATTAGGTGCACGCCGCATGTCGTATCTATGTGCGGTGCGCAGGTCGAGTTGGCTTATATAAAGTTGCCTTCACTCACTTCATTCTTCAGATATTCCAACGATTCTCTCTTGAATGCTCTCTTTTAACCAAAGATTTCCTTGGTTTTAAGTTCTCGACCCCTTCAATGAAGCCATGCGGTGTTAGATAGTCAGTGATAGAAGCTCTCGAAACAGAATTCTGCCCGCACAAACCCCTAGTTTTCACTAGATTACTTTGTAAGTTAAGCTACACTTATTTTATTTAAGTGTAACTTTTAACTATAGTTATAGTCGTTATTATGAATCTATAATTAAGTCTTATCAGTGATTCCAAGTCATTATACTGATTGATCTACTTACGGGAGTGATGTATAGGTTGGGTTTAGTGATATGTTTCAAGTGGGATTTCCAAATAGTATATTTTGTATACCAAACGGACCCTACCTCCGATATGATCCTACCTGGTTATTTCTTACTTGATAGAACTTGATGTAGACATTGGATTTAAGAAGGAATCTAGACTATCATTAAATAGTCCCTAGGATTATGAAACTAGACTAAGACTTAGTGATTTATATGTTTAGGTCTCTTTGGAAGTGTAAAGCGAAGCGTTGCCAAAATCGTCACTCACCAATTTCATCAAGTGAGTGCCTAGTTACTTTCATGAACATGATTTTAATATAAGTATTAAATATCTGTTAGAAAGTTTATCTGTGAACTCTATGATTATTGCTTGGAATATATGGTGTGTGTGTGTATATATATATATATATATATATATACACACACACACACACTAGCCGTCCACTCGCGTAATGCGACAGGCGGCATACAGTTTGTTTCAGCAATTAGTTTCTTTTTAGCAGACGATAATTACTTTCAATTCAGCGACTAATTTGCTTTAGGAAATATGTCATAATGCAAATAAGACACAATGTATTGACAAGTATCACTAAACATTAGTTTCAATTCAACGATTCGTTTTTCTTTTCTGGGAGCAATGTATTATTTAATGTATGTTGGATAAGTGTTTTCATATTTTGGATCCATTGTATCTAAAATAGATCATTTCTATTTCATGATATAGATCTTCAAAAGACCAAAGAATCAAGAGAAATGCTGCGAGCGAGAATATATTTTTTCCAACAATTCGTGCGACAAATAATTTTATTTCATAAATAGCTTTTTCGGCTCAGGGTTTAAGGTTTACGGTTTACAGTTTTGAATTTTGGAGTTTTAAATTAGGATTTAGCATTTAGGGTTAGGTTTATTCACAGAATGATAGGTAATGTATGTTTCGTAATCTAAGTCAATAAAGTTACAATCTACAAACTTAAAATGGTACTACAAGAAGATTCAAAAATCTACCAACCCAGATAAGGGTGTGGGTGTGAATATGTCGGGTCAAGTCAATAAAGATCCAAGCTCGGCCTCCATCGACTCAAATAAAAATTTAAAGTTTCTAAACCCTACTCGACCTCGATACTGCCTTAATTTTCAAGCTCAGAGTTTATCTCATGGAATAATCAACACATTCTAACACGACTCAATTATATCTATTCTAAATATCAAAGTCGATGACCACTTCTTTTGCCTAATTTTCATTTTAACTCTTTAATCATTTTTAATTTTTTGCAATTTAGGTCCCCCTACTAAGTTTCTTTTGTTTTTACTCCTTTCAACTTTTCATATTTTTCATTTTCACTCTTTAATCATTTTTAGCTTTTGGCAATTTAAGTCCTCCTACTAAGTTTCTATTACTATTATCCTTATAATTTAGTAAATAACATTTTAAACTCTTCACCTTTTAAAATATCATATTCACCCATGTATTTGAACTTTAGAAAATGTCAATTTCACCCCTTTTATTTTCTAAACTTGTGTTTTATCTCCCATAACATGTATAATCTGATTATTCCATAGTTATCAACCCTCTGATTTTTCTAACCTTTCATATGTATCGGTATAAATTAGAGGTGGTAAATGTTTCAGCGTAAATTGTTTCGGCGTAAATTTAGAACTTTAGTTCGTTTATTTAAAAAAAAATTAATGTGCCTATCGGGATATAATTCGAGTTCGTCTACATTTAAACGTATTTTTTTTTATATTTTTGTGCTTATTTTTATACTTATAAACTGGATCACATATGATATGTTTTTAATTATATGAATTTCCATTCGTTAACATAAAAAAATATTACTTACTTATGCATGTCATATATAATACAATTTTATTATCTTTGTTTGACATGGTTTTGGTCTCAGACTATTGTGGTTTGTCAGATTAAGTCTTTCTAAATTCATGTTCCATATGTAGCAATTTACTTTTAACTACTTTTAAAATACATTACTGTCACCGCAACACGCGACGTGTAAAATCCTAGTTATGTATTAAATATGAAATTGAATAATATTATACGTTGAAACCGATGTTTCTATATCGATTATCGATTATGACATCCTTAGGATTTTATAGAGACAATCACTTGTACTCAAAATGTTTCTGACGTACTAGGAATTTCCGCATCAATGACAATATAATTTTAAAATTTAAAGAAAAGTTTTAATTGGTTTTGCAAATTAAAGGATGTCACACCAGAGCAAGTTCCAATAACTCTTAAGTTTAAAGACTATCATACCATTAAATTTCTAACAAAAAAAAGGGATATATACACTAAAGTCCTAATATTTGAAACGATTTGACAAGAAAGTTCTGAACATTATTTTTTTGACAATAAAGTTCTAATTCACGATTTTAGAAGAAAGTCCTAAACTTCTTTTTTACAGTAAAGTCTTAATTACCGGCTAACCGGCAAAAATGGTAAGTGTGTCAAAAACTGCCGGTAGTTAGGATTTACTGTAAAAAAAAATAAAGTCTACGATTTTCTTGTCAAATAGTTTAAAATATTAGAACTTTAGTGTATATATTCCAAGTTTAATATCGATAACAATGGAGTTAACACATTTCCTTTTGCTGTCAAATATGTGACAACCGTCAAATTCAAGTCAAAGTCAAGTCAACAAGTCAAATCGGTCAATCTTATATAGTATTTGTATGATTAAAAGTTATTCTATGAAAACGTACATTTGTATGTCAAGAATTCGAGTGTCTCGGTAAATCTATGTGTTTATCAATGTGAAACCCTAAGAAAGGAGTTAAACGCATCATAACACGACTATGGACCCTTTTGGGGACTTAAAATAATCATAAACGAAGTATAACGGGGTTGACAGACCTTGCATTGCAAGATTAGTCGATGATAATGGCTAAAAATGAATCTCTCTCAAATCTCTCCCAAATCTCTCTCTCAACTTTTTATAATGATCCGGGTCATCTCGACCCTTAACTTGGTCAAACATCACGCAAAACAGGAAGAAAACGCGAAAAACAACCTCTTAGAGCCGAAACCCTCTTAGGAGCCGAAGCCTCTTAGAGAACCTAACCTCCTAAGAAGCGAATCTAAGAGGACCAAAACACCTCAGGACCGAAACCCTTCAGACCGAACCTCGCACCTACCAACCGAGACCGAGCCTCACCTTCGGTTCCCCTCTCACACTTTCGGTCCTTCCTCGCACCTTCGGTCCCTTCTCCCTTCTCTCGGTACTGATCACTTCTAAGAACCGAACCTTGCAGGTTCGGTCCATAATGTCCAGTTTTCGACTACTTTCGCCCCTAAGCCCGTTTTTGACGTTTTTGACAGGGATTTTCCACCAAATTCATATTTTTACCATTTTAAACCCTCAAAACTCATATTTTATTTATTTCTCAAGGAATTATTAATTAAAAATCATTAATTTATATTAAGCGGATACTTACCCCACAAGTGGGTCAAATGTGCCCACTTGCCTTCCATGTGTCATCCTCTCATTAGCACAACCCTACCCACATCACACAAACCAAGGCAAACATCCCTTCAACCTTGTAAGTTTCTCAAGCAACCTTATATATAAATAAATCCCTGGAGGATTTCTTTGTTCACTTTGATCAAATCAAACACTTATACACTTCTCAAACCTTCAAAAGAGCCTCTTTTTCTCTCTACTTCCAGCCACTTTTTGGAAGTATTCTTGAGCTATAACTTCACTTTTTGGTAAGTATTTCCTCTAAAATCAAGTGTTATTACATGTTTTCATAACATCCTTGAATCATCTACACACATTTTAACACCAAAAATCGTTCTTAGGATCATCCAAACTTTCACGTCTTCATCAAGTATTCTTGACTTGATACTTCTCGTCTTCGACCTTCCACTCTTCCAAGAATCACTCAAGGTGAGTTCATACCCCTACATTTTCTAGTTTTCTTTAGTTTTCAAGGGGGGGGGGATACAAGTTAAATCACCAAAACATATTTAAAACTTAACTTGACAACTTACAACAAAAAAGTTGTGACCTGTTCACGAACTGTTTTACCCAACTTAAACTTAATATTTTTCAAACCTGTTCAATATGAAAATAGTTCATGTTTATAAATTTAAAATGACTACTTACTCATCTCCATAAGATATTTCTACAATTTATGGTAATTTTTACAAAACTACCTATCACTGCAGCAATGAAATCGGACCAGGTTGTGAAAATGAACATTTCCACACTGGTTTGATACCACCAAAAATTATAAGAAAATTTGTGAACACGGTAGACTCTTTTTCCAAACTCTCTGAGTTTACGAATTTAGTTTTCGACTTACGATAATTTTTCTATAAATAATCTAAAACATTGACAGTTAAGAGTTAAATTGTTAAAACGAGTTTAAGAGTTATTCACACCTTGTAACATGCTGAGCAAGGTGTGTAAGATTTTATACTTAGAAATTTCAATGCCATTTTATTGAAATACAAGGTCATGCATAACAAGGTTTCATTTACAACATACAACATTTTGATAAAACTATAATAGGTATAGTTTAGACACCTCATTTAACAAAGAAATGGTAATACAATCGATTTACAAAGCGAGTATTTTATTACAAACTACGTGCACATGTTAATGAATAAATTTATGAGACATTTATCTTCGGAGTACTCTTTAGTATAACAGTAAAGTCCTGTAGTTATAGCCAGAATCTCTTGTAGGGAGAGTGTGATAGTTGTGTATAGATCAATATTGGGTTTGACAACACGCACCTAAGCTGCTTGCAACAGCTAGACCAGCAGGTCTGGAGAGACAAATGTCATAACATTCCGACGCTTGAAGAACGTCGAGTACGAGGTCTTCGAGTCATAGCATGGTTATTGCAACTCACATGGGGAATTAACAAAACACATAGTTCACGGGAATTTAATGATTTCACAAAAATGAGTTTTATTTATATATAAAACCACATATAAGTATGATGATTTACTTACATATACTAAGTCTTGGTTCAGTTAAGACTACAATAAACCTTTTAGAAAATATTGGATTTTCTGGAAACAAACTTTAAGGAACAACATTCATTTTTATTCATAAATTGCTTATGAACTCACCAGCTTTATGCTGATACTCTTTCAAAAACAACTTGTATTCTCAGGTATTCAGTAATACAGGTAACCACAAGATGTTGAAGGCAAGACGCTAAGGCACACCATTCTTTTGAACTATTTTGACATCATATGTAATTTATTTGGAAACATGTATTTTTTAGAAACGATGTAACCTTTTAAATTATATTTATGATGGTTGTGTTTACTTTCTTCACTATAGTTATGATACTGAACATGACGTCCTCCGCCCCCGAATGTTTCCGTAGTTCTGGTTTGGGGGTGTGACAAAATACCAGGTGATTCCTGCTTTTCCAAATAACGCACAAGAATGCCTTCAAAAAAATGTTAAGCCTACTTTTGGCAATCTCATCCGGGGCGTATGCACCATATGAGAAGGTAGGTCTTAGGACCTACCCTTTTTTTAATAGAACATGGATATATATAAAAAAAAAATTAATAAGGAACCACCTAATTTTTGTGAAAGGACCTACCTAATTATTTTTGGCAAAAGAAAATTTATATCAGCCCATATATTTTATAATTAACAGCCCAATAGGTTAATCCACTTTCAATAACCAATAGCACAATCTAATTATTTTAGAAAAAAAAACAAAATAGAAATGTAACGTCAGAACCACCTAGTTTCGCATGTACCCTCGTCCATCCATGCATCATCGATGTTTCCTAAATTCCAATTCCAAAATCGAAAATGATCATCGACTCATCGCAAACTTCTCCTGCTCCATTCGTTGTCTGGCCAAGCCACCGCTTGTCCGCCCAGTCACCCACCGTCGGCCGCCCACTGCCATCTCCAACTCTCTCTCCAAGCTCCAGCCGTCCAAACTCCAGGCTTCCAGCAACAACTTCAAAGGCGACAAATGAATTGTGATCAAAAGGTTTGTAATTGTAAATTGTAACCTTGTAATTTGTATGAATTATGATTGTTTTATTCATTTATTTGTGTAATTTAATGTGATTAAGGTGTAATTAGATGACCGACACATCTGTGATTCTGTGAGTAGTAAATTGTGAAATCAATCAGATTTATTTACTTATTATCTTGAACTCTTGATTAGTTTATTAACATTTGTTTAATATCAATTCAATTTTCAAAATTTATTTAGACTTGAGTCTTGAAATTTGAGAACATTCTTGAGTTTATGATTTGTGTATTTGATAAGAGAATATTGATGATTGTTATTAGTTTGATACTTTTGTAACATTTAGTTTCATAATTCAATTTCAGAATCAAGATTAAGAATGTCTTTGCATAAGTTTTATAAAAAGAAAGAAGATAGCGAACAACAACATAAGTATACAAAGGTGCATTTAAATTCACTACCCGTTGATCCGTTTGAACGACCCAGTATAGAATTATTTGTAGAAATTAACCCCTTTAGGGTTTTGCATTATCATTCAGCAATATATAATACAAAGAGTAACATATTTACATAAAGGACCCTTAAACTATATAATTGTATAGACCTGTACTAAACATATAAATAATACAATTAACACTCCCTCTCAGTTTGAGCGGGAGGTTCTCGAATGCTTAAATTGTCTCGAAAATCCAAAAATAACTAGGTAGGTAGTACTTTATTAAAGATGTCTGCAAATTGATGAGCCGAGGGAACGTGCAACACATGCACCTGACCAATGGCAACACGTTCCCTGACAAAATGCAAATCTATTTCCACATGTTTGGTTCTTTGGTGCTGAACCGGGTTAGAATCTAAGTACATGGCACTCACATTATCACAAAAAACAACTGTAGACCGAGATAAAGGGAAAGAAAGTTCAAGAAGGAGATTTCGGAGCCAAGCAGTTTTGGCAACTACATTGGCTACCCCCCGATACTCAGCTCGGCACTAGACCGAGAGACGACTAGTTGGCGTTTGGAGGACCATGAAATGAGATTATCACCGAGATAAACACAAAACCCAAAGTAGATTAGCGTGTCAAGGGATAACCAGCCCAGTCAGCATCAGAATAGGAGACCAAACGATCAACATGAGACGGACATATGAACAGACCATGATGAAGAGTACCCTGAAGATAACGTAGAATTCTCTTAAGAGCTAAGAGGTGTGGTTCATGAGGATCATGCATGAAGAGACATACCTGTTGAACTGCATAAGCAATATCTGGACGAGTAAAGGTCAAATATTGTAAAGCCCCAACAAGACTACGATAGAGGGTAGGGTCAGAAACCAGTTTTCCGAAAGAAGAAAGTTTCGTTTTTGTGTCCGTAGGAGTGCTACATGGATTGCAGGAAGTCATATCAGCACGAGATAGAATTTCCTTAGCAAACACAGTTTGAGAAAGAAACAAACTATCAGTGGAGCGAGTAGCAGCGATGCCGAGAAAGAAGGATAAAGGACCTAAGTCAGTCATGGCAAACTCAGATGAGAGATGAGAAATGACTCTCTTGATGAGAGATGTGCTGGAAGCGGTGAAGATGATATCATCGACATAGAGAAGGAGATAGATAGTCGCATTGTTACTATGAAATGTGAAAAGAGAACTATCTGAACGACTGCTATTAAAGCATATGTAAGATATGTATGTAGCAAATCGCTTATACCAGGCACGCGGGGCCTATCTGAGACCATATAAGGCTTTGCGGAGACGACAAACGTAATCTGGGTATTGAGGATGAACATAGTCAAGAGGTTGTTTCATGTACACTTCTTCATTTAAGTCCCCATGAAGAAAGGCATTTTTGACATCAAGTTGATGAATGGGCCAATGATGAGACACTGCAATACTGAGAACGGTGCGGATGGTGGCTGGTTTGATAATAGGACTAAAGGTGTCATCGAAATCCAGACCAGGTTATTGTGAAAACCCCTGAGCGACTAATCTGCCTTTATAGCGATCAAGGTTGCCTTGAGAATCAAATTTATGACGGTAAAGCCATCGACAACCAACGATGTTGGCATTGGGAGGACGAGGAACAAGATCCCATGTGTGATTGTTAGTGAGAGCTGACATTTCCGCATCCACAACAAAGCTTCCAATGCGGATCACTCATAGCCTGAACAGTGGATCAAGGAGTAAGGTTGCCTTGAGAATCAAATTTATGATGGTAAAGCCATCGACAACCAACGATGTTGGCATTAGGAGGACGAGGAACAAGATCCCATGTGTGATTGTCAGTGAGAGCTGACATTTCCGCATCCACAACAAAGCTTCCAATGCAGATCACTCATAGCCTGAACAGTGGATCAAGGAGTATGTGAGAAGTCTAAGGTGGTGGAGAGGTTGAAAATGGTACATGGTTTGAGGGAACCTTTCTGGGAGCGGGTGGTCATGGGATGACCAATAGGGGGAAGAGGAGGGGTGAGGGAATGAGGGGAAGGGGGTGGAGAGGAAGGAGAAGGAGAAGGAGTAGGGGCAACTACTTGTTCGGTAGAAGAGGAAACCGAAGGAGAGGAAAGTGTAGGTAAGGGATCATCATCAAGAGTAAACTGATTGTAATCAGTCAAAGAGGGGGTGGGATGAAAATCACTATAAAGGAAGTGATCTTCATCGAATATGACGTGACGTGAGATGATGACACATTGCGCAGTGAGATCGAGACATTTATATCCTTTATGATCTAGAGCAGGACCAAGATAAACGCAAGCAGTGGATCTTGGTGAGAGTTTATGGGAAGAAGTGGAAGATATGTAGGGGTAACATAGGCAACCAAAGACACGAAGGTGGTCATATTTCGGAAAAAAACCGAATAGAACTTCGATGGGTGTCTTTAGGGAGAGAGTGGTAGTCGGGAGAAGATTGACAGTATGAAAAACTGTAAGAAGTGCTTTGGTCCAAAACATGGGAGCCAGAGAGGCTTGGAAAAGAAATGTGCGAACTATATTGTTAATAGTGCGAATGGAGCGTTTGACTTTTCCATTTTGGTGTGACGTGTAGGGACATGAGAAACGAATGGTAACACCATTAGATTGGAGATATGTAAGGAGAAGGTGATTATTGAACTCACGCCCATTATCACACTGAAAAGATTGGATGTCAGTTTTAAATTGATTTTTGACATACATTCGAAAGTTGCAAACCACAGAATAAACCTCAGATTTAGCAAGAAGAGGAAAAACCCACAAAAAAATGTGAAATCATCAATAAATAAGATATAGTATTTAAAACCACTCAAGCTAATAATAGGAGATGTCCATAAGTCAGAATGAATAAGTTCAAACACACGAGTGGTTTTAGAACTAGAAGATGTGAAAGATAAACGACCATGTTTTCCAAGTTGACAAGCATGACAAAGTGGAGCTTTATTACTACTAGTAAAAATAAATCGAAAAGACTTCAAAAATTGTAGGATAGAGGATCCGGGATGTCCTAGACGTCGATGCCAAGTGGGAAGAGAGACGGTCGTAAGAGCTCTATCTGCAGGAGACAAAATAGGAGTGCACGGGTACAAATAACCAACACTATCGCATCGCTGAAGAAGAGCACCGGAATCAAGATCCTTTACAGAAAATCCAAAAGGGTCAAAAGAAACAGAAACCCAATTATCAGTAGTAAAGCGACGAACAAAAACTAAATTTTTAATAAGTTGATTTGTCACGAGAACATTTTGAAGAGAGAATTTATTTTGAGAATAAGGGAGAAAAGTTTGGCCGATATGAGATACCAGAATAATAGCACCATTACCAACCATTATGGACTTAGAAGTACACGGTGTAAGGGCTAGCATGTTACCTTGATTAAAATTCATGTGCGAGCTAGCTCCTATGTCCATGTAATATTTATTATCCGAAGGAGGTTGAATTGACATGGCTTGAAACACCGATGCAAGATTCGTGGGTTGTTGAGAAGTTTGTTGGATCGATCCTTGAGTTGAAATTGGGCTCATTGGCTGTTGATGGATCCTGACAAAATTGGGCCTGAATTGGTGTTGAATGGGCTGCCCATAAAGTGCAGCATGTTGTTGGATCAACGAGAAAGGCTGTTGGGGCACCTGGAATTGGGTCGGTTGGGCCTGTTGGACTGTATATGCTGGAGTAGCTGGGTAACTAGCGTGACTAGCTATTGTTGAAGTAGGTGGTCCGCCAGGTGTAGTATTATGCGCCAAGGGTAATGGATAGTGACCAATGACATTTTGTTGACCATAAAAAAAATATGGATGCTGATTTTGAGAATGTGAAATTGGATAGGACCCCATAATTCCTGCAAATTGAGAGCTCTGACTTGTATTTGTACCTGCAACATGGTTAGTAGTAATAGCAAAACTAGAATTTCCCCCCTCCTTTGGAAGCATTCCGATTATTATTACAGTTCTTACTCCATTTATTTTTCGATTTCCGGGGTTGTGTTGACACGAAATAAAGAGTCGTAGTAGTTGTGGAGTTCAAATCAAGCATCGTTTCATTGTGTTCTTCACGGTTCTCATGTAGTAGCAACATGTTTTTGGCTTCCATAAATGATGGAAATGGTTTAGTGTTGGTGACAATATCAACAATACTTTGATAGGAGGACGGGAGACCACGTAGAATTTGCATCACAAGTTCTATTTTAGAGATTTCAGCATCAACATCATGAAGAGCATCAACAAGATGCTTGAGATTGTGACCGTACTCATGGATGGAGGATGCACCTTTTTTTGTGTTATGAAACTGCTCTTGAAGTTAAAGCATCTGAGGCATCTTGTTATTGAGAAAATACACCTGTAAGTTATCCCACATGTCTTTGGCAGTGCATGTATCGGTGGTGATAACGTGTAAGACAGATGAGTCACTAGTAGAGTAAAACCATGATTTAACTCGGGAGTCAATGGATGCCCAATCTTCATCATCTTCTCCTATTGGTTTTGATTTGCCAGTTATATGAACAAGAACTTTAGCACCTGTACAAATGTCCTTAAATATGCGACACCACAACTTGTATTTGCAACCATCTGAGGTGAGTTTGAAACTAAACTGATTATAGACATTTGTGACAGCATATACCAACTGTTGTGCAATGGGAGCAGTAGTGCTAGACGATGCAGAGGTGGTCATAGGGAAGGGAAATCGAAAGAACAAACAGAAAAAAGAACATACTAATAAAAAGAATACTAACAGTTGGTTGAAGAAATTTAGCAAAGCTAAAACACTAACTATAAGAAGAGAATGCAGCGGATTGATTAGAAGATCAACAAGATAAGATAGCAGGGGCAGAAAACACACGAAGATGCCTGGTGGATCAATGCGTGAGAAGTAGTACCAGCAGGGAAAAAAATCGACCCCTATGTTTTATGCACCGTATATCTCCAGGTCTGATACCATGTTTGTAGAAATTAACCCACTTAGGGTTTTGCATTATCATTCAGCAATATATATAATACAAAGAGTAACATATTTACATAAAGGACCCCTAAACTATATAATTGTACAGACCTGTACTGAACATATATATAATACAATTAACAAGAACTTTATCATGTAAACCAAAG
This sequence comes from Lactuca sativa, assembly GCF_002870075.4. Lineage (NCBI taxonomy): Eukaryota > Viridiplantae > Streptophyta > Magnoliopsida > Asterales > Asteraceae > Lactuca > Lactuca sativa. The sequence goes on along the minus strand of NC_056623.2, from coordinate 5,135,661 downwards.
AGATGAAATTAGAGGAAGCATACTTGCAAAAAGGACCATTCCAACCTTTAAATCATGAATTCCCACCGCGTGATTTTGGAGGTAAACCACGAAGATTTATTCAATCGTGGTTTGATGATAATAAATATTTGTTAGAATATAATATAAAAGAGGATGTTGGATTCTGTTTATGTTGTTATCTATTCAAATCAAGTATACCAAATCAAGGTGGATTAGATCATTTTGTGAAATCTGGATTCAAGGCTTGGAATAGGAAATCATGAATAGATAAACATAAAGAAGGAATTCCACACACTATTGTTGTCCAAAAGTGCCAAAGTTTGATGAGCCAAAGAAAATCCATCACATCTGCCTTTGCGAAACAAACTACTTCACAAGAAGAAGAATATCGTACTCGCTTGAACGCTTGAATTGATTGTGTTAGGTTCCTACCCCAACAAGGTTTAGCATTCCGTGGTCATAGCGAAAAAGAAGACTCGGATAACATAGGTAACTTTCTTGAACTATTATAGTGGTTAGCCGATCGATGTGATGTTGTGGATCGTGTTATGCTAAAGAATGTCCCAAAAATGCACAAATGAAGTGCGGTGAAATCCATAAAGATATTGTGCAACCATGTTCAGATGTAATTTTAAATGTTATTATGGGAGATCTTGGAAATGATTTTCTTGCAATTTTAGTAGATGAGTCACGTGATGTGTCATGTAAAGAACAAATGGCGTTGATTTTGCAGTTTGTAAATAGAAAAGGTGAAGTTGAAGAAAGGTTTGTTGGCCTTAGAAATGTTAATAACACTTCGACTTTATCACTAAAGGCTACCATTTATGATATGCTTGCAAAATGGAATTTGAGTCCTAGTAGGATTAGAAGACAAGGGTATGATGGTGCTAGTAATATGAGTGGTGCATTCAATGGATTGAAGACTTTGATTATGAATGAAACAAAATCTGCACATTTTGTTCATTGTTTTGCTCACAAATTACAGTTAGCCCTAGTGTTTGTTGCAAAGAATCACACGACGGTTAATGATTTTTTTTTTCTGGTTTCTCGGTTGTTAAATATTATTGTTTCTTCTTATAAAAGACGAGATAAGTTAAGAATAAACAAGCAGATAAAGTTATGGCGGCATTGGCTGAAGGTATGCTTCAGGTGGTTTATTTTCATTTGTTTATGCTAATTATTCGGCTAATTCATTTGTTTATGCTACCGGTTTGAATCTAGAAGTTGGTATTAAACGACCGTATGATACTCGATGGGGTTCTCATTTTGCATCTTTATTAAATATCCAGACCATATATGCTTCCATTTGTGATGTATACTTGAAGACCTTGGTGAATTTGATAGTGATCGTGATCGTAAAGCTGAAGCAATTTGCATCTAGTACCGGCAGAGGACCAAGAAACCACTCGCCCCCGTACATCTGTAACATTCACAATGGTATTATTGAAACTTGCTTATAACCCCCGTTAGTATTTTACGTGTACTCTTACGTGAACGTGAACCTTTTTTCGGTATAGCTTTTGTCATATTTTATCATCTCATAAATTTGAGTCCAAGATATATGGATATATCCATTTCGGTTAAAATTGTTTGATTTTGTGCTTTGTCTACATTTTATGGTTGATATCTTGGGTGTGACGGATCATTTGAATACAATACTACAAAGAAAAGACCAAAATATCGTAAATGCTATGAATCAAGTAAGTAGCTCAAAAAAATCAATTCAAGAAATTAGAGATGTAGGATGGGACCCACTTTTAGAGAAAGTTACTTTGTTTTGTGCTAAAAACAAAGTTAAAGTCATGGATTTGGAAGATTAATATTTTAATGGATACAGTCGTCGTAAAGATTCACATGTTAGTAATGTTTGTTATTACCAACTAACACCTTGATTTACAAATGTATTATGTTATATCATTAGTTATATATATATATATATATATATATATATATATATATATATATATATATATATATATATATATATATATATATATATATATATATCTGTGTGTGTGTGTGTATTTTGTAAGGTTAACAACTTGCACCATTATCAAGTTGATGTATTTAAGGAGGTGATTGATATGCAACTTCAAGAGCTGAATAATCGTTTTAATGAGGTAAACACAAATTTACTTCTGTTAGGGTATAAATGTTGTAATAAGTCGAAGTGTTAGTTGTATGTTTACGAAGGATCTCTAATCTTCGTAAGTAGAATCTTCGGATGTAATGTTATATTTACTAAGGCATTTTAATGAATAGTTTGAATGTCTAGTCCTTAGTATTTTGTTATGCTTTTGTACTCCTATAAATAGGAGACTGTACTGAGTGAGTACTTAACTTTCACATATTCTTTATAGAGAATTCCTTTGTACTCTGTAAATTCAAAAGCATAATATGAGCTGATCAACTATTATATTTACTCTCATATTCATCATATTTCTTCTTTCTTAATTCTTACGTAAATTGATCTTTAAACTCGATTTCAAATCTCATCAATTGGTATCAGAGCAGGAATCCTTTCTGTGATCTGATTTTCATTCGATCAAAAAGGTTTTTGAATCTACTGTTTGATTCAAAAAGTTTCCGTCCTTTTTGAATTTGAAAATTTGATCTGGATCTCAATCTAGGATTTGATTCTGCAAAAATATTTGTTAATCGAGTGTTCGGTGTGTAATTCTAAATTGAATTATACAAGTTGATTTTCAAAATTCTCAAAAGTTTAGTATCATCTTGAAGTTTTTGTCCGTACAACAATGGCGTCATTCAATCTGAATTCGATGACATCATTTTCTCATTTGCTTGGATCATCCACAAAAATTCCAATGCTTATTCCAGAATATTATGATCAGTGGGCAGATCGTATGGAAGATTACTTGAACGGATTGGATGAAGAATTATGGAAATGCATCTCAGGAGAAATCAATCAACCTGCACAAGTTTAGCCAATCGGCATGTCTTCAAGCAGTTCAGAAGTTGATAATCAAACCGATCGTTTAAAACGTCTGGAGAAGAAATTCATGAGGGAATTAAGAGGTGCGTTGCCTCCTGTTGTGTACAATTATGTCAGAACATGCAAAACAGCTAAATAAATCTGGAACAATCTCAAAGACAAATTTCAAGGGTGTGAAAAGACGAAGATCACATCTGTGAAACAATGTCTGGTAGAACTCAAAGATTTCAGACAAAAAGAAAATGAGTCTATTGAAGCATATGATAGGTTCAACGAGTTAATATATCGTTGTAATCGTTATAGTATAATAAGGTCACCAATGGAGTACAATTAGATATTTGTAATAGGACTTCGAAAGGAGTGGAGAAGTGTGAGCATGATGGTGAAAAATCAACAAAGTTTTGATACTTCGATTTTGAATGACTTGTACAATCAATTAAAATCTCATGAAAATGAAGTTAATGAAATAGATGAAGAAGCTATAGCAAGTCTTGGTGGTCCTTTGGCTCTAGTTTCGAAGGTTTCAGAAAGAGAAAGTGAAAAATTGAATTCTGATGAAGAAGAAGGTTTTTTGATGAAATCTGATGATGAGGCTGTTGCTTTTTACTCAAACAATAGAGTAAAGAAATTTTTTAAGAAACCTTTTAATCCAAAGAAGTCATCAGATTCGAAGGGTAGTTTTGAGAACAAAAACAAACTGGATGAAAAGAAAATAGAAATGAAGACAAATACGAAGAATGAGATGGAGCAAATGAAGATGCTATTGAAAGGTGATACAGGGATCAATTGTCATTATTGCTATGGAGCAAATCATTTGGCAGTAGATTGCCTGTTGAGGAAGAAGGAAGAAAAGAAGAGTAAAACAAAGGATGAAGCTTACTACACTGAGAAACTGGAGGAAGTAAAGAAGAAAGCGAAGAATTTGTCATTGGTGGCTCATGGAGAAACTGAATCGGATGGCACATATCAAATATGGTCTTCGGGTTCAGATGATGAAGAGATGAAAAATCCAACTCATGGAGCTATGTATGCAAAAATGGAAGAGGATTCAGATGATTAACAGACTGACGAAGTGTGTGGGCAATGCTTCGTTTCGAAGTCTACTGACAAGTCGCCTATGACTACCAAGGTACGTAAAATTCTTGAATCTTTTAACATTCCAGTTTCTGCATATAATTCTGAGTTAGTATCTTTTGATGAAACTGTTACTTACTTTGATTCAATCATTGTGTCTGCTAGCAATGAAGCGAAAAAGTTAAGTGATCAATTACTAGAGACTAGAAAAATGTTGGATTCAAAAGTCACTAGGATTGATTACTTAGAATTGCAAGTTTCAAATATCATGGAGGATAGAGAAAAATTAGGAAAAGAAATAAACTTGTTGTTAGCTCAGAGAAATGTTTTTTGTAATTCAGCAAAAAGATTGTATGGAAAATTAACTAAGTTACATCATTCGTGTGAAATAAGTAAGGAACAACATAGAAAATTACTACCATTTTTAGCTTATGATAGAGCTAAGGTTGATAGTATTTCATATGATTGTGAAAAAGAAATTTCTGATTTCAACAAAGTTCCAGATGATAGGTTTAGATATGGAATTGCAAAAGTCGAAGATTATCTTGATGCTAATGATTTAGTAAAAATTGTAAATGAAACCTTAACTAAATCAGAACAACTTCGAATTTTGAAAAAGACTGAGAATTCTACATCTAATAGTGAAACTAATAATGCTAATATTGAAGAAAATTCTGATAATATTAGTGAAATTAGTGATTTAGAAGATGTAGATTGTTCACAGTTGTCTGTCATAAATGTTGCAAATTCATTTAAAGGGAAAGAAAAATGTGACGATTTATTAATGAAAATTGAAACTAATAAACCCTCAACTTCGAAAGTTTGTGATATGGAATATGTGGAAATACATGAGAGTCAAACGGATGATATTGACAATGAAGAAGAAAATACAAATTCAAAGCAAAGTCAAAGGTTGAAAGAAATTGAAATTCCTCGAGTGGTTGTTGATCAAGTCTATTTGGATACACAAGAATTTGAGAAAATTCTTAGTGAAAAAGGTGCTCATTATCTTGAATCGAATACTGTTTTTTATCCAATCTTCAAATGCACCGATGATATTGTGTTCCCAAATCAAGTCTTCGTAACAACAGGTAATGTTGAAAATATAAAACCTGAATTCAAAAAGATGGTTGTGGAAGACAATATGCAAACATCAAATGAAGGATTCTTTTCAAATCAAAGTACAGTTGAAAATAATCTTACAAAGAATTCATATAAATTTCAACATCATAAACCAAAAAGAGTATGGATTGAAAAGTCAAAAGTTGAAAAGAAGGAAGTTGTCCCAACTGCAAATATGTTTTCAAAGCACGAAGATGTTAAAACTGATGTTAAAACAATTAACAAAGTGATAAAATTAAATTCAAAAGAATTTAAAGCTCAAGTTGAAAATTTTTCAAAGGAAAATAATATTTTGAAACGTCAAGCAAGGAAAACAATTTTTTGGCAAATTGTTGAACCATCAAAAATGAGATCAACAAATTTTTCAAAAAGAAGAAAAGTTTTTAAAGAAAAATCAAAATCTCAAATTTTTGAAGAGAAAAGTGCTTTGTTTTCAAATAAAAATTCAAAAGTTTCAAATGAAATAAAATCTACAATACCAAGAAATTTTTTTCAGAAAAAGGTTGGAAATCAAACTTCAAAGTTTCAAAACAAGACATCTTATCATGAATCATATCTTTCAAAACCAAAAGTTGATTATGTTCCAAATACAGCAAAATGTTATAATCCTTTGAAGAAACAAGCTGACAAAGTCTCATATGCAAAGGGAATAACAACAAAGAGAAATATTGATCATTGGTTGGAAGGAAAAGGAAAGATATACCAATCAAGTAAGTTTTCGAAAGAACAGATACATGAGGCGTATGACAAATATGCTAATCCTTCAACGAATGGTAGTTTATCATCTAAAGAGTCAAATATATCAGTTAAAGTTTGGCAGCCAGTCACAAGAGCAAAAAGGGAAAAATCACAAACTCAAGATGCGAAGGGTGAAATTAGTGAAAATTTGAATAGAATAAAAAATCATATATCTGACCCTTCGAATGAAAATGTTAGATTTATAGACAGTTTCAAAACCAAAGTATATGATTGGGTTAATGGTTGTACTTTACAATTGAATCACAAACCTAATTTGAATGGACCCAACAAAGCTTGGGTACCTAAATTTTTCCAATGATTGTAGGTAATTTGTGACGAGCAATATGATAACAAGTGGTATATTGATAGTGGTTGCTCACGTCACATGACTGGGAAGAAGGAAAACTTGCGTGATTTTTGAAGCCTAGAAAATGGAGGAGTGGTTAAGTTTGGTAATAATCACAAATGCAAAGTCAAGGGTTATGGGAAGATAACGAATGGAAATTTCACTATCAATAGAGTTGCATTTATTGAAGGTTTGCAACACAACTTGATAAGTGTTTCACAACTTGTTGTGGGCACTGGCAATCAAGTTCTTTTTAATGAAGAAGGAAGTGTCATTTCGAATGTCAAGACTAAGGAAGTTTTACTTAAGTCAAAAAGAAAAGGTGATATGTTTACATTGGATATTGTTCCTATTGTAGGCAAACCTGATGTGTGTCTACTTTCAAAGGCCGCTGCTGATGTTAGCTGGTTGTGGCACAGGAGATTATCACATCTCAATTTTCGTAACATCAACAAACTTGTCATACAAGATCTGGTAAGAGGTTTACCCATTCTTAAATATGATAATGACTGTTTGTGTGCAGCTTGCGAAGTAGGGAAACAACACAAACAAGGTCATCCAATCACAATAGATTCGAAGATTGATGAACCCCTTGAACTCCTGCATATAGATTTATGTGGTCCTTCAACAGTTGCTACTCTTAACAAGAAAAGGTACATTTTGGTAATAGTAGATGATTTTTCAAGATTCACGTGGGTTTATTTTCTCAGGTTAAAATCCGAAGTTCCACAAATGATGATTGATTTTATCAAAAAAATGGAAGTTTCATTGAAGAAGACAGTTCGAAAAATTAAAAGTGATCATGGAACTGAATTCAAAAATCATGTCTTCGATACATTTCTGGTGGAAAAAGGAATTTCGCATAATTTTTCATCTCCTTATACACCACAACAAAATGGTGTAGTTGAGAGAAGAAATCGATCATTATGTGAAGCTGCAAGAACAATGTTGGCATTTTCGAATTTACCTCAATATCTTTGGGTTGAAGCTGTTTCAACTGCGTTTTTTACTCAAAATCGATCATTTATTCATAGACGGTTTAATGTTACTCCTTATGAAATCATCAATAATCGAAAACCTAAAGTCAAATTTTTCCATGTTTTTGGATGCAGGTGTTTCATAATAAATCTCAAGGATAATCTTTCGAAGTTTCAAACAAAAGCAGATGAAGGAATTTTCTTGGGATATTCACACAATTCAGTTGCTTATAGAGTGTTAAATAAGCGAACTCGCAAAGTGGAAGAAATTTTTAATTTGACATTTGATGATCATTACATTAAAAAGTCTAATCATAAATTTGTGAATTATCCTATTTTGCAAAATTCTTCAAATATAGATGATTCAATTGAAATGAATGATGTTGATTATGATTCGATTTTCGGTATTTCAGATCAAGCAATTGATGCAGAAAGAAATGCAACTGATAATCAAACATCAGAAAATTCGAAGTATAACAATGATTCAACTTCAAATTTGAATCTAAACCCAAATGCACAAGCTGATGATCCAGTGGAAGGGGATCACTTGGATTCAAATACTTTTGTTGAGGGGGAGCATTATAATCAACGAGATGATGTTCGTCATGCCACAGTTTAAAGCAGAGACAAAGTCTATGGATGTCGAAAAGGGAAAGAAGATGAAGATAAGATTTCATGCTGTGTTAGCAAAGGCTCAAGAAGAAGTTTGGTACTTGGAGAAGATTAAGAAGGTGATATCCATAAAAAGGGATGTTATTTCGAAGGAAAGTTTCAGAATTTGAAATATGTTGTGACAAGAGCAAGTGGAAAGATACAAGAGTTCACTGTGGCGGACTTTCCATTGATGAACACTTACGATCTCATCAATGTTGCTCTGATTCTTAAAGACAAGTCCTTCTCTTTTCTCCAAGAAACAGAACCAGATGTTTTCAGTCTTGGGTGTAGGCACATAAATTTTTTTTGGAGAATTATTTCGAATGCTTAGCTCAAACTGATGTCGAACTTGCTACTGTTAAAGGCATCGACATTACAGCACCAATGGCTCCTACGAAGAAGCAGGTTGAGTTGAAAAAGTACGAAGACGGAGAAATATGTTTAAAGCCATTGGGGATAGTCTTCGCAGGAAAAGATAAAGCTGGAAGAGCCAAGAGATTCTTGTTTCAAACCTCTGAAGTGGAAAGATATACAAATTCGCAATATACGAACTTAATTGTTCGTATGAATCATTGCAAGAAGAATTCAGAAGGAGACAAGAAGGAGATAAAGAAAGTTATCTCTTGGTACATGGAAATCCGAAGAGTGCTGATGTATGCTGTTCAACTACTAACTTCATGAAGACTTCGACCTTTATTCCAAAGGGGGAGATTGTTAGGGTATAAATGTTGTAATAAGTCGAAGTGTTAGTTGTATGGTTACGAAGGATCTCTAATCTTCGTAAGTAGAATCTTCGGATGTAATGTTATATTTACTAAGGCATTTTAATGAATAGTCTGAATGTCTAGTCCTTAGTATTTTGTTATGCTTTTGTACTCCTATAAATAGGAGACTGTACTGAGTGAGTACTTAACTTTCACATATTCTTTACAGAGAATTCCTTTGTACTCGATAAAATCAAAAGCATAATATGAGCTGATCAACTATTATATTTACTCTCATATTCATCGTATTTCTTCTTTCTTAATTCTTACGTAAATTGATCTTTAAACTCGATTTCAAATCTCATCAACTTCTCTGTATTGCTTGTTTGTGCCCAAGTGAATCTTTCAAAGCCTTTGATTAAAAAAAATAATGAAAATGGCTACACTTTATCCAGAAGAGTTTCCAATAGAATATGATCTTCAAGTTCTTGAAGTGGAACTTGGAAATTACATTAAAGATGTGCGAGAAGATGAATGATTTATTGATTTGAAGAGCATTGGAGACCTTGCCAAAAACATGGCCGAAGAAAAAAAGCATATAATATTTCCTAAGATTTACCTTCTTGTGAAACTTGCATTGATCTTACCCGTAGCAACAACAAAATGAGTGATCAATTTTCGAGTGATGGTTTAGTGTCGTATATTGAAAAAAAATGTTTTAAAAGGTATTGGTAATGACACAATTGTGAATATGTTTCAAGATATAAGACCTCGTCGGGTTCAATTGTAATAACTTTATTATAACTATTGAACGAATGTTTAAATATGTAAGGATTACAATTAATTCACCTTAATGATATAGTATTATTCATTAGGTATATATAGTGCATAAAATACAATAAGCTATTAAAATACACGATTGACACAATCTTATAAAACTATACAATATTATGTACTCTTATTTCTAATACCCCCCCCCCTCAAGCTTAGTGGTGGTGGAGCAACACGTAGCTTGGCACGAAAACTTTCAAATAGAGGACGAGGCAAACTTTTGGTGAAAATATCTGCAAGCTGTAATGCAGTTGGAACAAAACGCATATATAGCTGCCTAGAAGTGACTAATTCTCGAATGAAGTCGTAGTCAATATCTATATGCTTAGCTCTTTTGTGAGAGATGGGATTTTGACTTAAGAAAAGTGCACTTTTTTTGTCACATAAAAGAGTTGGACGATCCGGTGGAAGTGCATGAAGCTCACGAAGCAAATGACTAATCCAAATGATTTCCACAGCAATATTTTCCATAGCCCTGTATTCAGATTCACAACTTGATCGAGAAACAATAGGTTGTTTCTTAGCACTCCAAGAGACTAGATTTCCACCTAGGAAAATAGAATAACCATACGTGGAGCGACGTGTCTCAATACATCGCGCCCAATCGGTATCAGAATACCCAAGCAAAGAAGGAGACCGTGGTTGCGTAAAATGAAGACCAAATGAAATAGTTCCTTTAACATAACGAAGAATTCGTTTGACTGCTTGAAAATGATCCAATGTAGGTGCATGAAGAAATTGACTCACCTGATTAACAACATAAGAAATATCCGGACGTGTAATAGTCAAGTATTGTAAGGCACCTACCAATGAACGATAATAGGTGGGATCACTAAAAGAAGTGCCTTGAGAAACTAGATAATCAGAAGTAGCAAGAGGTGTAGGGGCAGCCTTAGATTCAAGTAGACCAGCACACTGAAGAATGTCATGTGCATACTTAGCTTGGGTGAGAAATAAACCAGATCCATCAGACATGTAAGAGACTTCAAGTCCTAGGAATAGTTTAGAAGACAAATATCCTTGATAGAAAACTCAACATCAAGTTTTGAGGTAAACTTATGAATTAGGGAGATGTCATTTCCGGTCAAAATAATGTCATCAACGTAGACAAGTAAGTAAAGCACCTGTGTTTGCTTTTTAAAAACAAATAGAGATGGATCAGCACGACCGCAAATAAAACGTAATCCAATGAAAAAAGAACTTAATCTTTGAAACCATGCCCTGGGAGCTTGCTTTAACCCATATAATTCTTTCTTGAGACAACATACATGATTGGGAAAACGAACATCAGAAAAACCAGGAGGTTGCTCCAAGAAAACCGTATCCTGCAATTGATCATTGAGAAAAAGCATTGTTGACATCCAATTGGTAAACAGGCCACTTATGCATGACAGAAAGAGAGATAACTATGCGTGTTGTAGCGGCTTTAACAACGGGGCTAAAAGTATGTGTCTAACCTAACCCCGGAATTTGAGTAAATCCGTGCGCCACTAAACGAGCTTTAAAACGTTGAATAGAACCATCAGAGTTGTATTTAGTGCGATAAATCCATTTTGAGCAAACAATATTTGTACCAGAAGGACGGGGAACTAAATCCCAAGTGTGGTTATTTCAAAGAGTAGTCATTTCATCTTCCATGGCTAATAACCATCGAGGATCCTTGGCAGCCGTTTTGTATCCGCATGGTTCTTTTGTAGCAAAGAGTGCTTGAATTAACAGATTTGAATCAAGATACGAGAGATCGAAATGATGTTTGGGTTTGTATATCCCAGCTTTGCCTCGAGTTATCATAGGATGGGCTAAGGTTGTTGGAGCAGCGGCTGCCGTTGGGCCTTGTTGGGCTGGTGTATAATTTTGGACCGGCGAAGGAGGGCCAGTAGCGAGGTCATCATGGGCTGCTGGATCAATATGGGCAGGAGCCTCAATAATATTATCAGTAGGAGGTTGCACTTGTACTGTAGGAGCCGAAATAGGTGATGGGTTTATACAAACAATCCTATGTGTGCATGCAACCCTAGAATTGGATCTATGTTTTCACTATTAGATACACAACATTATGAACACATAATAAAACCCTAATATGTCTTACTATTTTCGAAATTCACCAAGAAGGTTAGACTAAATACCTCTTGTTGTTATATTGCAATAACAACTTAAATCTTCAAACCCTAAGTCTTGAAAGCAAGTACCACAAGTGTAGTACCTCTAATGGCTCACAAACACCAGAAGTAATTGGAGAGGCTATAGAGAGAGAAGAACGAGGTAGAAATCGTCCCTAGGAACCCTAAACAAGACATGGATGAATTTCATTAGCCAAGGGGTCTTTATATAGGTGTAGGGATTAGGGTTTCAGTACTTATCCTTATCTAGTTGCTTGCCCACCAAGTAACCATAAGATAAGCCTTGAAAACCCTTATCCTTATCCTTTGGATGATTTCAAGGATATCTAATCCCTTGAATTCGTCCACCTATATCTAGGATAATCATTACCCTATTTTGTAACTATCACATAATTATAATTTAGCCCCTCTAGTTTAATTAATTACACTTGATCACAAAATTAATTCTTAATTATTTATTGACCAATATTAATTAAACAAATATGATTTCTCCTTTAATATATTATTCTTATAACATATTAATAAATCATAATAACCTTTTTCTCTATTATTTCTCCAGTCAAGTTGCTTTGGTGAAGGCAACCCAAAAGGACCATGCACAATCGGGTCAAGTACTTGACAAATATGGTTACGGGCTTAGACACTAATCCAACAGTCTCCCACTTGGATAAGTCTGGTAACCACAAATGTAAATACAACTCGATTAGCAATCGTAGCTCTCAAAGACGCTGTTGAACTCTAATCTTATCAGTAACATGTCCTTTAGATAAGGGATCATATATTCCTCCATTCTAGATATCGTATAGACGTAAGATATGGATTGAAATCATTCTCTCGGTCTATGTGTTGTTTCTCGATTTCCGATTTACGACGACTGACTACTTGAACAAATCAAATTAGCCCTAGCCCGGCCGAGCATTTACGTTTGTCATCACTAAATCATCGAGAGGCCCACAAATATCGCTTTTATCCCACTTTGGGAAAAAGGAACGGATAAACTTCAACTCAATGTTTGCTTGCACTCACTCACCAAATCACACACAACAATATGTTTTATAACACCAAGTTACTGGTGCGTTTACATATTATCAATGTGTAACCAATTCACAAGATACAACTCACACATCTCGGTTTCAAGAATACAAGATATTATCATCTCACCAATCGCTCGTGATAAAATCCATGAAGCGATCCAAGTGAGCGTGGGTTTAATCCAATGCTCAAAATCATATTCATAAGCACTCATGAATGTTGCAGCAAACCTTTGCTATGTCTAATACACTTTAGACAATCTACAAACCAATTCATGACAGTCTTCATTCACACCAACTTCCAACGTGTGACCGACTGTGGGCCGTTTGAATAATTCGATTATTCTTAATAAACTCAATTATTCTGGAAGTCAAAACATGCAAAGAGAAACACAATGATAATAATTAATCTTATATGACCCCAAACTTGTGAGTATAAATAAAACACCTTTATTTAATCACCATATTGATTACTCATTATCCATTGTTTAATGTTTCAGATAATCAACTTTATAACTCGAATCATAACCACAATTGTCCCATGCTCCAAGCATGCACACTTTAGTTTCCTATGGTCCATACTTTGTGAAATAGATCAATTGAAAAAATTTTCAAATGAAACTCATTTCACAATCCCCAATCCTTATAATTAGTGTAAGAATACCAAATTCTTGCCACCTTTTAGAATATGTCAAATTCTAATATTTTATGCAATGATCCTCTTGTGAAGTCACGGCACAAAAATCACAAAGACTCGGCCAACGAAATCACAAGGTACTCTATCAAAAATTATTACAGAACAATTATATAGATGTGATGTCTATTACTCAAAGTGCATTCCTTTCAACATCCTTTTGCATAAACTTTTCTGATCTAGACATAAATTCTTAATTTCCAACTCCAAATTATGGAAACATTTCCATATTTACCATATGACAACTCATTCTTAATAGAATCTTATCTATTCATAATAATGTCGATATGGTCCATTCAATACCATACTTCCAACTACTCACAAGCGACCAATCCTCAGCGAACTTTAGATCATCCTTTGATAGTTGTTTAATTATCTTAGTCAATACCAATTCTTGTCCTTTTTCCTTCTTAATGCGCTAGAAATTTGGAAAATTTTAGAATGGTCAAATATTATAGCATATGCAATTATTCCTATACCCAAAGTGTATGGGACATGATGCATAATGTCTTACATAAAGATACGATACTCTATCAATCTTCTGCCATAATATTTTGTGTCACTTTCTTACAATTCGAACTATGAAGAGGGATACCGTAATCATAATCGAAATTTAAGAACACACTATGTATCCTTTGACTAAATTTATTAAAATTTCTCAATCTAACCTTTAGATTGTGAACGAAGTATAATATTCTCTCCCTTAATTATAGAAAAACAACTTTTCAACTCTTACAACTTTGCAAAGTATAACTCTTTGTTTTCTATAATTAATATTGCCAAGTTGCAATACTCACCATAATAATCATGCTCCCACTTACATGATGATTATTTCTTTACCAGCATAACACTTATGCTCCCACTAGCTTCGACATCTATTGAGAAATCAGCTGAACTTCTAGAAAACAATTTCTTAAGTTCATATTTCTAATACTATATGCTTCGATAAGACTTTATCTAAGCTTCTCAACCTCATACACTTTTCCTTGGATAGCTCATATGTATATGTCTAAATGATTCTAGGACTCATATCAATAAGTCTAAAATGTTCAGACCCATTTGCCATTTCCCACAATTCGAAATATGAAGAGGTATGCCGTAATCATAGTTGAATTTAAGAAACCCAAATTACATAATGCTATCTTCAAAATCTCTCTTAGTGAAAACATTTCCTCACAACCAATTTGATGAATGAGAGAAACCTTATGACACTTAGATTTTGTGGTGTATACATTTCCATCCATGTGAATTTGTCATAACCATAATCTCAAGATAATGTTAGTGACAAATTCAAACTTCTTATGGATAGAACTTGTTCTTCTTAATCTCTTGCCATCAAGGGTCCCACCATTACTTCCAAGTTATTGAGCAGCCCACCCCTTCATTTCAATGTACTTTCCATTGAACAAGGTGTCTTGCCCCTATACAATCCATTGAGAACTCGTAGAACTCACATATATAGAAAACTCAATTGGAATGGCATAGAAAACAAAATAGTGTCAACACGATAGGTTGTAAACCTCAAGTCGTGTGCTAGTGATGATCGATAAGGTTTATTCTTGATTTGTTCTTGAAACCTTTCAAGACCATTAAGACTCCTACTGACTCCTTGACATATAAGGTTCTGTTTTCAAGAAACATTTCTTGACAAACAAATATTCAAGAGTTAGTGTAGTTTTATCAATACAAAACATTTCACATGATTGGTCCAAGTTGGTCTTTGTCTTATCCAAGACATCACAACTTACCAATTTCAAATGTGCAAGAATGAGAAAATCCTTTTTCCAAATTCCACATTTGATGAATGTTATAAACCTTCTTAAGACTTGTCACTCAATTCACAATCTTGGAGTATAACTCTAAGACTTGTCATTGGAAAGAAGTATGATTTGACTTCTTGATTTAACCATTTCCACATTTATCGATTCCTCTTCTTAGACATACAAATTGTACTAAGATTCACTTAGAGGATCAATTGAGATATGGTTCTTAATCACTAAGACCCATCATAAAACATAATAAAAGGTACTCTCCCTTCTTCTTAGAATAGAGAAACTTTTATCTTTCTGCCTACTTGATTCTTCTTATTCATTCTGATAATGATTGAAACTCTTTTAATCAACTCAGAATTATATTTAATCTTATAAGTAAAACCATATTCACTAAAATTTAGTAAATCATGATGAATATCTTTGTTACTCTTATGGTAGACTTGATCAACGTACGACCGAGTGTACTCAATCTCTTAGTCCTTAAATCGACACTTTGTCATAAATCAGTCTAAATTTCCCAAATACGAAGGTTCTCATTCATCATACAATACTTGTTGCACGATTCCAAGTTCCTATCCACTTGAAAATTGGGCGATGAGAAACTCTCCCTATTTGGTAAAATCTAGACACTTCCATAAATAACCTAATTAAGAATCAAATCCATTTTGCTAATAATAGAAGTACACAAACATCAATTTTTCATATATGCCATTGTAAGGATAAACAAATAATATAAAATCAAAGTTTATTTTATTCATAAAAGCAGCAGAAAACATGTCCTTACAATGCAAAATTCAACTGAAAAACTATGTAATCAAATACTCCTAACAATTCTATCATAACTTCCTAAGCTCAAAATCTGATCTTCGAATTCATGCGATCGTAATCCATTTCTTCGTGATTAGACTCATCTTGCTCTTCCATCAAACTTCCTCTCTTTTCTCTAATCCTGCAAATGTAATCTTATCACATTATGTATAAAGAATAGGAATTTAATGGAGTTAGATAGTGGATTTTATACCTGAAGTAGAGCCATACTTCTTGACTCTCCCATCTCTTAGACTCTTCAGGTCTTTTGGGCAGCTTCGTATCCATTTCCCTTCTCTTGGCAGCAGAAACAGGTGGGTTCTTCTAGAGTGTCCACGGAAGCATGGTTGGTTGAATTATCAGACAAATATGCTCCATTGCTTTGCCAACTCATTTCAGATTCAGTAGTAATAAGCATGTAAGTTAAGTCAATGAGGGTCGCGTCAAGATCCATCATATAATACTCTCTTATGAACTTATCATATGATTTAGGGAGTGACTGAAGAACCCAGTCTACAACCAACTTATTGGGAAAAGACGCACCCAACATAATCAACCTATCGATGTGTGATTTCATCCCTAGGACGTAAGCACACACGGGTTTACCATCTTCATGTTCCATTGCCAATAGGGTTTCGGTGATCTTGAACTTTTCAAATCTTAGATCTTGTGGGTCAGGGAGAACAACGGGAGGAGGAGGAGGGAGTGAAATCAAGCTAGTCCACATTGATCCTTCACTTTGGAACAAGCTTTCACTTTCAACAGGAATACCTTTTCCTTGGGATTCGGGAAGACCACGGTTAGAATCAGACATCTACAAAACGGGAGAAATTTCAAGTTAGTTGATTGATTGAATCCTTAATGAAACACCCAAATGAGACATTAAGGCTAGGATCCAACAACATTATTTACATATTAGAAGAGGGATGTCGTAATCCAACATGCAAATAATTCGGAGGTAAGTAAATGACGATTCACTAATTCTTCACCATGAAAAACATAAAGGCTTAAGTTTTAAATGTATTAAGAATTCCTAGATTTCCTTTGAGATTCATTGAACTTTTCAATGGCATGTTTAAATCTCGATATGCCCCTCGTGTTTGTGACTGGGATGTCGAGGATCACAAAGTGGGTGTGACTAAGCATGCAAATCTACATGATGCCCTCATTGTTACAGTCACTTATTCGATGTGCCGGTACACCACACACTCTCCATCGAACTATGACAAACATTGAGTCACCCTTTTCCACCTTTTCTTAGAACCCAATTAGTGTGTCGGTTAACCACACGCGCTCCACTAACGTCTTAGCAAGGGTACAAAGTGTAATTTCATGGGATTGCATCAATTTCACTTTTGCCTAGAGTAACTAGGATTGGGAATTTGTAAAAGCGTTTAGTTACTTTACATAGATTCATTATACTTATTAATGAAGAAAGGATTTCCCTATCCTACCCGTTCGGCTAACAACCCACCACCAATCAAGAAAGTGGTGGGTAAGAGTGGATACCCATTAAACGGCCATTTTATAGGCCATAACCTTTTACCCCCCTTATAGATCGGCTTCGTGAATGAGACCTACTAACGGTAAGGGTGTATTTTACACTTTTTAAAATACTAGGTGGTTTAAATTTTATAAATTACACTTTTAATAAAATATAAACCATATCATTATGGATTTATTAACTCTCTTTTAATTATACACTTAATTAATTTAATAAAACCATAAGGGTGTAATTTGAATTTTCAAAATTTGGGTTTTAGAATTTAACATTTTTTCAAAATTAAACTTTTAATCAAACAATTTAAATTCCAAAACTTGAGGGCAAGTTTTTGAAACCTTTCAAAACAATTAGGTTTTAATCTCACTTTAAAATTTTCGAATTTAAGAATATTTAAATTAAAATTTTAAATATTAAAACTATTGATTTAATAATTATCTTGAATTAAACTATTAATTTAAATTATTAAACCATAAGAGATTATCTAAATCATAAAGGATAAGTACAAATTAAACAATTAATTTATCCTAATCCTTTTAATCCCTTTAAATTTCGAAAATAATGGGATAAGATAATTCAAAATCTTTAATTATCATATATAACCATTAAAGGATAATTACAAGATATGGGATAATCCAAATCCCTAAAATTTAGGATCTTATCTTGGGGAGGAGGCTAATTTCGAAAATCATAGGGTTTTGCAAACCCTAGATTTCGAAATCTTGAGGCTTAAGGAAAGGATTTGAAAACCCTTTAAAATTTTCACAAATTAAGGTATAGAAACCCTAATCTCGAAATTTCTAGCCTCCTAGGGTTTATTGGCTATGAACCTTAATATGTCAAGTTCATACAATTGTATAATACTAATTGAAAACAAGTTAACCAAAAGCTCTGATACCACTATTGGGTTTATACAAACAATCCTATGTGTGCATGCAACCCTAGAATTGGATCTATGTTTTCACTATTTGATACACAACATTATGAACACATAATAAAACCCTAATATGGATTACTATTTTCGAAATTTACCAAGAAGGTTAGATTACATACCTCTTGTTGTTATATTGCAATAACAACTTAAATCTTCAAACCCTAAGTCGTGAAAGCAAGTACCACAAGTGTAGTACCTCTAATGGCTCACAAACACCACAAGCAATTGGAGAGGCTATAGAGATAGAGAAGAAGGAGGTAGAAATCATCCCTAGGAACCCTAGACAAGGCATGGACGAATTTCATTAGCCAAAGGGTCTTTATATAGGTGTAGGGATTAGGGTTTCAGTCCTTATCCTTATCTAGTTGCTTGCCCACCAAGTAACCATAAGATAAGCCTTGAAAACCCTTATCCTTATCCTTTGGATGATTTCAAGGATATCTAATCCCTTGAATTCGTCCACCTATATCTAGGATAATCATTACCCTATTTTGTAACTATCACATAATTACAATTCAGCCCCTCTAGTTTAATTAATTACACTTGATCACAAAATTAATTCTTAATTAATTATTGACCAATATTAATTAAACAAATATGATTTCTCCTTTAATATATTATTCTTATAACATATTAATAAATCATAATAACCTCTTTCTCTATTATTTCTCCAGTCAAGTTGCTTTGGTGAAGGCAACCCAAAAGGACTATGCACAATCGGGTCAAGTACTTGACAAATATGGTTACGGGCTTAGACACTAATCCAACAGTAGGAACATAAGAGCATGCGACACATGAATGAATATCTGGTGTAATATGAGGTATTGGGCAGTCCCGTGAGTTTGCAAAAACATGTGTCGATGATGTTGATGATTGTGAGGTAGCATGAAATGGAAAAACAGCCTCATCAAAAATCGCATGACGAGTGGTCTACACTCGAGTTGAAGCTAGATCTAGACAACGATAGCCGTTGTAATGAGAATCATACCCGATAAAAACACACGGTGAACTTCTAGGAGCAAGCTTGTGTTGTGAATAGTCCCTTAGGTATAGGAAAACACGGCAGCCAAATGTCCGCAAAAGTGAATAATTCGGTGATGCATGATATAAAAGTTCATATGGGCTCTTGTTGTCATGTAATTTTGAAGGAATTCGATTAATTATGTAGGCAGCGGTGCTAAAGGAATCAACCCAATATGAGGCATGAGCACTAGCATTAAAGAGCATTGCTAGACCAGTTTCGGTAAGATGACGGTGCTTGCGTTTTGCACGACCATTCTGTTGCAGTGTATGAGGACAAGAAACCCGGTGATTTGTCCCATTAGAAATAAGAAGATCCCGAACTCGATGATTCATAAATTCGGTACCACCATCTGTTTGAAAAGCTTTTAATTTGCAGGAGAACTGTGTTTGCACAAAGGTTAAGAAAGCTCTAAAAACATCATAAAAATCAGATTTGAGCTTTAAAGGATAGAACCAAGAAAACCGTGAAAAATCATCCACAAAAACACAGTAATATCGATAGCCATCATTAGAATCAATAGGAGAAGGTCCCTATAAGTCACAATGAACTAACTCAAGCACATGTAAAGCATGTTTGTCATTAACACCAAAAGGTAATCGTTTGCTTTTAGAAAGCTGACAAGAAGAACAAATGTCAGGTTTAGGTAATAAGGAACTAACAGACAAACATCCTGATTTATTTAATAAAGACAAAGTATCAAAAGAAGCATGTCCTAGTCTAGTGTGCCATAATTCAAAAGAAACACGAGATCTAGAAGAATGCAGAGTAGCCAGAAAAACTAGATGACCATGCTTGAGTACGTAAAGCCCATTCTCACATTTGCCCTTTGCTAGAATTTCTTTTGTTTTGCGGTTCTGAATTTGGAAGAAAGGATTAGAAAACAAAACATCAACAGGAGAATCTTGTGTAAGTTTGCTAATCGATAGGAGATTTTTAGTAATGCTAGGAACAATAAGTACATCTGAAAGCTTTAAGTGAGGAGATAACTGTGAAGTACCAATATGAGAGATGTGAGAAAAATCACCATTACCAAAAACCACATGATCAGAACCGTTGTAGGGAGAAACCGAATCAAGAGAAGAGGGATTTGATGTCATGTGAGATGATGCTCCGGAGTCCACATACCAATTTGGAGAGGAGTCGCTTACATGACATTGAGCCTGAAAAGATTGCGCAAGATGGGCTAATTGAGAAGGAACCTATCGAGCATAAGATGATAATTCCGGACAAGCACTGGCATAGTGCCCATTGGTCCTACAAAGCTGACAGTGAGGCGGTCTACGACCCCGACCACGACCACCTTGATACGCACCACGACCTCTGCCATGCCCATTGGAAGAACCACCACGATTAGAAAAAGAAGATGGCTGACTTCGTTGAGCATTAAAAGCGGCAGGGGGAGGGCTGGAGTCTTGAAGGGAGGAAAGAAAATGCTCATGCCCTTCTGCTTTGGAGATTAAATCGAGAAAAGAGGGTTTAGGGGTGATTGCTCGATATGTGGTAGAAAACGTCTCATAAGAAGAGCCGAGACCACATAGATACCAATGACTCTTGTCGTTGTCATCCACAGAGTGCCCAATTGCCGAAAGTTGATCACAGAGGGCCCGAAAATTCGAGCTATAGTCAGCAACAATAGAGGTTCCACGCTTGAGCTGTCTCAAAGAATCTTTGAGATTTTGAATTCTTTCTTGAGAATCTTTGAGGGTATGCTCTTTTAAGATTCTGCCATACCTGAAGAGAAGTGGATGCGCCTAGAGTTTCTGCCATGGCAGTTTCGGTGAGTGAGGTTTGGATGATGAGATAGGCTCACTGATCATCTTCGAGCCATTTTTCATAGGCAGGGTTCGGAACAGTAGCGCCTTCGGTGTGGAGGGTTTTCGTTGGAGCTAGGGTTGTACCAAGGACATGACCCGAGAGCTTTTGATAAGCAAGGAGAGGGAGTAACTGATTGCGCCACAACAGGTAATTGGTTGGAGATAATTAAAGAGTGATCATATGAAGAATG
Organism: Lactuca sativa; assembly: GCF_002870075.4. NCBI lineage: Eukaryota > Viridiplantae > Streptophyta > Magnoliopsida > Asterales > Asteraceae > Lactuca > Lactuca sativa. Next base: position 5,114,374 of record NC_056623.2, on the reverse strand, counting down.
GTAGCGAGAGGAAGCGAAGATTCAGAAGTTCGGGCCATGAGATCGACGAAGAGAAGAAGGAGAGGGTAACCCTATTGAAAATCTGATACCATGTAAGGATTACAATTAATTCACCTTAATGATATTGTATTATTCATTAGGTATATATAGTACATAAAATACAATAAGGTATTAAAATACATGATTGACACAATCTTATAAAACTATACAATATTATGTACTCTTATTTCTAATAAAATATTTTAGTCATACAACCCGACCCGCCACCACTAGTATTTTTACAATTTCATATTTTTTTTAGTTTTATTTATATAAGGAACCACCTGATTTTTTATTATAGATTCGCCACTGAATCTCATTCAACATAATGTTAGAAGTACCGGACAATGACTCCTACAAAGAGGCGATACTTATAGATGTCAACAAAAAGTGCTTGGAGACGAAGGTTCAAAAATCGGAGGATTACTTAAGAAATAAAAAACATTCGAGTATAAACTTGAGGAAGCAATGAAAAACATTGTTTTTCAAAGTTTCATCTAACAAGGTTAAATCTCTTACTAAATAAATATTCGTTCAACATATATATTCTGTATGATTTCTAGCTATATTTTATTGTAATTAAGTTGACAGTAAAGCTGTCAACATATATATTCCTACAAATTCTGTTGGATAGGATACCTATGGCGTAGCCATAAACCATATGTCATAAGGTTTGTTTCGGTAGCCAAGTGGGTGACAAGGCGGGGTCGCATGGTCATCCACACTCTCAATTTAGGTACATAAGTTGCTACCCCTTTTAAAAACTCTTCCACTACATGCTTAATATATGCCCCTTTATCCACAACTATTGTACCGATTCTTCGGTACTTAATCTTAATTTCCCGTTCCAGCCAATTAGCAAGGTCACTGTAGTACATATTCTCTACCCACAAGTCAAACATCGCATCAGGATTTGGATTTAGGTGTTGGGGTTCCTGTTCTTGGCCAAAGTCAATGATTACAGGATTTAAGGGAGGTGGCTGCTCAATTATCTCTATTTCTTCATCAAAGTCTTCATTTGGTTCGTAGTCGGAGGATGACATACCTGTAAACACATTTTTAATCTGTATCAAATTCTAAATGTTATAAATGAGCGAGATTATAATTTGTAAAGAAACGTATATTTTGTACGACCTTGTATGTCTTGACCTTGTGAAAGAAAATAACTTGTGGTACATGGAGAAACACATGTAAACTTTTCCGTTTGATTACATGTTTATGAATTTTGCATGGTTTTTGTTATAAAAATATCAAAACCAAACAACCACAAAGATCAACAGAAGCAATAAGACTGGAGAGAGTATTGGGAGGCACTAAGCTCATGCCAACATTGCCCCTTGGCTCTCACCAAGGAACTCGCTAACGAGCCCGCAAAAATTGTTGCATTGCTGCTAAATCTCTAGGGATAGAGGAGAAAAAAAAAAAAGAAGTTTGGAATAATTAAAACAAGGCATCTAGATAACTTTATATAATATTTTTACATAGAGTCCTAAACAAACTCTAAAACTTTTTATAAATAGGAAATATTCTTGAATAAATATGAGGTGTACATAATAATCAAATAATAACTCCTACATATAATATAAAACGATTAATAAAAGGGTTTCAAAACATATTCAATAGTTTTAACAAATATATTTATATTAAAACTATATAAGTATCTAATGTATCATAATTATTACAATTAAAACATGTACAAGTACCTTATCAAGATTTCACTATACATTACCGGAATGTGATTCTATTTACACCATTTGCTTTCTGTAGTTGTCCCGGTTGCATAGCTGATTTCCTTTTAAGGTTTCTTTAATGTTTGCTACCTTGTTAACTTGTAGTTGCTAATTTTCCCAACACTTGTTCTATGCTTGTGTGTTTCTTTGTGAATGAGAGAAAAAAGAGTGCAGACTCTATTTTGTGCGCAGGGTAGCTGAGAAAGAGAGACTACAAGCTTTAAAGCTAAGATTTATATAGCTTATATATTCATCTAGTTCGTGGTCTGTAGCCATGTGATCTTGGACCATAGGAAAACACCTCATGTTATTTTATATTATGGTGATTCGGCATACTTTATTGTCATTAGGGGGATTTTTTTTCTCAAATAGCTAGGATGGCATTGTTGCACTAATTGGACGGTACTTATGTGGTGAAAATTCTACTCTGATTAGTTACCAATTTGTAGCTATAATATATAAATATTTTTATTCGGCAACTATTTGATATGACAGTTAATTAATTATGGTGATTCACCCCGCTTTGAAGGAGTCGGAATCTATAAATTTTCTATTTGATAGGACTTTTTTTTTTATTTAATATATAGTTTATATATGGACGTTTTCTATAAATTATATGGACAATTTTTGTAATTTATTTTCTACATTGGGACAAAACCTGCTAACACTAAAAAGTTTTAAATATATGGATTGTAAAAGAAAAAAAGAACTACATAGAGACATTTTCTATAAATTACATGGACAACTCTTGTGATTTATATTTTGTATAAAGACCAAAGTCATACGAAAAGTTTTATGGTTAAAGTCTCAAACCCAAAGATTATACTAATCATTTCCCAATTATATATATATATATATATATATATATATATATATATATATATATATATATATTATAGCTTAAATCATAATTTTTACTAAATTTAATATAATAGTGCACCAACCACTTCCAAGCCGTACAATCGTGTCTTTGTTTTTCTTTAATCTATTTTTTTTTTGAAAAGCAAACGTCCGTAACAAGGATTGTCGGACCAGTTTTTGTACACATGTCCTTGTTAACCAGTCAAAATTAGTGTAATACCCGTTCCGTGAACGGGTCGAATGATAAATAAATCATTGTACAGTCTTTTATATAATAATTTATCTTTCTTGAGACACTTCTTTTTGTCCTCTCGCCTTTATATGGCTTGCCTCCATGGAATTAACTTGCATATAGTCGACTGACAGCTTCATTTTAAATATTAACACAAAGTTCCAAAAGAAAATCATAATTAAGTATTTTGAAAGCATCATTTTTATGGGTTGTATAGTTAACCAATTCATGTACTAAAACCAACCAAAGATACAAAATATGAAATTTTTACCCGTCAAATTAGTTGATTCAAAACCTAACCAAAATAAAAACACTTAAATGGATCAGTGAATCAGGACGACCCTTGTAACTTCATTTCCTCTTCAAAATGTGACTTGATTGTCACGATAAACCCATGTCCCATGTTTAAAGGCATTGTCATTATAAAGCATATCGTCGCCTAGTGGACAATATTTCAGTCGAATATGCATTAAACATAGATAAGTATATTGTTATTATTGGTTAAAAGGATTAAATATTTTACTATTATTGGGGTTAGTCTCTAAATGTTTTTCCCTTATTAATCGTTTAAATTTTCATTGTTTTCGGTTTCATCATATCGGTTTTTAGAACTTTTAGTTTTTTGATTTTTTTTAGTTTTGTATGTTTGATTAAAAAAAATTTATGTGTACTGTACATAATAGCTAGGGAAAGCACCCAGCTTTGCGGGGTTGGATACGCCAAAAAAAACGTCAAAGCAGACTGAAATAAATATGGAAACATTGGTTAATTTTAGCTATTGTTGAAATAAATCCAAACAAAGGGTACAATGGCCATATATTGTTATTCAAATAGAATTGCAAAACATGAGTAAGTTTAACAGCTTGAATATCTGCCAAAAGCTGTGATCGATCATGCAATTCCCTTTTTCTATATTCATATTGAATCCCTTGTTTTTTACAAAATTTTCCAAATAATCCATCAACGCAACCTATTTTACCATAAATCAAGAACTTCATATAAGAAAGGTGAAAATGGTACGTATTGAGGAAGAACTCTGAAAGTCATTATAGACATTTCAACCATAAATGAATAAAAATTTACCAGTTTAAGAAGCCAGGTTTGTTCTGTTAATCCATAACGTACATCTTATACCGACAAGTGTAACGAGGCTTGAAACTTTGGAGACACTTTAAGAAAAGGAGTTTGAAAGTTAAGCAACTTTGGTGAAACAAATATGCAGTTAGTCATATAAAAAATTACAGTACATGGAAAGATATATGGTAAAAAGACCATCCACAAAGATATATTGAGAAATCAATAAATAAGAAAAATGGAAATAAATGGCTCAAAATAACCTCAATACAATGACTAAAACATGTCTGCATAAATTAGGAAAAATATGAAACTTTGTTGCATAAATGAGAAGATCATTACATGCTTCCTTTAGACGTGAAAGAGAACTGCGAAAATCATTTTTGCCAAATACAAAATATCAGAAGAACGGAATTAAATTTCATTTCATTTTTGCCAAGGAAAATCATGACATATCTACCTTACCTTTTCTTATTTTGATTTTGATTTATTTGGTAAATATCAATACTCCCGTCGTATTTTCCTGTGTCAATTGTTGATCTACCTTTTGCTGTGACAAAATAAATGAGATATTAATTCTCAAACATTCTAGAATTAAAGAAGCAAAATTGAAAGTAAAGTAAAAGAATTAGTTGAAATTAACCACAACAATAAGACACAATATTATCTCTGTTTAAATGAAACTCTCTTATCATTCATACCCTCAACTATGAAACTCTCTTAGCATCAAGCTGTAAGTGGTAAATGAGAAATCTATGAGAATATCCAAAGTAGAAAAAAAACAAATATTATTGGTTTTTAATATATTTTGAATCAGTTAATAAACAACAAAAAAGTAACAAAAAAGATTTTTTTTAAGCCAATGAAAGGAAATGAACATAAACCGAACCTGGGTTTTCTTTTGTTCCATCTTGTTGAGCTTGGATTAAAACCTTCTTCTTTAGGCAATTCTTGGCTTTCTCTAAAATTATCTGAATTCTACCCTTAAAAATACCAATTACTACATGTCATCTACAATAGATATATCGACAGATACTTAGTTGTTTTTCAAAATCAAATATGAACATAATCAGAAACTATTAACTCACCTCCAACTCAAATGTCATTCCAATCTGAATAGCAACCTGATCGACCCCACATTTGGACGACTCCTTAAATGGACTGTTGGTGTTCCCTATTGAAGCTGCAGACACATGAAGTACAATTAGTTTTAAAAAAAAAAAAAAATTATAATCTATATTAATTACCTTCAAGCATAGCTATTCCACGCTGCACATCATTTGGTTGCCTAGAATGAACCAATGCCCAAGATAAGCACATGATGCCCTCACTATTTGTGTCCTTAGAGGCATCATTCAACAACTTCTTTCTGACAACCCTGTCAAACATTATGACTCATTAAGTAGCATACTTTTACAGATGAAATCAACCATTCCATTCCAAAATAATGTGTAATATGCTTGTACTTTCAGAAGATAATGATTTGACTTGTAATGCTAAAGTGGAAAAGATGATAATAGGAACTGCTCAAAGTCTCATTAATGAGAACTAAGTAAATAAGGTCAGAAACCTAATGGAAGTCGAACAGTATGGTTTTAAACTTGAATCATGAACCCAAACCTCTAATTGCATATTCCTACTTACATCCAATTTTAGCTATTGTCATAAAAAGTTAAACACAAAGAATGTAACTGTATCCATTAAGGAACCCAAGACGGTGACACTGACTGATCGACAGTGGCCGTTACCCTGGTGGATACCTTATTAGCTACAAAATCAACATATAGGTCAACATTAGAGGTTAAACGGTCAATTGATCTGATAAAGCATAGGTTGTGAAGATTGGGATTATGAGGTTGAAGGGTCAATTGATCTGATAAACAGTTCCTTCCTTTTGATTGCAAACACTAATAAGCATGCGAGAAATCAGGACATAGATGTTCCCTCTATCTCAAATTTAAAATTCCAATGCCAACTTAAAATCGATTCAATAATGTAGAAACAAAAAGTTAAAAACAATCAATCTTCATCATCAGTTGTTATTGATGAAAGTATGAAACTTTACGTCTAAAAGTAACTTCGATCTCAATAAACAAAAGAATTAAGCACTAAGCATGTGCAGGTGTGCTTGTGCTTGTGCACAATCATCATTAAACACACCATTTTTAATAAACTATGTGCTTAGCTGGCCACCAGAAGTCCAGAACCGAGAGTGGTGACGTCAGATTCCGGTGATCATATTTTAAGAATAATAGAAGAAGGGAAGGGAAGAATGTGAAATGATGGTGGTTGGTTGGTTATTTACTCACCGGAACAGCAAGCTCTGCCGACAGTGCGGAGGCGCTATCACTATTGCTGCCGCAGAAGATGGGGTCGGAGACCTGTTGTTTTCCAGCCTCCAAAGTCTCCAAAGCTACAGTAGCCATCTTTGTTGACAAAATGAAACCTACGGTGACAAGTTTTTCTTCCTACCCTATGATGAACACAATTAATGAAGGTTACACAAATGGTGGCTGTCATGGGTATAAATAGAGGCTTCATCTTCAGTTGTAAGCATCCCAAAATACAGAGAAACAAATAGTATAACACTTAGAGTGAGAGTGTGAGTGAGAGGGTTGGTTTTTTGTAATAGTCGAGTGTGAGAGTTGCTCCTCCTATTGTAATTCTATTTTAGTGTTTAATAGAAGAGTTTTCTAACCCCAACAACTGGTATCAGAGCCCCGTTTGGTGTCCAGGGAATTTTTCACAAATTTCTCTGTTTTTTCGTCAAAATTTTTTTGTCTCAAAATCGATTTCTAGGTACACCATTAGAAAGGTCTCGTTTCAAGGATTCCGAAAATATATTTTTCGTAATTTTTTTACCACGGGAAGACCTCCAAAACACCGGTCAAAGATTGGTCAAAGATTGTCGGAGAAGACTGCCGGAGAAGAAAGAGTGACATCATCAGTGACGTCAGCATTGACCAGCCTTTCAGAAAAATTGCATTTTAGCCCCTGAAGTTTCAGAAAATTGCAGAAATGTCCCACTGTTTCTGAAAAACTGCAGCTCGGTCCCTATTGTTCTGAAAATAACTGTTTTGGTCCCTAGAGTTCTGAAAAGTTTCAGAAAAGTACCTGGTTGGCAGAAATATTTCAGATTGGCCCCTGTAAGTTCCTAAAATTACAGTTTAGCCCCTATAGTTCCGAAAAGTTACAAATTAGCACATAACTTTTCAAGAAAGTATATTTTGACCCCAAAAAACTCTACCCCACCATTTTTGACGCTCCCAAATCCAACTGAGAGCTCGGTTTTATCTAATTTTTCCTCGAAATATTTGTAAAATAAATTTACAATTATTTTCGATGGAATCTACAAGTACGATTACGATGGTTCGACTTACGCCCACAAATTACAACATGTGGAAGCCAAGGATGGAAGATTTGCTTAATTTGAAAGATTTAGCAGAGCCTATAGAAAAGCAAGGCGTCAAACCCGACACGAAGACAGACGAAGTTTGGACGAGAATAAACAGGAAAACGGTGGCACAAATTCGACAGTGGATCGACCACAGTGTTTTTCATCATGTCTCTCAAGAGACAGACGCGTAAAAACTTTGGGAGAAGCTCGAGAATATGTATCAAGCAAAGAAGGCACGCAACAAGACCTTGCTGATGAGGCGCCTTGTAAACCACAAGTTACGAGGTGGTATGTCCATAACCGAGCATACGAGTCAGTTCCAGGATCTCGTAAACTAGCTCGGTGCTGCTGATTGGGTTCTCAAAGACGAGGAACAAGCCATATTGCTCTTGAGTTCTCTACCAGATAATTGGGAGACGCTTGTTGTGACTCTCAGCAATTCTGCCCCCGGTGGTAAAGTGACAATGGAGATGGTCACAGACGACCTAATGAACGAGGAAGCAAGAAGCAAAGAAGTTGGTACAGACCAGTCTTTTTCCCTTGTGTCAGAAAACAAAGAAAGAGGCAGGGGCAGAACCGGAGGCCGAGGTCGAGGTAGAGGTAGAGGCAGACATAGTCAAAGTAGAGGAAGATCCCAAGATCGTGGGAAATCACGAGATCGAGGGAAATCGGGAGAGCGAGGTATATCTTCAAATACATGGTTCGAAGGCTATGGCAATCATTGTAATTATTATGGCCACAAAAGGAGTGATTGTCGTAGGCTTTTACGAGAGCAGCCCGAGACAAGCCAAAATTCAAGTAGGGAGAATGGTGAAACCATGGTCACCATAACACAAGACGTTGCCCTTGTTACATACGAGGAAGAAGCATGCCTATATGTTGGAACTCATGATGATGAGTGGGTGATTGATAGCGCCGCATCATATCATTCGACTCCAAACCGGGATTTATTCACTACTTATAAACCCGCAGACCATGGTACCGTGAAGATGGGAAACACCAATTTCTCAAGCATTGCTGGTATTGGTGATGTGCATTTAAAGACCAATGTTGGATGTACATTGGTGTTGAAAGATGTTCGACATGTCCCAGAGCTAAGAATGAATCTTATCTCAGTTGGAGCTCTTGACGTCCAAGGATATGATAATCATTTCAAAAATGGCACTTGGAAGTTGTTAAAAGGTGTTATGGTTGTTGCAAGGGGACAACTTGATGGCACTCTTTATAAAAGCCATGCAAAGCTACTTCAGCCAAGTCTCAATGCTGTTGAAGAAGAGACATCACCAAACTTGTGGCATAGAAGACTAGGCCACATGAGCGAGAAAGGATTGACGACTCTTGCAAAGAAGGAGTCCATTTCAGTGGCAAAAGATGTTGCCTTGGATCCTTGTGAATACTGCCTATTTGGGAAACAACACAGAGTTTCCTTTAGCTCCACAAGAATGAACCGCTCTGAGTTGTTGAGCCTTGTCCACTCCGACGTATGTGGACCCATTGAAGTAGAATCTCTTGGTGGAAGCCGGTATTTTGTGACATTCATTGACGATGCATCACGAAAGGTATGGGCATACTGTTTGAGAACAAAGGACCAAGTATTGGACCGCTTCAAAACTTTTCATGCAATGGTGGAAAGACAAACAGGCAAGCAGATGGATGTGAAAACAGCCTTTCTCCATGGTGATTTGGATGAAGAAATATACATGGAGCAGCCTGATGGCTTTAAAGTCCCAAAGAAAGAGCATCCCGTTTGTAAATTAAAGAAGAGCCTTTATGGTCTTAAGCAAGCTCCAAGGCAGTGGTACAAGAAGTTTGATTCATTTATGATGAATCATGAGTACAAGAGAACTGTTGCAGACCATTGTGTCTATCTGAAGAAGTTTCCAGATGGGAAATTTGTCATCCTTTTGCTCTACGTGGATGATATGTTGATAGTGGGCCAAGATGCAACGATGATCAACAACTTGAAGAAGGATTTGTCTAAGTTCTTTGATATGAAAGAATTAGGCCAAGAACAACAGATATTGGGCATGAAAATTATCCGTGATAGAAAATCAAGAAAATTGTTCTTATCACAGGAAGAGTATGTTGAACGTGTGATCAAAAGGTTCAACATGGAAAATGCCAAGCCCGTTGGTACGCCCATGGCTAACCACTTCAAGTTGAGTAAGAAAAATTATCCATCTTCTGAGAAAGAAAAAGAAGAGATGAAGGCAGTCCCCTATTCCTCAGCCGTAGGAAGTCTTATGTATGCAATGGTTTGTACAAGACTAGATATTGCTCATGTTGTCGGTGTTGTGAGTAGATATCTAGCTAATCCGGGAAAACAACATTGGGAAGCAGTCAAATGGATACTTCGATACTTGAAGGGTAGTTCGAAACTATGTTTATGCTACGGGGGAGCAAAGCCAATCGTGGAAGGTTATACAGATGTCGATATGGCCGGAGATCTTGATAGTAGGAAATCTACATCAAGTTACATTTTTACTTTGGCATGGGGAGCTATCTCGTGGCAATCCAAGCTACAGAAGTGTGTCGCACTGTCAACAACAGAAGCCGAGTATATTGCTGCCGTTAAAGCTGGGAAGGAGCTTATATGGATGAAACAGTTTCTTCAAGAATTAGGCTTTCCACAAGAAGAGTACATCATTCATTGTGATAGTCAGAGTGCTATCGACCTAAGTAAGAACTCGATGTACCATTCCCGCACAAAACATATTGATATCCGTTATAACTGGCTTAGAGAAGCAATTAAGGGAGGAGATTTGAAGTTGTTAAAGATCAACACCAGCAACAATCCTGCAGACATGCTGACAAAGGTGGTGACACAAGAGAAACACAAACTATGTGGTGACATAGTTGGGATGAGGATTGTTGGACGGAGACTGGAGGGGGGGATTTTTTGTGTTCCAGCCTCCAAAGTTTCCAAAGCTACAGTAGCCATCTTTGTTGACAAAATGAAACCTACGGTGAAAATTTTTTCTTCCTACCCTATGATGAACACAATTAATGAAGGTTACATAAATGGTGGTTGTCATGGGTATAAATAGAGGCTTCATCTTCAGTTGTAAGCATCCCAAAATACAGAGAAACAAAAAGTATAACACTTAGAGTGAGAGTGTGAGTGAGAGGGTTGGTTTTTTGTAATAGTCGAGTGTGAGAGTTGCTCCTCCTATTGTAATTCTATTTTAGTGTTTAATAGAAGAGTTTTCCAACCCCAACAAGACCTGCAAGTCGTCGGAGTTGACCTAAAGAAGTCAGAGTCGATAGAAGATGAGTGTGGGCTAAACTCGTATTATAATCCAAAATCCCCAAAACAATCCAAATAAGAAAGAAGATTTTAAAGAGGAAGGTGAAGAATATACCTGAGATTAGATGGAGAACCCTAGCTGACGTACGTTACGGCGGATGTGGGAGAGTAAGATGGTGAGTGAGATGAGAACTAGTGGTTGGCATATGGCTCACCCTCTACACCGACGGGGAAATCGAAGCAGATCATTGGCGGTGGCAGTGGCTTTGTGTTCATAAAATCACCACTGATTCTTAGGTTCTTCGAAGAAGGAAGAAAGCCGTCAGTCGGATGTAGGTCGCGGTGGAGAGATAGGGGATTCTAGATGAGTGATCGGTGTGATTACCGGGATTGGAGCAAATAGAAAGAAAAAATAGAGCGGTGGAAACAGTAGGTGGAAGTGGAATAATGGCGGTGGGGAGATATGGTGGCAACATTTGTCAGCAGCTTCTAATTAGAAGAGAAGGGCAATGAAAATCTGTACAACTTCAATTTCAAGCTAAGTAACAACTTGTTTATAAAACAATAAGTAGTGGAAGACACGTTAATAAGAGCAAGTTAAAAAAATCAACCAATGGCAAGTGAAATACTATTCATAAAATTACCTCAAAATTAATATATATATATATATATATATATATATATATATATATATATATATATATATATATATATATATATATATATATATATTGTAAAATACTTGATTGGGTAAGCAAGTATTGTTTCTACTATAGTAGGTATTACAATTTCATTTGTAATGTATATTTATTTGAAAATCTTGCTCTCAAAAAAATTAAATGGCAACTATAAATTGCAAATGGAATCAGACTTTCATTGATCACTAAAATCACCAAAACGGCAACATGGCAGCATACTTTAAGACCATACTGTGAGTGTTGCACACCCACCCATGATTTATGTTTTTTATTCATAAATGTAATGGATTTCACTATTACTCTCAATATATATATATATATATATATATATATATATATATATATACTAAAAATTGTCCTATCTTAGCCACAGTTAACCTACTATGTATCTGGCAAAATTAGTCATTCATTTATATGTGTGGATACAATTCTGGATGGTTTCTTACAGAGGTCATATTTTCTTAATTTTTTATATTTTGTATACAATATGTTTACGTGTCTTGGACACGTGTTTTTTTCCCTATGTATCTCTCCACATGTTTTTCTCTCCCTGTTCCACCTGTTTCCCACCGCCAACAGAAGAGGTAAATCAACTCTACCGATTTACGTCATTTTGTTTCGTTCGTAAACCCTTGATTTTCCGCCTCCCCCTCTTTCTACCAGCTTTCTGACCTCCACTTCCCCAAGATGGGCGACTCCACCACCATTGGAGTGTTCCCTGTCTTCCGATATTGTCAAACATCGCTTCGTCCATCGACTCCCACTATATCATCCATCGATTCTTTTCGTTCAACAAAAAACCATCTCAAATTTCGTTTCTAAACACTGCCTCCGCCACAGCCTTCATCACTACTATCCATCATTAGTTAATGGGTTTATCGTCGTCTCAACTTCCGTCTTCTTCGGTCATATCCACCGCCTAATTCACCACATTGATTGCCTTCGCCTCACAACCCTCGATATAGTAGTCGTGTCCACCACAACACTAGAATTTGAAGGCTTCGCTACCCATCGTCACAGCTATGTGCTTCGTAAGATTTCATATAAGTTTTCGATCAATTCTCTCTCTCTCTCTCTCTCTATCTATCTATCTATCTATCTCTCTCTCTCTTCATCTGGTTCATGAACAATAAGTGCATCCTTCCTGAAACCTCCATGTACCGCTTCTGTGATCTCTGAGTGTAACGACACGGTTTGTAGCCGCCGGCTGCCGGCCTGCAGCCAATTCAACATGAAATGAAGCAACTTCAAGATCCAAAATCATCTAGTATATTCAAGATCAAAGTAATCATTACTGCTTTGCACTCTCTCTGTGTTCTCATACTTTCATTTTTTCCTCCACCCAGTCAGCCACTCTCTCCCATCGATTGTTATTGTCGATGACTATGGGTTCGTGCCGATTGAAAGTAATTCCCCCTTCTGAATCTCTATTTCAGCTTAGTATTATCATATTTATTTCCACCTCTTGCCCTAGAAATCGACTGGTTTTAGCCTTGATTCTCGATTTCCGGTTTTGTTCCTCCTCTATTCCATTAGGGGTCGACGGTAATGAGAAAATAGCACGAAAAGCTTTAAATCTGTTACTCGATATTACAGTTTTAAATCCAAAAATCAACAATATTCTGTTGAACCCCTTTCAAGAATTCTATGAATCGATACCATGGATGTCCTAAAACGTCGACTTATTTTTTTTCTGATCGTTGTGATTGAAGTGGTGGAGAAATAAAACACCTTAATCTTCTTCGGTTCAGGTGAAGATATTCGATCATTTTTTATATTTCTTTATTTGATTTCACTAATGTGAATTTACTATATGGTTATAATATGTTTTAATAGGTTTGAGGGAGGTTTAATAGTTGATTAGAGCATCTCCAACCCACCCCCAAACTCCATTCCCCCCCCCCCCCCCATTTCTTCCCCCATTCCTCTCCAACCCTACCCCATTTCCATCTCCATCTCTATTTTTGGAGATATGAATAGTATTCCCCCATATATGGGGGTATACAATTCATATCTCCAAAAATGGAGGTGAAGTTTGATTGTCAATTTTAGTCCCTCTTATTTTTATTTTATACATTTCTAGTTTATTTTGGTGGGTTTTGGTCCTAAGAACATCCTATGTGCTCATACAAACCCTAATGCTTGGATCTAGGTTTCTCTATTGTACATGCAAGTTATCCAAGACTATAAACCCTAATTCTAGCATTCAAGTAATCATATTAACATAAGAATAGGTTTAAGATGTTACCTTGATTGTTCTGTAGCAATAACAATCTCAAATATCCTTGTATTGACTTTAGAAAGCTTAGAGTCACAAGTGTCACTCCTATAATGGTTCACAAACACCATAAGCAAGAGGATGAAGAGGAGAGAGATTAGAGGCTGCCCAAAAACGTGTGAAACCCTAGAAGGTTGCTTTTCAACGTTTTTGGTCCTTAAGGGGTCTATATATAGTGAGGCAATTAGGGTTATCTAACAAGGAAACCCTAATTTGGTTGCTTAAGCCCTAAGCAACCCATGGAGCCCTTTCCTTAAGGCCTTGGACGATTTCATATGGGCTTCCCCCATAGAATTCGTCCACCTTATAATAAAAGGCAATCCATGGCCCAAATTGCAATTATCTTATAGTTACAATTCCAGTCCCTTAAGTTTAATTAATCTCTTTTAGTCACAAAACTAATTACCAATTAATTATTGAATAATATTAATTAAACAATATGATTTCTCCTTTAATATATTATTCTCATAATATATTAATAAATCATATTTAATTCTTTCTCTCTATAATTCATCCTATCAAGTTGCTTTGGTGAAGGCAACCCAAAAGGACCATGCACCATCGGGTCAAGTTCATACCAAAATAGTTATGGACTTAGACGCTAATCCAATAGTCTCCCACTTGGATAAGTCTAATAACCATTCTACGTATGACTTCAGATCCTGATCTGCAATTATAGCTTTCCAAAGCCGCTGTCAACTCTGATCCTATCAGATACGCGTGTCCTTTAGATAAGGGATCATATATTCCTCCATTCTAGATATCGTATGAGATATGATTTCAAATCATTCTCTTTGTACTATATCTCGATTCCCAATTTATGACGACTGACTAATTGAACAAATCAAATTAGCCCTAGCCCGGCCGAGCATTTACGTTTGTCATCACAAAATCATCTAGGGGCCCAAAGATATCACTTTTATCCTACTTTGGATAAAAGGAACGGATAAACTTTGATTCAATGCTCGCTTGCACTCACTCACCGAATCACACACAACAATATGTTTTATAACACCAAGTTAGTAGTGCGTTTACATATTATCAATGTGCAACCGATTCTCAAGATACAACTCACACATCTCGGTTTCAAGAATATAAGATGTTATCGTCTCACCAATCACTCGTGATACAATTCACGGAGTGATCCAAGTGAGCGTGGGTTTCATCCAATGCTCAAATTCATATTCATAAGCACTCATGAACGTTGCAGCAAACATTTGCTTATGTCTAATACTCTTTCAGACAATCCACACACCAATTCACGACAGTCTTCATTCATATCTACTTCCAACATATGAACGACTGTGGCCCGTTCGAATGATTCGATTATTCTTAATAAACTCAATTATTCTGGAAGTCAAAAAATGCAAATGTGAAACACAAGAATAATACTAATCCCATATGGCCTCAAACCTTTGAGTATAAATAAAACTCCTTTTATTTATCACCATATCGATTACTCATTATTTGTCGTTTCGGGTAATCAACTTCTTACTTGATTTATTACACTTGTCCCACGCTCTTAGCATGCACACAATGTTTACCTATGGTTCTTACTTTGTGAAATAGACCAAATTGAGCACATTTCCAATCATTCTCATTTCACAACTCCAAATCCTTTATCATAGGTGAAAGAATATCAAATTCTTGCTACTTATAGAATATGCTAGATTCTAACATTTTATGCAATGATCCTTTCGTAATGTCACTGCACCAAAGTCACAAAGACTATTGCCAATGATATTACAAAGTCCTCTATCGGAGATTGTTACAAGACAATTCCTTAGATATAATGTCTCTCACTCAAAGTACATTCCTTTGAACATCATTTGCATAAAAGTTTCTAATCTAGTCATAGATTTTCAATATCCAATTTTCAATATGGACACGTTTCCATATTTTCCATATGACAACTCATTCTTAATAGAATCTTATCTATTCGTAATGATGTCGATATGGTCCATCCAATATGGAAACATTTCCATAATTTCCATATGACAACTCATTCTTAATAGAATCTTTTCTATAATAATGTCGATATGGTCCATTCAATACCATGCTTCCAACTACTCACAAGCAACCAATCATCGTCGAACTTTGGATTCTCCTTTGATAGTTGTTTAATTATTTTAGTCAAAACCAATTCCAGTCCCTTTTCCCTATAAATGCGCTCGACATTTGGAAAATTTTAGAATGGTCAAACATTAAAGCATTTGCAATCGATCCTATACCCGAAGCGTATGGGACACGACGCATAATGTTTTATTGGCTATG
Organism: Lactuca sativa; assembly: GCF_002870075.4. NCBI lineage: Eukaryota > Viridiplantae > Streptophyta > Magnoliopsida > Asterales > Asteraceae > Lactuca > Lactuca sativa. Next base: position 5,098,544 of record NC_056623.2, on the reverse strand, counting down.
TTCTCAAAATTTGAATTGTGAAGAGGAATGCCGTAATCATAATCGAAATTTTAAGAACACACTATGTACCCTTGACTAAATTTATTAACATTTCTCAACCTCATCCTTTAGATTCGAAATGAAGCATAATATTCTCTCCCTTAATTATAGCAAAACAACTTTACAACCCTTACGACTTTGTAAGGTATAACTCTTGTTTTCTATAATTAATATTGTCAACTTGCAATACGTGCCTTAATAATCATACAATCATAACTTTTATGCTCCCACTATCATTATGATTATTATAAACATAACACTTATGCTCCCACTAGCTTCGACATGTATTCAGAAATAGCTAAACTTTCTGAAAAACAATACTTATTTAATTTCTTAAATTCATGTTTCTAATACTTAATGCTTTGATAATCTTTTATCAAGGCCTCTTATACACCTTTTCCTTAGATAGTTCATCTGTGTGTCTAAACAATTAAGACTAATTGCCAAACCTCACAATTCAAATTATGGAAAGGGATACCGTAACCATAATCGAATTCGAGAATGCAATTTTTCAATCACTATCTTCTTAAAATCTTTCTTAGTGAAAGAATTTCCTCACAATCATTTTCATGAAGGAGAAAATCTTATGACACTCATATTTAACGGTGTATTTTTTCCTATCCATGTGAATTTGTCAAAACCAAAGTTTACGACAAATTCAAACTCATATGGATCGAACTTTCTTGATCTCGATTTCTTGCCTTATGGTAGCACAGCTGCCCACCATGTTTTCCAAGTAGTTAAGCAGCTCACCTTTTCTTATCAATGTACTTTCCATTGATCAAAGGTCCTTGCCTTTTATGCATTCAAATGAGAACTCATAGGACTCACATGCATAATTAACTCGATTGGATTGGCACGGAAACAAAATAATGTCAACACGATAGGTTGTAAACCTCAACTCGTGTGCTAGTGATGATCGATAAGGTATATTTGATTTGTTCTTGAAACTTTTCAAGACCATTAAGACTCCCACTGACTCCTTGACATATAAGATTCTTTTGTCAATGAACATTTCTTGACAAACAAATATTCAAGAGTTAGTATAGCTTTTATCAAAACAGTTCATAAATTGGTCCTAGTTGGTCTTTGTCTTATCCAAGACATCACAACTTTCCACATTTGATGAATGTTATAAACCTTCTTAATACTTATCACTCAATTTCACAATCTTAACTTTAAGACTTGTTTTTGGAACGAAGTATGATAGACTTCTTGATTTAACCATTTCTTTAATCCTTGATTCCTCTTCTTAAACATACAATTATGCTAAGATTTACTTAGAGGATCAATTGAGATATGGTTCTTAATCATTAAGACCTATCATAAAGCATAAAAGGTACTCTCCCTTCTTCTTAGAATGGAGAAACTTTTATCTTTCTGCCTACTTGATTCTTCTTATTCGTTCTGCTATTGATTTAAACTTTTTCAATCAATTCAGAATTACACTTAATCTTGTAAGTATAATCATATTTACTAAACCTTTAGTAAATCATAACGAATATCATTGTTACTCTTATGGTGGACTTGATCAACACGCAACTTTGTGTATTCGATCTCCAAGTCCTTCACTTGACACTTTGTCAATGAATTTGTCTAATTTCCAAATATGAAATTTCTCATTCATCGTGCAACCAAGTTGCATGATTCCAAGTTTCTGTCCAATTGAAACTTGGGCGATGAGAAACTCTCCCTATTTGGTAAATTCTCGACTTTCCATAAATAACATAATAATAACCAAATCCATTATTGCTAATATTCAAACATCAATTTTTCATATACGCCATTGCAAGGATAAATAAATAAAATTTAAAATCAAAATTTATTTTATTGCGAAAAAATTTGTCCTTACAATGCAATTCATTGAAAAACTATGGTAATACATCTTTCTTAGAAATCTAATTCTAACTCTAAGTAGTAGCTCAAGAATCTAATCTTCAAGTAATGCGATCGAAATCCATTTCTTCACGGTTAGATTCTGCTCACTTCTTCCCTTAAGCCTCCGTTCTTTTCTTCGATTCTACAAAACATCAAATGTAATCTTTTCACATTATGTATTAAGAGTCTAGAATAGGAGCTTAAAAAAGTTAGTTAATGGATTTTACCTATATTAGAGCCATACGTTTCGACTCTCCCATCTCTTAGATCTCTTAGGTAAATAAGGCAGCTTCGTCTCCAATGCCCTTTCTCTTGGCAATAAAAGCAAATTGACTCTTTTGGAACATGACATGGAACTACTTTAGACATTGCCTTTCTCTTATGATCAAACCTTTCGATCATAGCATGTCTTTTGTTGCCATCGTCTATATCCATAGAGGTCTTGAAGGCAGATTCACCAATCAACTTTGCTTTTCTATTGCGCCAAACCATTGCTGATTCAGCAGCAATAAGCATATAGGTGAGATCTATAAGGGTCACGTCGCGGTTCATCATATAGTACTCTCTTACGAACTCACTATATGAGTTAGGAAGTGACTGAAGAACCCAATCAACAGCCATTTCCTCACAGACAACGGATCCCAACATTCTTAACCTATCAATGTGTGACTTCATCCCTAGGACGTGTGCACACATCGACTTTCCTTCTTTATGTTTACTTGCCAAAAGGGCTTGAGTGATCGTGAACTTTTCAAGCCTTTGAACTTGTTGGTTAGGGAGAATAATTGGAGGAGGAGGAGGAAGTGAAGCATGATTTCTTGTTCCTCGATCGAATCGTGGAATATCATTTTCATGTGGAATGCTTGTTCCACGGGATTTGGGAAGACCATAGTTGTCGAAGTTTGACATCTACAAAACGGGAGAAAACGAATTCAAGTTAGTTGATTGAATGAGTCCTTAGCAAATCACCCAAATGAGATACTAAGGCTAGGACCCAACACAATATTCTACAACTCGGGAGAGGGATGTCGTAACCCAAATTGCAGAATATTTGAAGGTAAGTGAATGACGATTCACTAATTTCCACCATGAAAAATGAAAAAGAATTTAAGTTTTAAATCTATGAAAACTCCTAGATCCTTTGAGATTCATTGAACATTCAATGGCATGTTTAAATCTCGATATGCCCCTCTTGTTTGTGACTGGAATGCCGAGGATCACAAAGCGGGTGTGAATAACCATGCAAAGTTACATGGTGCCCTCACATGTTACAGTCGCTTATTTGATGTGCCGGCAAACCACACACGCTCCACCGAACTATGACAAATATTGAGTCACCCGTTGCTACCTTTGCTTAGAACCATTTAGTGTGCCGGTAAACCACACACGCTTCATTAACGTCTTTGCAAGGGCTCAAAGTGCAATTTCATGGAATTGCATCAATTCACTTTTGCCTAAGTAACTAAGATTAGGAATTTTATGAAAACATTTAGTTACTTTAATAATTCATTATACTTATAATGGAAGGTTTCGTCCTATCTTACCCGTTCGGCTAACGACCCTCCACTAGTCAAGAGTGCGGTGGGTAAGAGTGGATACCCATTCAATCGCCATTTTATAGGCAATTTCCTTAAACATCCCTTATAGACCAGCTTCGTGAATGAGGCCTACTAACGGTAAGACTGACTTTTACTCATACATATATATAATGTTAGACTTTTAATGTTATATATATAGTATAGGGTGTATTTTACACTTTTTAAAATATTAGGTGGTCAAATTTAACAATTATACTTTTAATTCAATTAAATTTTAAACCTAAACTTTTATGGATTTATTAAACATCTTTTAATTATACTCCTTAATTAATTAATAAAACCATAAGGGTGTAATTTGAAGTTTTCAAACAATACTAGGGTGTTAGAATTTAACATTCCTATCTAAACTTTTAATCAACTTTTAAATTCCAAAACTTGAGGGCAAGTTTTGAAACATTTCAAAACATTAGGGTTTAGAATTTAAATATACATCAAAATTAAACTATTAATCAAAATTTAAATTCCAAAACTTGAGGGCAAGTTTTGAAACCTTGTTTTTCAAAACATTAGGGTTTCAACTATTTAAATTTCAAAACAACAAAACCTTTGGGTTCAAATTTAAACTATAAAACCTAAAAGGGAAAATATGAAACTTTTCATAACAACAATGATCAAATAACAAATAATCTAAATTAACATTTAATTACATAATTATCCATATTTGATTTATTTAATGATTTCTTGCAAAACAATTTATCAATTTAATCAAAATAATTAATCAATTATAACATAAGGAAACAAATATTTTATTAATTGATAAATATCTTCAATCAGATCAAGAATATAGTCAAATATATCATAAAATCGGATTTATATTGATCTAATATGATAAGGTAACTATCCCAAAGCAAAAACAACAAGAAATCCCGAGATATGCTCCATCTGACGAGTTGACTCGTCGAGTCAAGCTTGGACTCGTCCAGTCTGCATGGACTCGGCGAGTTCAGCTATGGACTCGGCGAGTCCAGCCTCCAGAAACCAAAAAATTGAATTTTTCAAACATATCAAGCATCAATACAATAGAAACCAGTCTAGGCTCTGATACCACTGATGGGTTTTGGTCCTAAGAACATCCTATGTGCTCATACAAACCCTAATGCTTGGATCTAGGTTTCTCTATTGTACATGCAAGTTATCCAAGACTATAAACCCTAATTCTAGCATTCAAGTAATCATATTAACATAAGAATAGGTTTAAGATGTTACCTTGATTGTTATGTAGCAATAACAATCTCAAATCTCCTTGTATTGACTTTAGAAAGCTTAGAGTCACAAGTGTCACACCTCTAATGGTTCACAAACACCATAAGCAAGAGGATGAAGAGGAGAGAGATTAGAGGCTGCCCAAAAACATGTGAAACCCTAGAAGGTTGCTTGTCCACGTTTTTGGTCCTTAAGGGGTCTATATATAGTGAGGCAATTAGGGTTATCTAACAAGGAAACCCTAATTTGGTTGCTTAAGCCCTAAGCAACCCATGGAGCCCTTTCCTTAAGGCCTTGGACGATTTCATATGGGCTTCCCCCATAGAATTCGTCCACCTTATAATAAAAGGCAATCCATGGCCCAAATGGCAATTATCTTATAATTACAATTCCAGTCCCTTAAGTTTAATTAATCTCTTTTAGTCACAAAACTAATTACCAATTAATTATTGACTAATATTAATTAAACAATATGATTTCTCCTTTAATATATTATTCTCATAATATATTAATAAATAATATTTAATACTTTCTCTCCATAATTCATCCTATCAAGTTGCTTTGGTGAAGGCAACCCAAAAGGACCATGCACCATTGGGTCAAGTACATACCAAAATAGTTATGGACTTTGACACTAATCCAACAATTTTATCTACTAATTATAATTTAATTGCAATATTTAATATTTATAATATCATGTTATATACCAATTTGTATTAATTAATCATGAATATAGAGTTTAATTAGTAGAGGGGTGTATTTGACAATATATATAAGTTATAAAAATGAAATATTCTAGGAATATACTTTTTGGGGTAAAAAATGGGGTAGAAAATGGACTAGGGTTGGAGATGAAACACTGTTTACTCCATTTTTATGGGGGGGGGGGGGGGAATGGAGATGGGTTGGAGATGGTCTTAGAGACACGTATATGCGGAGACCATCAAAAAATCATACCCATTTGCAACAGTGAAGTAAGGCTTATTTTTTCCAAGCTACAAATATATCCAAGCTGAAAATGATTTGAGGTTTTTGAATTTAAAATAACATATTCGAAGTACTCGGTGGGATTTCATCTTGATTTTAGTGTAAAATCATAGAATTACATAATCCATTGATCCCTATACCATGCAGTACGATGTATATAAATATCAAACGTGCTTCAGATTAAATTATGAATTATTGTTTATTTCTTGTGATTCTTTGTGGAAAATTACTTTCATTTACATGGTAACTCTTATTTTATCATTTACAAATTGATGTTTAGTGTCCATTAACTCATTGAAGAATCTGATAGGGATGCATATCAGGTGTTTGAAGAAATTTCTCAAAGAAAGTTTAATGCAACCTGTGTAGCTTCACCTCTCACCATGTATCAACTTCTCTATCGTTTACAATTGCATTGTGTGATTTCTTTCTTTAATTTGGTATTTTCTCTCTTTCATGGTGCTGAAAGTGGTTTTATACATGTATTTTGATTGGCTAAATCTTTGGATTTCATTTGAATTTTGTCGATATAAGTTTGGATTTGTTCATAGATTTGAAGATCTAAGACATATTTTGGTTAATTTTTCTACACAATCTAAACTACAAATTGATCCTTTTTAATAGAAAATTGGAACTATAATAAATTCAGAAAATCAAACATGAGAACTGACCTAATTATGAAGGAAAAAGATGAAGTCTGTTGCTTAATGCTTGAGGTCAATCTATCAGGAAGACCAACACTCCACATGGTCAAATCTGGTGAAGGACCCATGAATGCAAGGTAATTCTCACCATCATTTTTTGGCATGTTTTTCCAATTTCCACTGTCAAAGTGGCTAAAGAATTGTGGCAAAAAGCTAAATGTTTTTTTGTGTATTTCGTGCTAAAATGTATAATTGATTTGAATCTTTTGATGTTTGTTTAAGCTTCTTTTAATGTCTTCTTTAATCATGTTTAAGGTTTATATACGGGAAAGCAAATGTCTTAAAAGCCACTTCAACTATGTCCGGGATTTTGCTGTGAAGTAGGTTGGTAGATTGGGTGATCCAAGTGCTGAAGCTCTCCCTGCCAATGATTGGTGCCACTTACAACACAAGTTTGAAATCATCAAGGTCACTTATAATTTTTTTTGTTTGATCATGCATAATGATGTTATTTTGAATCACCGGGCAACTTGCATAGAATAGAAACATAACTTATACCTTACCGATCAATATTAGCAATGTTCTCTACTCTTTAACCACCAATTTGATTTTATAGTTGGAAGACTGGAGGAAGAAGCACTTGAAGGTACCTATGTCTTTGAAAAGAAAAAAGATCACTAAATGACATAAGTTCTCACAAAAAACAAAAAATTTTCACAAAAAAAGATCACTAAATAGCATAAGTTTTCCCAAAAAAAAACAAATTCTATTTTATTAATAATGATGTTATTAATATATATATATATATATATATATATATATATATATATATATATATATATATATATATATATATATATATTAAAATTGTCCTACCTTAGCTACAGGAGACGTTAACCGGTGGAGAGATGGAAATCGAAGTAGAACACAAGAGACTTGTAGAGTTGAAAGTCGAACCCGATTGTGTCTACTAAGGCTTCAGACTAGGTAGGTGGCGTCGTCATTGGTGCGGCAGCGATAGCGGTGGTGAATCGAATTCCTTCAACCTTTCCCGATACATTCATATAGATTCATCGACTCCTGGTTTGTTCGATGTATTAAGACGGTGGATATATCTACCTAATATAGATAGAAACAGAAAGAGCGGTGACCATGGTAATAGCCACAGAGGCAGATTTGGTGGTGAGCGATCGCTTGTAGGGTGGTGGTGGAGAGACCCTTTTCGGGTTTATCTGAGACGAAGAATCTAGAGGCGTTGTAATGAAAGAGAAGAAAAAGATAGCTGAATGTGAATCCTTTCCAAAAGGAACTATAAATAATAATCATAACATATTCGTATAAGCAAAATTAAAATTTGTGAAATTAATAAAATTTATGAATAAGTGATAATTGTAATAATTGGTAAAAATAGGAACGATCGTACAATGCTATGTTTTGATTATTAAGCAATATGATTATTTTATCAAGAATGGTTGAAGGAATTTAACCTCTTTTATTTATTATTGTGAAATATAAAACAAGTAACTATTGATAAATTTCGTTATGATGTATGACTACGAACCATCATCGGTTTGTGAAATTAGCATATAACATCATTTAAACTCAACAAACTTAATTTTTGTATCAACATGTCTCTAGTTGATATGTAAGTTAGGTTCTATGTAAAACGTTTGCTTAATAGATGTGGAGGATCTAAATTTGACAAATATACAAACCAAAGTGACAAAACGTGTTTAACGATATGGTTAACCGGTTAAATGTCACGAAATTATACATTGGTCAATAAATTTTATATTTAAATAAATTAAAATATAAAATGAATTATTATAAGTTATAATTAAAATGTATTTAAGTGTTTTTGAATAAAAAGAATAAAACATAAACATTAAAGTTCAAATACACAAAAACTACATTGTTATTTTATACTAAGTATACATGTATGTATTTGTATATATGTATTATTATCTAGTGAATGACTAGTTATGGGTCATGACTTAAAGTGATTTCATGTAAGTTTTATGATTTTTAAATCAATTAAGATAAGAGAATTGGTGGAGATATGTGCCAACTTAACTAATCAATGCTTAATCCCTTAAGACATTTTACTAAGAATGCTTCTTAATCCCTCTTCTAGTTTTCCAAATTAATACATTCCCTCTCCTTAACTAGAACTCCTAACTAACTAAATAACTAGTAGTTAGTTAGTTAACTAACCCAATCTCTAAGCAACCACCCAAGCAAGTGGCTAGACAAGAGCACATCACTTAAACTTACATCCCATCACAAGCTAGTCTAGGTTTTGTCCCCTTATCCTCTTCCACCTTTTCCTCCTTCATAATCACGAAATTTCCTCTTCATTTTACCCTCATTTGACCAGACAATACTCGAGGGAATTTCTCTCAACCTTCATCTCATTTTCAAGCACAAGAACTTCCTTCCAAAGCCATTAAAACCATGAACTAAAGTGTTGATGTCCCTTTTGTTTTTCAGCCACCATTTCACCCATCTACACCTTCCTTTTGCTTGATATTTTTACCACCAAATACCCCTGGAAGTTACTTGTTATGATACTCAAAATTATTGATTCAAAACAGTGAGTAAACTACCCTTTTTCTTGCTCTTTTGCTGTGAAATTTTCGTGACAGCAACATAGCAAAAAGAGTGGCTGTTTTGGAGCATCAAACCAACAACCAAAAGTTCATCTTCAACCTTCCATTCTTCAAGTATTCACATAAGGTGAGTTCATACCCCTACATTTTCATGTTTTCTTCAAGTTTTAAGGGGGGGGGGGGGGAATACAAGTTAGAACACTAAACATAACTTAAATTTAAATGACAGCTTTTTACAGAAACATTGAGTCCTGTTCACGGACTGTTTTGACCATCTTAAACTTAATATCTTTCAAAAATGTACAATATGAAAATAGTTCAAGTTTATACCTTTCTAATGACTACTTGCACGCGTTCATACGATTTTTCTACAATTTATGGCGATTTTTATAAAACTGCCTGTCATTTCAAAAGTGATTTCGGACCAGTCTGTGAAGATGTTCATTTTTGCACTAGTTTGAGACCACTAAAAATCATAATAAAAATTAGGAACAAAGTAGACTCATTTTATAAACTCTCAGAGCTGACGGATTCAGTTTTTGACTTACGATGATTTTTCTATGAGTTTTCTAAAAACAGGGACAGTAAAGGGTAAAACTGTCAATAGTGGTTTATAGATTTATTAACACCTTCTAACATTTTTGAGCAATGTTTATACATTGAGGAAGTTAAAACACAATCATTTAAATATGTTTAATTACCATTTTTACAAAAGTGATAAGTACAAAAAGGTCTTTAGTATCAAACTTAAGGATTATTTCATGCAAAGTTTCTAATAAAAACGTAAGAATATGAACAACAATTACGAAACATACCAAATCTTCTTTTAAAATTGATACATATATATAACCATATACATATATATGTTTCGTTTACAAACTTGTCTTCTACATCGAAAATATACATATATATGTTTTGTTTACAAACTTGTCTTCTACATCAAAAATATACATATATAGTTTACGAAACTCTACTCCATTTGTATCCTGTTGAGCAAAGTGTAAAATATTGTCAAATGCATATCTAAAGATTTCACGTCGTTTTTCATAGCTATCCCAGCCTTAGGGGATGATCATTTAAACGAATATTTTCACACGTAAATCTGTTTTATACTAAGTTTTGTGAGACATCAACTTCACGTACGTTCGAGTACACATTTCAAGTCCTGTATTATATACCAGAATCCCTTGGAGGGGGAGCATGGTGTTTGTGTATAGATCTATACGGGCTTGACAACCCGCGCCCTGACTGTTAGCTACAGTCCACCATTTGGGGTGACAAACGTCAGAACATTCCAACGCCTGAAGAACGTTGTGTATAGGCATTTCTAGTCAATAGCATGGTTATAAAAGTCACATGGAGTATTAAAAACACATTGATTTACGGGGTTTTTCAGACGTATTGGAAATTTTATACGTACATACATTTTCTAGAAACAAACATTGGTCTTGAAAGAAGGCTACATTTATGCTAGTAGAAAATATAGGATTTTCTAGGAACAAACAAACAAGTACAAAACATTTCATTTCATACAAACGTTGTCATTTAATACTTATGAAACTCATCAGCTTAATTGTTGATCTACTCTTTCAAAACTACTTGTATGTCCTAGGGATTCAGTAATTACAGGTAACAAACAGCTTTTGAAGAAGGGACGCTGCGGCGCCAGTTTAAATTCATATTTTGGCATCATATTGTAATTGGTTTTGAACATGTACCTTTTAACAATGTAAACTTTCAATTATATATATGATGGTTGTATTGCTTTCTTTACTATGTATTCATTTGTTACGTTACCACATGAAGTCATCCGCCCCCGAACGTTTCCGCCGTTCCGGTTTGGGGGTGTGACAGATTGGTATCAGAGCATTGTTTATAGTGAGCTAAGTATATCAAACCACATAAGATATACAAACTATAAATACATAGGGACTAAAACTCTCTAACTTAACAATTTCAAAACAGGAACATTAGGGGTCCTTTGTTGTTAAGTCTATGTTTGCTAAGTGTATACGTTAAGGTGGTATATACTAAAAGTTTTATAGACTTAGAATTTGTGATTTTCACTTTACTTCCTTTTCCTTGTTTGGATGTGGATATAAGGTAAGATCACTTATTCGACTGACTATTTAATCTTGACTGTATATGACCTGTATACATAAGGTAACCATAGAAGGACCAGGAATGGACGTAGTGGATGACGAGTCTAAAACTTACCAACAAGCCATACAAAGAAAAATTTTAACATACAAATTTAAAATACTATAGGAGTATTTTGCGTTACAATAGAACCACACACTTAGATTCTTCATATGCTTCTTACCCTTATTCTCGCATAGGCATATCAGCTAGACTTCATCTCCACATAGACCCCTACTATCCTGCCACCAAAGCCAATAGATGGATCAAGAAGGATCCAGAAGAAGATTTTGAAGAGTACCAATAGATGAAATACGTGGAAGAAGATTTCCGAGAAGGGACCAGATGGAGAAAGAAATTCGGGAGATACCATCAATAAACCTTACCCTATCAAGAGGAGTGTGAGAACCTCCACCTCTCATTTCAGGAAGCAACCCGCAATTAACTACCTAGCCACACATATAGACTGGAGAGGACAACCGATGATCCATAACCGACATAAACTCACTGCACCGTACTTAGGGCCATAGCACCCATAGACCGGCAAGCAGATCAAGAGAACAATACAGATCACCTACACTCCTAAGAAAAGGAGATAGTCGTTATAGGACAAAGAACCCTTACAGCTACAACCTGGACAGTCATCACAGAACTGAGAACAGAGGAGGCCACTCGCGAAATAGAATCATGCCGACACATGAAGGTAATCAGCATATTGGTGCAACACTAGTTCTATAAATAGACCCTACAACATTTCAAATTGCGGTAACAGCCGCCGTGACAGTAGTCATGGCACACCTCGGCGCTAACAACACAAACAAAAGCGAGAACGGCGCCGAAAGTTCCAATCGTAATAACAACCAGGGACACCCCGAGTATGTTCCTGCAACGACGCCCCAAATCAAGGACCTACCAAAAAGACAACAAACAGTGACATTCCATACCACCACCATCCCTACTACCTCAGTGCCGACAAGACCATATGTTGGAAACCTACCAAAATGCACCAAGTGTAGCTTTCATCACAAAGGAAAGTGCAGGGAAATGCACTGCAAGGACTGTAATGAAAAGGGGCATACCACAGATTTCTGTAGGGTGCCGGCTCAACAGACCGCCCATAACACAAAAGCCGGGATGAGTCGGACTTGCTACAGATGTGGAGAAGTAGGGCATTTCATAAAGCAGTTCCCGGAGACTAAAAACAAAGATGTCAGGAGCGTCGGAAGTGTTTTAGCAACAAAGCGTGGGAAAGCAGTAATAGACCCCGCTGAGATTCCGGTACGTTCATTCCCGATAGCACATATGCATGGATACTATATAATAGCAACACTGAGAGGAGTATTGTGAGTTGTAGATTTAATCAATTTCTCAACCAAAAACCTCAAAAACCTAAATGAAATATTTACAGTAGAATTGGAATAATCAAAAGCACTAGAGACGTGTACATAGGGTGCACTCTAACACTAAATCAACCAATTCGTTCAAATCATCCTAAAACCGGTCACAATAAAAATTTATGACATTTTCATTTTAACAACGTATTAGTTAGTTTCCTCGCCATACCGATATCATATATTACGAAAAGTCCATTCACCTAAACCCATCGAGTAATAGAACCCTCGTTGTCTATGGCGACAAACCGGACACAAACCCCCGACTCACCTTTTACAATAAGACTCAGAAGTACCTACACAGGAGGTACCACGCCGTCCTAGCCCATGTTGTGGATAAGAAACAAGAAGAGAAAGACATCATGGATGTTGAAAAAGCCCATAACCTTCTCGATATATTCCGAGAAGATCTTCAGGGAATACCATCCGTACAGCAACCCGAGTTCAAAAATCAACCTAAGCGCAATAGTTGTGGAAAAGGGTTGTTGTAAATGTCATCTCACCCATGTTAATCACCCCACTCAAGTAGAGACTATGGACCCATACTAGTGAATCTATGATTACTAAGTGTATATATTGGAGCCCTATATAATTAAGATTCTACGGACTTAGGGTTGGTAATTCCGCTTTAAATCATTTTCCTTGTTTGGATGTGGGCTTAGAATAGAATCACCGATTCGACTTTCTTTTCAATCTTAATTATATACAAGTTATAAACACAAAGAGATGATAGATGAATCAGTTATGAGTCATACCATGAACTCCATGACAAGTTACCCAGGACAGTGGATGGACATGCTACCACTTGAGCGATCGTAGACAAATCAACCAAACCCACACACTTTCTACTGACCAAGGATACAAAGAAAAATAGAAAAGCTGACAGGAGCATATCACAAGAAAATTGCGAGACTGCAGAGTATACCACTATCTATCATTTTGGATAAGGGACAGGTGATTCGCCTCGTGTTTTTTATATTTGTTAAAGAAGTCCTTAATATCACCCTCAAACTGACAAACAAAACGGAAGAACCATTCATCGAATCCTTATACAACAACAACTATTACATTAATATCAAAGTCGCGTCATTCGAAGCTCCCTACAGAAGCAAGTGTAGATCGCCTCTGTGCTGGGCTGAGGTAGGTGACACGCAACTAGCTAAGGGACAAGTTCCTAACAACACTCTCACCAGCCCCTAGATCATACGAGAAACTACAGAGAAGATTGTTCAAACCCGTGAACGATTGAAGGCATCCCAGGATCAGAAGAAGAGCTTGTCTGATGAGACTCTTGTTATTCCACTGGATGAAATTGAAATCAATGGGAGTCTAAACTTCATCGAAGAACCGGTGGAAATCATGGATCAGGTGGTCAAAAGGATGAAACAAAGTCGCATGCCCATAGTGAAGGCTCTTTGGAACACCAAGCGAGGACCGAAATTCACTAAGGAATGCGAGGATCAAATAAAAAAAATAAAAAACACCCCCAATTGTTTAGTGATATCCTGTCTACAAGTTGAATTTCGGGGCGAAATTCTTTTAACGGGGGGAGAATATAAAAATTGGTAAAAATAGGAACGTTCGTACGATGCTATGTTTTGATTATTAAGCAATATGATTATTTTATCAAGAATGGTTGAAGGAATTTAACCTCTTTTATTTAAATAAGTTATTGTGAAATATAAAACAAGTAACTATTGATAAATTTCGTTATGATGTATGACTACGAACCATCATCGGTTTGTGAAATTAGCATATAACATCATTTAAACTCAACAAACTTAATTTTTGTATCAACATGTCTCTAGTTGATATGTAAGTTAGGTTCTATGTAAAACGTTTGCTTAATAGATGTGGAGGATCTAAATTTGACAAATATACAAACCAAAGTGACAAAACGTGTTTAACGATATGGTTAACCGGTTAAATGTCACGAAATTATACATTGGTCAATAAATTTTATATTTAAATAAATTAAAATATAAAATGAATTATTATAAGTTATAATTAAAATGTATTTAAGTGTTTTTGAATAAAAAGAATAAAACATAAACATTAAAGTTCAAATACACAAAAACTACATTGTTATTTTATACTAAGTATACATGTATGTATTTGTATATATGTATTATTATCTAGTGAATGACTAGTTATGGGTCATGACTTAAAGTGATTTCATGTAAGTTTTATGATTTTTAAATCAATTAAGATAAGAGAATTGGTGGAGATATGTGCCAACTTAACTAATAAGTGCTTAATCACTTAAGACATTTTACTAAGAATGCTTCTTAATCCCTCTTCTAGTTTTTGAGATTAATACATTCACTCTCCTTAACTAGAACTCCTAACTAACTAAATAACTAGTAGTAAGTTAGTTAACTAACCCAATCTCTAAGCAACCACCCAAGCAAGTGGCTAGACAAGATCACATCACTTAAACTTACATCCCATCATAAGCTAGTCTAGGTTTTGTCCCCTTATCCTCTTCCACCATTTCCTCCATCATAATCACGAAATGTACTCTTCATTTTACCCTCATTTTACCAGCCAATACTCCAGGGAATTTCTCTCAACCTTCATCTCATTTTCAAGCACAAGAACTTCCTTCCAAAGCCATCAAAACCATGAACTAAAGGGTTGTTGTCCCTTTTGTGTTTCAGCCGCCATTTCACCCATCTACACCTTCCTTTTGCTTGATATTTTTACCACCAAATACCCCTGGAAGTTACTTGTTGTGATACTCAAAATTATTGATTCAAAACAGTGAGTAAACTACCCTTTTTCTTGCTCTTTTGTTGTGAAATTTTCGTGACAGCAACATAGCCAAAAGTGTGGCTGTTTTGGAGCATCAAACCAACAACCAAAAGTTCATCTTCAATCTTCCATTCTTCAAGTATTCACATAAGGTGAGTTCATACCCTTACATTTTCATGTTTTCTTCAAGTTTTAAGGGAGGGGGGGGGGGGGGGGGGGAATACAAGTTAGAATACTAAACATAACTTAAATTTAAATGACACCTTTCTACAGAAAAGTTGAGTCCTGTTCACGGACTGTTTTGACCATCTTAAACTTAATATCTTTCAAAAATGTACAATATGCAAATAGTTCAAGTTTATACCTTTCTAATGACTACTCGCACGCGTTCATACGATTTTTCTACAATTTATGGCGATTTTTATAAAACTGCCTGTCATTTCAAAAGTGATTTCGGACCAGTCTGTGAAGATGTTCATTTTCACACTAGTTTGAGACCACTAAAAATAATAATAAAAATTAGGAACAAAGTACACTCATTTTATAAACTCTCAGAGCTGACGGATTCAGTTTTTGACTTACGATGATTTTTCTATGAGTTTTCTAAAAACAGGGACAGTAAAGGGTAAAACTGTCAAAAGTGGTTTATAGATTTATTAACACCTTCTAACATTTTTGAGCAATGTTTATACATTGAGGAAGTTAAAACACAATCATTTAAATATGTTTAATTACCATTTTTACAAAAGTGATAAGTACAAAAAGGTCTTTAGTATCAAACTTAAGGATTATTTCATGCAAAGTTTCTAATAAAAACGTAAGAATATGAACAACAATTACGAAACATACCAAACCTTCTTTTAAAATTGATACATATATATAACCATATACATACATACATACATATATATATATATATATATATATATATATATATATATATATATATATATATATGTTTTGCTTACAAACTTGTCTTCTACATCGAAAATATACATATATATGTTTTGTATACAAACTTGTCTTCTACATCAAAAATATACATATATAGTTTACGAAACTCTACTCCATTTGTATCCTGTTGAGAAAAGGGTAAAATATTGTCAAATGCATATCTAAAGATTTCACGTCGTTTTTCATAGCTATCCCAGCCTTAGGGGATGATCATTTAAACGAACATTTTCACACGTAAATCTGTTTTATACTAAGTTTTGTGAGACATCAACTTCACGTACGTTCGAGTACACATTTCAAGTCCTGTATTATATACATGAATCCCTTGGAGGGGGAGCATGGTGTTTGTGTATAGATCTATACGGGCTTGACAACCCGCGCCCTGACTGTTAGCTACAGTCCACCATTTGGGGTGACAAACGTCAGAACATTCCAACGCCTGAAGAATGTTGTGTATAGGCATTTCTAGTCAATAGCATGGTTATAAAAGTCACATGGAGTATTAAAACACACTGATTTACGGGGTTTTTCAGACGTATTGGAAATTTTATACGTACATACATTTTCTAGAAACAAACATTGGTCTTGAAAGAAGGCTACATTTATGCTAGTAGAAAATATAGGATTTCCTAGGAACAAACAAACAAGAACAAAACATTTCATTTCATACAAACGTTGTCATTTAATACTTATGAAACTCATCAGCTTAATTGTTGATCTACTCTTTCAAAACTACTTGTATGTCCTAGGGATTCAGTAATTACAGGTAACAAACAGCTTTTGAAGAAGGGACGATGCGGGGCCAGTTTAAATTCATATTTTGGCATCATATTGTAATTGGTTTTGAACATGTACCTTTTAACAATGTAAACTTTCAATTATATATATGATGGTTGTATTGCTTTCTTTACTATGTATTCATTTGTTACGTTACCACATGAAGTCATCCGCTCCCGAACATTTCCGCCGTTCCGGTTTGGGGGTGTGACAATAATGAGATCAAAAGACCGTTAGCATTGCGTTTTTAGCATAGTTGACTGAGATCAGATCTTCATCAACCTGCTAACACTTTTCAAAATACCAAAAATGCCCTTGCCTTTCTTTCGGTTACTAATTCATCAAAACGATATGGTGAGTAGTAACCTTAGCAGTCACACAACTTTAAATAACACAAATACTAGTTATTTTTTGGATAAAATTACTTTTAAATGCTTTACAGTAACAACTTTACAAATTTTTCTTTTTTTGTGGAATATGGTTATGAATCATAACATTAATCCTTAGTTAATGGTCGGATAAAAGCTAATTTAATAAAGTTATATGGTAGATAAGATTAGTTGATTTTGATGCAAATCCGATCATTTATAGGCCTACATTGCATTATTATTGCTTAATTCTTATTAATTTATATGCTATAATTGGGTTTATTACCACTTCTGACCTTTTGAAAACATCTTCTAACTTGGAGGACTTCAAGTCTTCCACCAGGGTGGTGGTGCTGAAGGGGGTGTTTCTTTATCCGACACAATTTCCAAATGCACCAGATTCTTTTTAGGTGAAATTGTTATATTGGGTTATACTCCTGAAGATTGGTGGTCGATCCGCAAACAAAATTGATTTCGGTAAATGGGTTAAAGCTACTGGTGAGTTCTTATAATCTTTATGGATGTGGGTCCAGACTTTGAAACTTGAAATTTTAGTTTTTTTTTCTTTGTTCACTTTTCCTTTTTTTTTTTAGGTGGAAAGGAGGTAGAAAGGCTACACAATAGAATTCGTATCAGTTGGGGGATTTTTTGATTTGCTTTTAAAGTTGTTGCTGGTCATTTAACTACTTATTTTTTTGTATGTTGTTGTTTATTATATTTAAATGGGTAAAAACCGTCATAGTTCTTAAATGTTTTAGTACCATGACCATTTTTAATGAAGTGAGCGGAATTCGTGTTTTGGATAACTTTGGTGTTGTTGGGCTTCAAACACAAATCATCAGAATGGTGACTCTTTTCCAAACACAAGAAGGCCTTGCTGGAATATTTTGTAAAATCGAGAAAGTAGTTTTATAACATATATTTACATGATGTGAAATATAAAATATGATTTTATTTATTTATCAATTTATTGTCATTTAGTTTTGCAATTGGACGCATTTTTGAATGCCTCATTGATATTGGAATGTAATGACTCATTCCAATTCCATGGTCCAATTTCATCATGTTATCATGCCATAATCTGTCATGGTAAGTTTTGGATGTTTTTTGGTTTGGAAGAACTAATGTGTCACACCGTAGACTTAAACATGGAGCAAAAAGATTATGAAGATGAAGGACTTCCACCTGGATGGGATAACACATATCAACTAAAAGAAGTGGAACATATGCTTACACCACAACTGTTTCAGCAATTTCATCAGGTGGTGAAATTTGGCATATATCAACCAAAATAGTGCAATGTACTTTCATTTTAATGTTTAGTTTTCTGTAATTTGGATCATCAAAATACAAAATACCAATATACATTCAATTTTTTACCGTGTTTGCAACTTGACGAATTGCAGAGAATAACAACATATTTTATTGTGGCTACACCTTCCAACCCCCGCATCGCGGGGGGAACACATCTAGTTTAAATATTAAAAAGACCATTCATAACTATCTGAATACAAAATACAATACAATACTTACACAAGCGTTTTAAAATGCAATACAAAACCATATACTTATATGCATGTTTTCATCTACTTTTGTACTGAGATGGTTTATATATTAATCTCAATTTAAATATTAAAAAGACTATTAATAACTATCTGAACACAAAATATATCAGAATACTTACACAAACATTTTAAAAATGCAATACAAAATTGTATACTTATATGTGATGTTTTCAACGCCTTAAGTATTAAAAAAGGTAAATTACACCAATCGTCCCTCGTATAGGTGTCAGAAAGCACGTCTAGTCCTATTTTTAAAAATTAACTCAGACAGTCTCTGTATATGTTTTTTCTTGCATGCTTAGTCTCTCCACGCATAAAAAAACTATTTTGCCCTTATTTATTTATTTTTTACTTTATTTTCCATTTATTTGTTATTTATTAATTATTTATGGATTTGTTTATAACTAATATATTATTTTTTATTAATTATAATTGTTAGAAAAGGAAACACCCCTTTAAATTAACTCTAACCCCTTTAGCCATCAACCACTGACAACTACAGCATTACCAGCCACCATCCACCTCTAGCCACCAGCCACCTCCGACAACCATCCATCAGCACAGAAAACCATCGGAAACTATAGCTTATCTTCATCTATTTTTCTCTATCTCTCTCTCTCTCTCTTACATATCCCCTCTTTAAAATCTAGTGCCTCCACCTTTCACTACTAATACCTCATGAACCACTAAAAACGACCATCCACCACCACATAGCCAAACCAAACCAAACCCAAAACATAGGCGGCATTCGAAACCCTAGGCGAGGGAGTTACAGAATCCTCAGATCGGAACCTTAAGACGATGAAATCGACGACGTTCCAACCCTGAGACGATGAAGGTTCGAAGCAACTCACCTCTACGAAAAAAAAAATGGTGCAAATCGTCTACTAGATCTATAAGCGTTGACGAACTACCACCCTCGCCTCCCGATTTGCAAGCCCATCGATGAAGGTTTTTAGGAGAACAAGTAGTGAGGAAGAAGGTTTAGATTTGAGATGTTGTAGATCTGAGATGACGAAGGTTTTCACGAAGATGAAGGCGAGATGACGATGGTCAAGATCTGATGAAGAGGTCACCTTCTATGGCGAGGCAACAGTCACGACCACGTTATAGTTCCAAAGAAGGTGAGGCGTTTATAAATAGTGAAGTTTTTAATGGTGACGGAGAAGGAGATTTAGGTGGTTTTTTTATGGATTTAGACACAAATATGAGATGGTGGTAGGTGATGACGGTACACCGGAGGAAGTGGAGATGTTTCCGATGGTGGTTTAGATATATGGTGGTGGTGGTGAATGTTTCCGGTGATGCTATATAGAGAATGGGAGAAAAAAACAAATTAGATTAACAATCTTAAAAAGGTGGGGTAGGTGGGGCCACATTTTTTTTAATTAAAAATAATAATAATAACAACATTAAATTAATAGGAAAAGAAATACACAAATGACATTATGGTCATTTTATTTCTGTCATGGACTACATACGCACCAAAACGCATATCAGGGACGAAACATGCAAGTTTTAAGCAAACGAGGGACGATCCGAGTTAATTTTTAAAAAATAGGGACTAAACATGCTTTCTGGCACCTACACGAGTGACGATTGGTGTAATTTACCCTATTAAAAAAAGATTAGAAGTACAATGCTACAATAGAAAGATATAAACACTCCTATGATACACAAATAAATGACATTTTGAGGCACATTCAACAAAATTAAAGATATCTTTCATTACCAAAGTGAAAACGTTACAAGAACTTACTTGGAAACAGAGGAGTCCTCGATATGTTTCACATTCTCTTGACTTGCCATTACTTAGATTCAATTTGAGGATAAGAACTTCTTGGTTATATCTTTCAATCTTTTTCATCCATTTGTTATAATGATTTTCAATAAAAAAATAAATCATGTTTGTGGTTATATGATCAATTTTGAAGGTAAAAATGCAGTGAAAGATGAAGCAACAATAAATCAAACTATCAAATTTCAATAAAAAAATAAATCATGTTTGTGGTTATATGATCAATTTTGAAGGTAAAAATGCAGTGAAAGATGAAGCAACAATAAATCAAACTATCAAATTTCAGTTCATGATATTACATAATACAATACATATAGTCCGCTAACAACTTACATCCAACAAAAGTAAATGGAGTCAAATGGAAACCGGATAAAGCTTATATAATTGATCAAGTAAAAAAAACTTGGCATATTATCATGAGGAAATTACTTATCTAGCCTAATTAAGTAGTTACTTAACCATTTTTAGTCAAAAATTAGCAATTGTCCAAAAATAGCCCACAAAACTGTAAGTAATTAGAGTATGCTACTGTTTCGCCAAATGGTCTACTATTTCAGGTTAAATATAAAAAAAAATCATTTTAAACATATAAAATCGTAGGTTATTTTAAAACCTATGGTTTTCTCTCGACAAGCTACGGTTTCTCAAACCGTAGCTTACGGTTATGGGTTAAAGTGTACGGTTTTATTATTTATTTATTTATTTTATTTTTATTTTTTTTGAAATAAATGGAAAGTAGATATAATTGGTTCCAGGTTACAATATTTAAAAAAAATAATAATAATAAATACTATCCGTAGGTTTCATATGAAGCCTACGGTTTTAATATATATATATATATATATATATATATATATATATATATATATATATATATATATATATATATATATATATATATATATATATATATATATATGGTTAAGTTCAAATGAGAACACTATTTAATGTGAGAACGTGAGAACACTACTTTATATTACTATTCTACTACGAATTTTATATATACAACGATATGACATTATTCATTAACAAATATACGAACAATCACACATTAATATTCACATTAAAATTTTGTATGTACAACTTTATGACATTATTCATCACCGATTATATGAACAATCACATATTTAACATTCACATTAGAATTTACTAAATTACTACACACACACACACACACACACACACACACACATATATATATATATATATATATATATATATATATATATATATATAATGGTAGAATAGCAATATAAAATTGAATATATTCATATTATAATTACTACAATATTATACATATTAAATTCATAGTAGAATCATACATACTTATAAAGCTAACATTTTTTCTTGAATCTCATGCATTTGAAACCCCCATTCTTTTTTCCTTTCACTACATTCATTTGAAACTCCCATGACTTTTCAATTTCTTTATAATAATAATTATAATTTGGTAATTAGGTTAAATAAATATCAAATCTAAAGTGTATTCATATATAAAGTAAATTTCAATATTAAAATAATATCTTTAATTCTACTTATAAAATTATGCTTTTTAACTTTTAACATATTATACTTAATTTATTAGTTTTAATATATTGTTGGATGTAAACCATTATCATTTTAAATGTATAATTTTTGAACAATTTGTATCAAATACTTAAATTATTAATTAAAATATAACATTATAGGCTCAAATTAAATATAAATTTTATTTAACTTAAACAACTCAAAGATTATTTTATAAATAGTTAAAAGTGATAAATTGTAGTGTCTTTCTAATAATGATTGTAAGTTGGTTAATAAGGTTAAATAAATATCAAACCTAAAGTGTAATCATAAATAGACTAAATTTCAATTTTAAAATAATATCTTTATTTCTATTTATAAAGTTATGTCTTTAAATTTTAACATATTATACTTAATTTATTATATTTAAAATGTTGTTGCATGTAAACCGTTATCAGTTTAAAGCTATAATTTTTGAACAGTTTTGACAAAATACTTAAATTGTTAATTTAAATATAACATTATAGTGTTAACTTAAATATAAATTTCAGTTCCACTAAAAAACCAAATAATATTGTGTAAATAGTTAAAAGTGACAAATTATAGTGATAAATGCAAAAACTAAATTATAATATTAGTTTAACTAAAATATTTCCTAAATATATTTATATAATCGTTAAAAAAATTCAAATAAATAGCTTAAAATAACTTATAATAACAATAGTTAAAAATAACTCTATATAAATGATTATATTGTTACCTTTAAAATCAAAAAATAATGTTTGATGTTTTAAATAATTATAATAATAAAAATTAAAACATTAAAAAATTAGTTAAAAATAACAACTATAAATAATATTAAACCATATATAATATTTAATTTTATTAATGTGTAACTCACGAGTAGAACTCATTCAAACGATTGGGATTAAGAAGTTATAATAGATTTATATATTATCATATAATTCAAAATAATCAATATACTATAACAATTTCATATATACAAATTATTATATCAAATTTAACAACAGCGTTATTGTTATATTTAAAAAATCATATATTTGTAACGACTTCAACTATATAGGTGTTTCTGCGCAACGCGCGGGCATTCGCCTAGTAGTAACATAAAGTAGTGTTCTCACGTTCTCACATGAAATAGTGTTCTGATTTGAACTTAACTATATATATATATATATATATATATATATATATATATATATATATATATATATATATATATATATATATATATATATATATATATATATTGGTTTTTTTTTTTAAAAAGTTATTCCCATATACAAAAACTACTCCTAATCAAGATTACGGTAAAATCTTGATAAAAAAAATAGACGTATCTCGTTATTCTTCGGGTGCCCCATTGAGAGAAAATAGTAGACAAACCAAGGGAAAAAAATCCAAAAAGTAACATAATCTGAAAAATTATATATTATATACTATGTGCCAATGGGCCACGAAAAAGTAGACAGACAGGGAAACAGTAGCCCATTGCCCTAAAATAGTAGATTACCCCCCTTTGACCGTAGTCAACTCTAGTCATCTACTCGTTCTGGGGCTATTTTTCGCTAAAGTGTTTTTTTTTTTTTTATTATTTTTGGATAGGTAATTAGGGAAAATTGCTAGATTAGTAATTCCCTATGCAATCTTTATGTTACTTTATACAACGACAATAATAGAAGAGTAACCTAAATCAAGAAATGGAAAATCAACTGCTGGAACAATTGATACTTTTGGATATAATGAAAATGATCGAATATTTTTATTATACACAACATTAACCTAACATACTTGTTTTGAGGATTGATGGGGGTAAAGAGTATTGAAAGTGCTAACTATAGCCATATCCTTTAGAGTAAACATTAAACCAAAAAATTAATCAACACTAATGCTGACAAATATGATAACATAGTTATGATAAATACATGTAATGTGCTTACGTGTTTCTGTTTCTTTACTGAGATTACAAAAGTCGACTGATATCTTATTACAACCTTACATGGTTGCTTGGAATAAAAAACAAAAACAAACGTAACATATCTTATTTGAATGCAATAGAAACGAACCCTTGTATTCTTAAAATATATGTACTTATCATGTGAGTGGATGGAAAATTTGAACATTTTAGATAGGTGGATCGGTGATGTCAAAGGCTCACCTCACTGCCTCCCTCTTCCAATCACTTTCGTCCAGGTTTCCACCCCCCCCCCCCCCCCCCCAACCGATTTGTGTCATGGACCGGGAATCGGCCGGTCGAACCGGTTGGACCGGGAACCGGGGTAGGGAGCCGTTCAACTGTCACCGGTTTTACATTGATTTCTAAACCGGATTGAACCGACTGGTTTTTAGAAAAAAAACCGGTTGAACCGGTTAAAACAAATAACAACACTCGAGAAAGAACAATTTACATAATAAACTTTGGTGATTTTTTTAATATCTATTTAGTTTTCTCTAAATAAAAACATATGATAAATGTTATAAAGTTTTTTTTTGATGTGTTTGTATTCATTTAAAACTATATTCGTTACTGTATTATAATTTATTTTCTTTTTGACATATATGGATTGATGTAAAACACTAAAACTTATGGTTATGTGTTATATTAATGTATTTGGATTCATCTACAACTTATTTTTATGTGTATTTTTAATGTTTAAATTTGTAAACATCAAATTCATGATTTATATATGTATGTATATGTAGGAAAATAGGAAAAAACATGAGTACTATAGAAACTATCAAACTGGTTGACCTGGTGGTGGTCGAACCGGTTAAACCGGTTGAACTGGGAATCGGTCACCAAAGCGGTTCAACTGAAAAACTGGTTTTTAAAACATTGGTGAGTGGATGGAAATTTTGAACAATTTAGATAGGTGGATCAGTGAGGTCAAAGGCTCACCTCACCGCCTCCCTTTTCCAATCACTTTCGTCCAGGTATTACCCCCCCTAAACCGATTTGTGTCATAGTCTTCCTTGATTTTGCATCTGTGCTCATCCTCGATTTCCAGTGTATTCCACTCATCTATCTGGTATCAAGGAATCAGTGTTTTGGAAAACTCTTCTCAAAACTCGATTTCGGCAAAGAAGAAGCAATTTTGTTTTGATTTACCTATCCATCTTCACTAACTCTTTGCTATTTGGGGGTTATTACGACTGATTCCTTCTTTTCCCTTCTGTTTGTTTCCAATTTCTCGATCGGCTATGGCTATTGAACCCTAACCCTCCTTCTTTCATTCGATTTTTTCTGCTTCTTTTGATTTAAATCAATATGACTTTAAATTTGTGATTTGATTTGTTTTTTTAGGTTTCAAAGAATTCCAAGTGGTCTAAAGAAGTTGGGATCACCGTTATCGGTAATAATCGAAAAAAGGTAGAGAAAAAACACATCTCAACTCTCAAATGAACCCCAAATTATGTCACTAGATTGACATAATCTTTCAAAGTTAGGGGTTCTTACTCTTAAGGACACAAATGATCGGACTAGAAAGGACCATAGTATTGTTCGAATTATCATTGTTCAGCTTAGAGCATCTCCAACCCACTCTCATTTCCATTATTTCCCCCATTTTTCTCCATTCTTCTCCAACCTACCCCCATTTATTCCCCCATTTTGGGGATATGAATAGTATTACACCAAATATGATGTTATACTATTCATTTCTCCTAAAATAGGGATGAAATTTGTGTTGTCGGTTTTAGTCCCTCTTTTATATATTTATACATTTCTAATTTATTTTTTCCTACTAATTATAATTTATATGTAATATTTAATACTTATAATATTTTGTTATATATTAAGCTATATTAACTAATTATAAATATAAAATTTTTGTTTTGTTCATCAAATTCTTATAAAAAGTTAAATACATATTGAAATTTTAAAAAACGATAATGTATTTTACAAAAACTTATAATTATGTTATAAATATAATCTTATTTAATTAATATTATTGTAATGAAAAAATATAAATTATATTTTTGTTAAATCTAAATTAGTAAAAGGGTGCGTTTGAAAACCTATATAAGTTGGAAGAATGGAATATACTTGAAATATACTTTTTTGGGGTAAAAAATAGGGTAGAAAATAGAGTAAGGTTGGAGATGAAACACTATTTGCCCCATTTTTACTCCATTTTTTGGGAAAAAAAATGGGAGTGAGTTGGAGATGGTCTTAGTTTTAGCAAAGATGGTTGGGGCGCCTGTAAATTTTATCCTAATTCCTAAATCAATTGCATCACTATGCATCATTAAGCAATTGCTCTCGATGGTCGCCGACTACTTTTATTAAAGAATGAACATATCTTTTACTTAAAACGTGTGTGCATATCCCTGTGTAGGTACTAAATAATCATCTTATTGGGTTCACTTTTTACTTTAATCTCATCTCTTCTGGTCTTAATAGTTGGTTATGTTGTGAATTTCCTTCCATTTTATTTCTTATATAATAAAGTGGAATTACATTTTAGGTGTTTTCATTGATTCGTGAGAAGGACAAGGTTCGACTGTACACACGTACATTCAAACATATTTCCACTGTAACATCCCAAATTTCAAGTCCAAAAATTTCATTTTTAATTACTAGTTATAAAAACATTCATAAGAATACTACGTAAAAATATGTCATTTTGTAATTCAATGTATCATGTTTGAAAACCCAAATCATAAAATAGCAACATGTTAGAGTACAATCCCAGAATATCTCAAGTGCGGAAAATCAATGCATGTGTGTATGATGTGCTACTACCGTGTCAGCTCCTTCCCATTCGCTGAAGAGGTGCCTGAAACCAAAACTGTAAGTTCGAAGCTTAGTGAGTTCCCCCATCGTACCACATACCATACAATCACATAGCATAGATGATATCACAAATACAATCATCTGACATACAACTCCTACTGGTGGGCCGGCATTGTGGCCGTAGACCCACCGCTACTGGAAGGTAACTCACCTCAAATGAGTAGCTGCTGATAATCTGTGTGGGAAATCTCTGTCTGCTGCTACTCTGGAAATCCTCCTGCTGTAATCCCCACAAAACACTCAGTCAGAAACCGATATCTACTCTTAGGGTAAAATGACTATTTTACTCCCGACCAAGTCCAAGACCAAGTCAAAGTCAACTTCTAGTTGATCCGACTCGTCGATTTGGGCTGCCAACTCGTCGAGTCCCTATCTATCATTTGTGCTTCTTCGCACATCTACTCGTCGAATTTAGCAACGACTCGACGAGTTCCCATTCCATATAAACACCGAATGAATCCCCATCCGACTCGCCGAGTTGTATGAACAACTCGTCGAGTCCATCTTCATCTGATGAACGAGTCCTATCCTCGACTCGCCGAGTTGTATGAACAACTCGTCGAGTACATCTTCAAAAGTTGGGAAATTTCCTTGGACTCGCTGAGTCTGCTCATGCACTTGTCGAGTCCTATAGACTCCAGGTCTATGGCTAAGTCCAATATGTTAGGTCACTCCTTTGAACCCTCTAAAACCCTTCTAACACCCAACTGGTTCCCCTTGACCCTCAACAGATTTGGGGACATCAAGCCTTGGACTCACCGAGTCTATATTGTCCAAGTCTCATTTCTCGATTTCAGGTGTACAACACTTGTCCAAATGATAGATTCAAGCCCCTAAGCTCGATCTAGCACGTAAAGTTACGAACTTTACGTGCATGCATGGGACTATTGAGCCTAAAAGGCCCTATAATGGCTCTTATAATTCATGGGACCTTCCTTGAGTGCAAAAGCAACTCCAATCTGCCTTGTGACTCTTCCCAAGTGCTAGATCCGAAGTCTTGACCCCAACCATGTTTGCAAATCTTGGTTGGTCACCTCATATGGCTTAAAAGCCCTAAATCTTCCCTAAAAAGGGATCTAACAAATAAGCAAGCAAGGTATAGACTTTATACCTTTTAAAGACTGTAGATGATGTCATAAACACGAATCCTTCAGCTCCTACTCGACGAGTTGATCCTTCAACTCGCCGAGTCCCAGGCCAAAAATACAAAACACTTAAATAAAAAATACATACCAAGAACCAGGTGCTACATCCACATAATGTAGTTATCCTATGAAATATTTAAATAAATAAAAATGAAAATTTTGGGTTGAAAATCGGGATGTTACACACACACACACACCTAAAATGAAAGAGATTTATACAGAACATGTATTTTAGGCATATATTCTACTTCCCATGAAAATACTATTAAGAAGCAATCTTTTAGTATCTTATGATTTATCAAGTACTTATGCATCACCTTTATCTGGCCTCATAGGAAGCAATTAGTATTTAAGTATATGATTAGCAACCTGCTTCAAGTGAAAAAGTTTTTCAACATATGCTCCAATGAACACTTTAAGCTTTATGTTGTTCTATTTGGTGAGAACTCATAGGATTTATTCAAAATTAAAACATTTTAGTAATAATTCAACATATAACATGCAACTTTACAGGATTACTTATTAGCCATCAAGTTGTGAGTGATTCTACGCTAACCATTGCCTTACAATCCATTTTGGATGCAAAGGTTATGAAAGATTTCCCAAGGCCTACTGGAAAGCTTCGTCCCCATGTTCATAGACAAACCCTAAAGTAAAACATGAGACTTAGGGAAGAAAAAGATTTTATCTAGAAGAGGTTAAGGTAAAGATTTGTTATCACCATAACTTTGAGGTTTAAAAGTGTAAACTGTAGTTTTTGAAGGGCTGAAGTGTAATTTACATTATGTGTTTTAAACAGGTTGTCGGTACTCCTAAGAAACTTGCTCTAACCATTGGCATTGTTGTGGATCAGCGCCATAAGAACCATTCATTGTTTGGAGTTGGGGCTATGGTTTTCACCCTCAAGATTTGGCGACATTACCCCTATGGGATCTATTATACTATTTACACGGATTACAAAAGTATGAGGTATCTGATGGATCGGCTGAATCTGAACATGAGGCAACATAGATGAATGGATATGGTAAAAGATTATGATTGTGAGATCCTTTATCACCCAGTTAAGGCCAACATGGTGGACGATGCTCACATCCGCAAGGCGGTTACTGCTCCGATCAGGGATATATGTTTGAGGATGACCGTGATTACCCTGCTTTTAGCTCAGATTCGAGAGGAAGGAAGAACACTAGAAGAATGAGTGTATAGTGGATCATGTGGCTTCTTTTTTATTATGATACCCTTCAATGGAGGGTCTGGGTTCCATACAGGGGTGTACGAAAGGTCTTGATGGGATAAGTGATGGGTTTTGAGCATTCTAACACTTCCTAAGTGTACATGCAACCCTAATAACCTTGGATCTATGTTTGTCTAATTATCATGCAAAGTTGAATTCCAAGGTTATATTCCTATCTAGCATACATGGGGAACAATTTTAACTTGAATCATAGATAGAATAACTTACCTTGTTGTTGCTTGTGTTCCTTGAAACCTTGTGAGCCTAGCACCCCAAGTGTGATGCCTCAAATGCTTCACACAACACCAAATGCTCTTGGAAAGACTCTTGAGATAACACACACTTCTCAAAATCGGCCAAGCCCTCTAGTTTCTTAGTGTCACCGATTTTGGTGGAGAATATGATTCTTATATAGTGTTGACACATCTAGGGTTACACCATGTAAACCCTAATGTGTCATGACTCTTCATTTCCATGACCCATGGGTTTGTAACTCCCATGGAGCATCCATGGAGTATCCTATGGGTAGAACCCAACTTGATAATCCATGGAGCCTCTTAGCCCACTATACAAGATATGGATGATTTACATAATCAACCCATATATTTAATTAGTTATCATTTGATCACTTAATTAATTCCAAATTAATTCTTTGATCAACTAATTAAATAATATTATTAATATATTAGAACTTATAATATATTAATAATCTCCAAGTGTTATTTCTCTCATTTAGTCTATCCAATTGCATGGTGCCATGCAACCCAAATGGACCATGCCGGGTCGGGTCAAGTACAAGCCCGAAATAGTTATGGACTTAGACACCTTATCCAACAGTCTCCCACTTGGATAAGTCTAATAACTATATCTTCTAGTACTTCAGGAACCGACCGGCAATCGTAGCTCTTTCAAGGTCTCTCGGGATTGAGAAGATGATGGTACGCCATTTAAGATAAGTGATCATATAATCCTCTGTTCTAGATATCAGCCGGACAAATACATGGAACATTGTCTTGCTTATTGTCCAGCATTTGTTTCCCGATTTCCGATTTGTTTGACATAGAACTTAATTGAACACATTAACTTAGTTCTGACCGGGCCCGGTACATGGGTCAAAACAAAATCATCGAGGGGCCCAGATATCAGCTTCTAATCCAAGAAGGAACAGATAAACTTCGACTCATATGTTTGTTCTACCACTCATTGAATTACACACAAAAGTACGTTTTATAACATCGAGTTACCAATGCGGTTTCGTACAGTCAATGCATAACCAACTTGTAAGTAACAAATCATATCTCTAGGTTTGAAGACTTATATGATATTACCGTCTCACGATCACTCGAGATAGAATTCCATGAAGTGATTCCAGTGAGCGTGGGTTGAGTCCAATGATCAGAACTTATGAGCACTCATGATTGTTGTAGCCTTGTCCAAGACCTCTACAACCAAACATGACAGTCTTGATTCATATCTACTTCCAACATATGACCGACTGTGGAGGTTTGAATAATATGTTATACCAAACAAAATTATTCTGGAAGTCAAAACATGCAAAAGAAATATAGTAAATGATCGACAAGAGATAGCAACACTTTACTCATAAATAAAACTCCTTTTATTCATCATCAAATGTCAATTACACTTTACAAATTTCGAGGTTATCTAACTACTAAATCTAATATCATCCTTCAGCCCTATGCTCCGAGCATGCTGAAGATGCTTAACCCGAGTCAGTCCCTTTGTGAGGGGATCTGCCGGATTCTCATCTGATGATACCCTCTTTGCCACGAGGTGTCCTTCTTCGATCCGATGTCTAATGAAATGGTATTTTCTGTCGATGTGTCTGGATCTCCCATGATCCCTTGGTTCCTTGGCTAAGGCAACAACACTTTCACTATCACAGAAAATTTCCATTGGCTCTTTAATAGCTGGTACAACTCCAAGGTCTCCAATGAAGTTCTTCAGCCATATCGCCTCCTTTGCTGCCTCGCTAGCTGCAATATACTCTGATTCACAAGTAGAATCTGCCACTGTCTCTTGCTTGGAACTCTTCCAAGAAATTGCTCCTCCGTTTAAGGTAAAGACCCAGCCCGACTGAGAGCGGAAATTATCCCTATCAGTTTGGAAGCTAGCATCACTATACCCTACAACTCTCAAGTCATCACTCCCACCGAGGGTAAGAACCCAGTCCTTAGTCCTCCGTAGGTACTTGAGGATATTCTTTACCGCAGTCCAGTGTGCCTTGCCAGGGTTCGCCTGATACCTGCTAACCATGCTCAAGGCAAAAGCTACATCGGGTCGAGTACACGTCATAGCATACATGATCGATCCTACAGCCGAAGCGTAAGGTGTTCGACTCATTTCTGCTATCTCAGCCTCAGTGCTAGGGCTTTGTGTCTTACTCAATCTGGTGTTACTCTGGATGGGTAACTCTCCTTTCTTGGAATCCTGCATGCTGAATCTCTTCAGCACCTTATCCAAGTAGGTACTCTGACTAAGTCCAATTAGTCTTTTACTCCGATCTCTCAAGATTCTTATCCCTAGAATATAGGCAGCTTCACCAAGATCCTTCATAGCGAAACACTTCCCAAGCCAGGACTTAACTTCCTGCAGGGTTGGAATGTCGTTTCCTATGAGTAGTATGTCATCCACATACAATACCAAAAAGCTAACTATACTCCCACTAGCCTTGACATACACACAAGATTCATCTTCACTCCTAGAAAAGCCAAATTCCTTGACCTTTTCATCAAAGCAAAGATTCCATCTGCGAGGTGCTTGCTTCAATCCATAAATGGATTTCTCAAGCTTACACACTCTACTAGGGTACTCGTTGCTGACAAAACCCTCTGGCTGACTCATGTAAACATCTTCAGCCAACTTTCCATTAAGGAAAGCGGTTTTGACATCCATCTGCCATATTTCATAATCATGAAATGCAGCTATGGCTAACAGAACCCGAATAGACTTAATCTTGGCTACTAAAGAAAATGTCTCATCATAATCCACTCCAGGAATTTGAGAGAAGCCCTTTGCAACCAGTCTAGCCTTATAAGTGTGTACTTTACCATCCATGTCGGTCTTCTTCTTGAAGACCCATTTGCACCCTACTTTCTTACGACCTGGTACATTTTCAACCAAGTTCCAAACTTGATTGTCATACATGGATTGTATCTCGCTATCCATAGCCTCTTTCCATTTAGCAGACTCGGGGCCTGCCATGGCTTCCTCATAGCTGTTAGGGTCATCTTGACTTACTAGTGTCCCATCACTAATAAGTGTCTCACCTTCTGCAGTAATATGGAATCCATAGTAATGCTCAGGTGCACTCCTAACTCTCGTGGAACGTCTCAGAGGTACAGATTTGTCAATTGGCTCAACAGGAGTTTCCTCCTCAAGTTGAGGGCTAGAGTTTGAAGTTCCTTCACCGCTTGATTCTTGAATTTATTCAAGATCAATTTGCCTCCCACTGTCTCCTTGGCTTATAAACTCTCTTTCTCGAAAGACTCCTCTTCTTACTACAAAGACCACATTGTCACTAGGTCTGTAGAAGAGGTAACCAAAGGATCGCTGTGGGTAACCGATGAAAATACACCTCTCGCTTCGAGGTTCGAGCTTATCATGAGTCTCGCGTCTCACGAAAGCCTCACAACCCCAAATCTTGATGTGGTCTAGTTTAGGTACTTTACCAGTCCACATCTCGTGAGGAGTTTTGGCAACTTTCTTTGTAGGGACTAGATTAAGAATATGGGCGGCAGTCTCTAAGGAATTCCCCCAGAATGAGATTGGTAGTATAGCTCTACTCATCATGGAACGAACCATATCTAACAAGGTTCGATTACGCCTCTCAGCCACACCATTCAACTGTGTTGTCCTGGGAGGTGTCAATTGTGAGACTATCCCACATTCCCTTAGATAGTCGAGGAACTCTGAACTAAGATACTCACCACCACGATCGGATCGAAGCATCTTAATGTTCCTGCCCAATTGATTCTCGACTTCCTGTTTAAATTCCTTAAACCTCTTGAAAGTCTCTGACTTATGCTTGATCAAGTAGACATATCCATATCTACTATAATCATCAGTAAAAGTCAAATAATAACGATTAGCATCCCTTGTGGCATGTTTGAATGGTCCACACACATCCGTGTGTATAAGGTCCAACAAACCTTCATCCCTCTCACACGAACATGTGAAGGGTGACTTTGTCATTTTTCCAAGTAAGCATGATTCGCAACTATCATCTGACTTTAGGTCAAATGACTCCAAGACTCCATCCTTTAGGAGTTGGCCTATGCGTTTCTTGCTTATATGTCCAAGACGACAATGCCATAAAGATGCTTTATCCAAGTTATTATTAGTAGAATCAATACACAAAACATTATTTCCTAAGTTATCTACAACAGATACAGCTTCATACACACCATCACAAGGTAATGCTTTAAAATAAAGAACGTTATTAAAGAAAGCATCAATAGAACCAACTTCATTATTAAATGAAAAGGTAAACCCTTGTTTGTACAAAGCATGAAAGGAAATAATATTTCTTGCCATTCCTAGCGAGTAACAACATTTATTCAAATCTAAACTAAACCCACTACTTAGCGATAAAGTATAAACTCCAATCTTGGTAACAGGTATAGCTTTCCTATTCCCCATGATCAAGTTTATCCTTCCTTGCTCCACATCCTCACTTCTTCTTAGTCCCTGCAAGTCACAACAAATATGAATACCACACCCAGTATCAAGGACCCAAGAATTAGAATGGGGTGAGTTATTAGAAATGATAGTGTAAACACCTGCATGGTTGGGTTTAACTTTCCCATCCTTCACATCTTGCTGGTATTTTGGGCAGTTCCGCTTCCAATGAGATTTTTCATGGCAATAGAAGCATTCAGCCTCTTTTGGGTCAGAAGAAGGAGTAATGAAACCTTTCTTGGTTCCACTTGAAGAAGAGCCATCAAGGGTCCGAACCTTGGTACCCTTAGAAGAGCTCTTTCTCTTTCTCCCTCGACTTTTCCCGATTGCCAAAACCGGAGTAGAGTTTTGAGTAGGAGTGATAGCAACCGACTTCCCCTTAAGACCTGATTCCGCGGTCTTGAGAAGTCCCTGAAGTTTGCTGAGGGTGACTTCTTCCTTGTTCATGTGATATGTCATGCGGAATTGATCATAGCACGATGGTAAGGAATGCAAAATAATGTCTATTGCAAGATCCTCCGGGAAGTTCACATTAAGCTTCAGCAAACGATCCACATACCTTTGCATTTTCTGCATGTGGCTCGTGACGGATTCCCCGTCCTTCATCATGGTTGTTATCATGGAGCAGATGATTTCATACCTCTCTTGTCGTGCACTTTGATGGTATCTTTCCATCAAATCTTGGTGCATTTCATAAGGGTAGAAATCCTCATAAGACTTTTGGAGTTCCGCTGTCATCGTGGCCATCATGATGCAAGCCACTTTCGTAGCATCCCTTTCATGTGCCCGAAATTCAGCGATCTCCTGAGGAGTTGCAGTGGACTCATCAATCTCCTTAAGCTCCTTGTCAAGGACATATTCTTTGTCCTCGTAGCGGGTAATCATCCTGATGTTTCTGATCCACTCATTGAAGTTGGATCCATCAAAGGTGACTTTCCCACACAAGTTCATAAGGGTAAAGGAGCCATTAGGATTAGAGCCAGAAGCATTGTTGAAAGACATCTGAAGAAAAGAGAACAAGATTTGTTTAGATATAAGAGAGTCCTTAATAAAACACCCAAATGTAATATTAAGGCTAGGATCCAATCACAATATAATATAACTTAGAAGAGGTATGCCGTAATCTAAGCTATATCATATTTGAAAGGTAGGTGAATGACGATTCACCAATTTCCACCACGAAAACCGCAATATTTTAGTATTTAGGTTTTTTGAATGGTTCTTAGAAATTCCTAGATTCTTTGAGATTCAATGAACTTTTCAAAGGCATGTTTCAATCTCGAGTGTGCCCTCCAAGTTTTGTGACTGGGATACCGAGGATCACAAAACGAGGTGTGAAGTAACCATGCAAACCACTTGGTACCCTTAAAGTTTATCACTCAATCGATGTGCCGGTTAACCACACACGCTCCATCGATACTATAATAAACCCTAAGTCACCCTTTACCTACCTTGTTAAGTCCAAGTTAGTGTGCCGGTTAACCACACACGCTCCACCAACGACTTAATCAAAGTGTAAAGTGTAATTTCATGGAATAGCACCTTATTCACATTTTTCCTAAAGTAACTAAGATTGGGAATTTAATAAAACATTTAGTTACTTTATAATATTCATCATACTTTGAATGAGAATTAATAAGTCCTTGTCTTACCCGTTCGGCTAACGACCCTCCACCGATCAAGCAAGCGGTGGGTGAGAGTGGACACCCATTAAGTCACCATTTTATAGGCAACAACCTTATACCCACCTTATAGACCGGCTTCGTGAATGAGGCGTACTAGCGGTAAGACGACTTTGTTCTTATACATATATATATATAATTATTAAATCATAATAATATAAGTATAAGGGTTGAATTTTAACTTTTAAAATTCTAGGGGTTGGAACTAAAGTTTTAACTTAACTTTACTTGTTCCAAAACTTGAGGGCAAGTTTTGTAAACTTTCAAAACTTTTCATTTCTTGTAACTTATGAGTTTAATAGAGTAATAAAATGAGGACTTTTCATTTTTCCTAACTCTTGTGTTCTTTTAATGGTTTTTAATCCAAGAGACTTTTGGTTTTCCATAACTTGAGGACAAGTTATGGACTCCATTAAAACACATTATGATCATGAATTAATCTACCACATAGGTTACAAATGATTCCTATGATCATCTAAACATCATAAGAATCAAGAATATGAATATGAACACTTTCAAGAATCAAAATCACATTTAATCTTTGTAATTTTGATAACTAGTTGTTGTAAATGAGTTAGAAAAGACATTACACCTTCTAAAACAAGTTTTCAAGTACCAAAACATTTTAGGGTAATGATTCTAATCCATTTCCAGCAACTCAAGTCGAAATTCTGCACTCTGTCGACCCTACTCGCCGAGTGCATAAATCTACTCGCCGAGTAGGTTGAAGATACACATGAACTCGACGAGTCCTCCTCATGGACTCGCCGAGTCCATCAGTTAGACAGCAGAATTTTCGACTTTCTTCAACTTTTAAGCACAAATATCAAACAAACAAGCCTAGGCTCTGATACCACTGATGGGTTTTGAGCATTCTAACACTTCCTAAGTGTACATGCAACCCTAATAACCTTGGATCTATGTTTGTCTAATTATCATGCAAAGTTGAATTCCAAGGTTATATTCCTATCTAGCATACATGGGGAACAATTTTAACTTGAATCATAGATAGAATAACTTACCTTGTTGTTGCTTGTGTTCCTTGAAACCTTGTGAGCCTAGCACCCCAAGTGTGATGCCTCAAATGCTTCACACAACACCAAATGCTCTTGGAAAGACTCTTGAGATAACACACACTTCTCAAAATCGGCCAAGCCCTCTAGTTTCTTAGTTTCACCGATTTTGGTGGAGAATATGATTCTTATATAGTGTTGACACATCTAGGGTTACACCATGTAAACCCTAATGTGTCATGACTCTTCATTTCCATGACCCATGGGTTTGTAACTCCCATGGAGCATCCATGGAGTATCCTATGGGTAGAACCCAACTTGATAATCCATGGAGCCTCTTAGCCCACTATACAAGATATGGATGATTTACATAATCAACCCATATATTTAATTAGTTATCATTTGATCACTTAATTAATTCCAAATTAATTCTTTGATCAACTAATTAAATAATATTATTAATATATTAGAACTTATAATATATTAATAATCTCCAAGTGTTATTTCTCTCATTTAGTCTATCCAATTGCATTGTGCCATGCAACCCAAATGGACCATGCCGGGTCGGGTCAAGTACAAGCCCGGAATAGTTATGGACTTAGACACCTTATCCAACAATAAGCACATAAATCGAGGTTTTCTATTCATCCGGGGGCAAAAAAGATGTACAGAGATCTCCGATCTGACTATTGGTGGCCATGCATGGAGAGGGATGTGGCCTGATATGTGGAGAGATGCTTGACTTGTAGGAAAGTCAAGGCCGAGCATTAATGACCACATGAAAAAATGGAGTTGCTGGGTGTTCCCATTTAGAAATAGGAAGAGATTACGATGGATTTTATCACATAGTTGTTGGATAAGGTGTCTAAGTCCATAACTTATTTGGTATATACTTGACCCGACCGGCATGGTCCATTTGGGTTGCATCTCATCCAAACTATTATGGATAATTTTATGAGAGTTATACACATATGTTTATTAATATATTATGAGTTATAATATATTAATATGAAGTTACGTTATTTAATTAGTTTTAGTCTTAAATTAATTATGGATTAATTTAGAGATTAAAAGGAATACTAATTAAATTATGGGCTATTTGTTTTATATAGTGTGGGCTAATACTCATTTGTTAATGGGCTAGGCTTATGTGGAAGTCCATGGATGATCCATGGAGCTTTTAACCCATGGATCCTTGGAATAGGAAAAGACATGGGTTATTAGGGTTTCACCCTAACCATGCATACTATATAAGCATGCTTATGGAGCATGAAAGAGAGCCTAAGATAGCCTAAGAGAAAGCTAGTGTTCTAGTGTGTGTGTGCATGTGTGTGGCCGAAAATACAAGAGTGTGTATACTCTCTCAAAGTTTTCCAAGAGTTTGTGGTGTTTGTGATTCCATTTGAGGCATTCACACTATTGGTGCTTGGCCCTCAAACTCCTAAGAACCCAACACAACAAAGGTATGTAATCTCTTCTAACTCTTTTATGTTGAAATGTTCCCCATGCCATGTTAGATAGGTTATAAACCTTGGAAAATTATTATTTTGCATGTATTTAGACAAACATAGATCCAAGGTTTATTAGGGTTGCATGCACACTTAGGAAGTGTTAGATTGCTCAAAATCCAACAGTGGTATCAGAGCCTAGGCTTGCTTGTTTGATACTTGATGCAAAATAGTGAAAAAAGTCGAAATCGTTGCTGTCTGCATGCTAGACTCGCCGAGTCCATTGGGGGGACTCGCCGAGTCCAAGGCAAACTTCAACCTACTCGACGAGTCCGTTCGTGCACTCGGCGAGTAGGATCGAAAGAATGCAGAATCTCGACTTTTGCTGCTGGAAATGGACTGGAAACATTACCCTAAATTGTTTTGGTGTTGTAAAACTTATTTTAGTTGGTGTAATGGTTGTTCTAATCCATTTACAATAGCATATATCAAAAATCCATGATTTTATGTGTTCATATAATTCTTGAATTTTTGATGATCATGTTCATGTTCTTATGAATTTAGAAAATGATAGGAATTATTTGCTGAATTGTTTAGAATTAATTCTTAATCATTTATGTGTTTTAATGGAGTCCATAATTTGTCCTCAAGTTATGGATTACCAAAGGTCACTTTCATTTAACACACACTTAAAACACATAAGTTACATGAAAATGAAGAGTCTTCAATTTTATGAACCTTTAATTCATAAGTTATGAAATGAAGAGTTTTGCAAAGTTACAAAACTTGTCCTCAAGTTTTGGAATTTGTAAAGTTTCACACACTTTAATAAACTTTAATTCCAAACCTTAGAGTTTTAATAGTTAAAATTCAACCCTTATACTATTTATAACATTAATGGTTAATTATTATATATATGTATAAGAATAAGTCGTTTTACCGTTAGTAGGCCTCATTCACGAAGCCGGTCTATAAGGTGGGTATAAGGTTGTTGCCTATAAAATGGCGACTTAATGGGTGTATACTCTCACCCACCGCTTGCTTGATCGGTGGAGGGTCGTTAGCCGAACGGGTAGAACAACGACTTTAAATCCTCATTAAAAGTATAATGAATATTATAAAATAACTAAACTCTTTTAATTCCCAATCTTAGTTATTTTAGGAAAATGTGAACATGGTGCTAATCCATGGAATTCACACTTTGTACCTTACCAAGTCGTTAGTGGAGCGTGTGTGGTTAACCGACACACTAATTAGACTAGTAAGGATCACGAAGGGTAACTTAATGTTGTCATAGATCAATGGAGCGTGTGTGGTTAACCGGCACACTAATTAGACTAGTAAGGATCACGAAGGGTAACTTAATGTTGTCATAGATCAATGGAGCGTGTGTGGTTAACCGGCACATTGATTAGGTGATAATATTAGGAGTACCAAGTGAGTTAGCATGGTTATTCACACCTTGTTTTGTGATCCTCGGCATCCCAGTCACAAAACTTGAAGGGCACAATCGAGATTGAAACATGCCATTGAAAAGTTCAATGAATCTCAAAAGAATCTAGGAATTTCAAATCCAATTAAACCTAATTAATCATTTCGTTTTCATGGTGGAAATTGGTGAATCGTCATTCGCCTACCTTTCAAATATATTATTACTTAGATTACGGCATCCCTCTTCTAAGTGTAATATATTGTGATTGGATCCTAGCCTTAATATTACATTTGGGTGTCTTATTAAGGATCCTAAATATCTAATCTAAACTTACTTTCTTCTTTCAGATGTCTTCCAACACTAATGCTTCAGGCTCTAACCCAACTGGTTCTTTCTCTCTCATGAATATTTGTGGGAGGGTCATCTTTGATGGTTCCAACTTCATGGATTGGATTAGG
Organism: Lactuca sativa; assembly: GCF_002870075.4. Lineage (NCBI taxonomy): Eukaryota > Viridiplantae > Streptophyta > Magnoliopsida > Asterales > Asteraceae > Lactuca > Lactuca sativa. The sequence goes on along the minus strand of NC_056623.2, from coordinate 5,058,408 downwards.
AACATCAGGATGGTTACTCGTTACGAGGACAAGGAATATGTCCTCGATAAGGAGTTAAAAGAACTTGATGAGTCTACTGCTACTCCTGAGGAGATCGCTGAATTCAGGACTCATGAGAGAGATGCTACTAAGGTGGCATGTATCATGATGGCCACGATGACAGCCGAGCTCCAAAAGTCATATGAAGATTTCTACCCTTTTGAGATGCACCAAGACTTGATGGAAAGGTACCATCAGAGTGCTCGTCAGGAGCGGTATGAAATAATCTCCTCCATAATAACTACCCGCATGAAGGACGGGGAATCCGTCACGGGCCACATGCAAAAGATGCAAAGGTATGTGGACCGTTTGCTGAAGCTGAATGTTAACATCCCCGAGGAGTTAGCAATTGACATCATTTTGCACTCCTTGCCTTCTTGTTATGATCATTTTCGAATGACATATCATATGAACAAGGAGGAAGTTACCCTCAGCAAGCTTCAAGGACTCTTGAAGACCGCTGAAACCGGTCTTAAGGGTAAAGCGGTTGTTACCTCTACTACTCCTACTCCAACTTCTACCCCTGTTTTAGCTATTGGGCAAGGCAAAGGGAAAAAGAGGAAGCACCCTTCGAAGGGTACCAAGGGAAAGTCTCTTGAAGGCTCCTCATCCAAGACTAAGAACGGTTCTGTCACTCCTTCTGCCATTCCTAAGGATGCTGAATGCTTTTATTGCCATGAAAAGGCACACTGGAAGCGAAACTGCCCTAAGTACTTGCAGGATCTAAAGGATGGGAAAGTGAAACCCACCTATACAGGTATTTACACTATATTGTCTAATTACTCAACATATTCTAACTCTTGGGTGCTTGATACAGGATGTGGTATTCACATATGTTCTGATTTGCAGGGCCTAAGAAGAAGTGAGGATGTGGAGCACGGGAAGATAAACTTAATCATGGGGAATAGGAAGGCTTCACCTGTTTCCAAGATTGGAGTTTATACTTTGTTGCTTAATAATGGGTTAAAATTAGATTTGAATAAATGTGTATACTCGTCTGAAATGGCGAGGAATATTATTTCTTTTCATGCTTTGTACAAACAAGGTTTTACCTTTTCGTTTGATAATGAATGTGGTGGTATTAATGCTTTCTTTAATAATGTGTTTTATTTTAAAGCATTACCTTGTGATGGCGTGTATGAAACTGTGTCGATTGTAGACAACTTAGGAAATAATGTGTTGTATATTGATTCTTCTACTAGCCTAGATAAAGCATCATTGTGGCATTGTCGTCTTGGACATGTAAACAAGAAACGCATAGACCAACTCCAAAAGAGTGGAGTCTTGGAATCATTTGACCTCAAATCAGATGATAGTTGTGAATCTTGTCTACTTGGAAAAATGACAAAATCACCCTTCACTGGAACTTGTGAGAGGGGTGAAGGTTTGTTGGACCTAATACATACTGATGTATGTGGGCCATTCAAAACCGCCACAAGGGACGCTAATCGGTATTATGTGACTTTTATTGATGATTATAGTAGATATGGGTATGTCTACTTGATCAAACACAAGTCCGAAACCTTTGAAAGGTTTAAGGAATTCAAACAGGAAGTAGAAAATCAATTGGGCAGGAACATTAAGATGCTTCGATCCGATCGAGGTGGTGAGTATCTTAGTACCGAGTTCCTTGACTATCTTAAGGAGTGTGGGATTGTCTCACAATTGAATCCTCCCAGGACACCACAGCTGAATGGTGTAGCTGAGAGGCGTAATCGTACCTTGTTGGACATGGTTCGCTCTATGATGAGTCGAGTTTCGTTACCAATCTCTTTTTGGGGGTATGCCTTAGAGACTGCCGCCCATATCCTTAATCTAGTCCCTACAAAGAAGGTTACCAAAACACCTCATGAAATGTGGACTGGGAAGGTTCCCAATTTGGACCACATCAAAATTTGGGGTTGCGAAGCCTTCGTGAGGCGTGAAACTCATGATAAGCTTGAACCCCGAAGTGAAAGGTGTATTTTCATCGGCTACCCACAGAAATCCTTCGGTTACCTTTTCTACAGACCCAGTGAGAATGTGGTCTTTGTAGCACGAAGAGGGATCTTTCGCGAGAAAGAATTTATAAGCCAAGGAGACAGTGGGAGGCAGATTGATCTTGAAGAAATTCAAGAATCAATTGGTGAAGGAACCTCAGACACTAGCAATCAACCTGAGGTAGAAACTCCTGTTGATCCAGCTGACGAGTCTGTACCTCCGAGACGTTCCACACGGGTTAGGAACACACCTTCGTTTTATTATGGTTTTCATATTACTACGGAAGGTGATACGTTTATTAGTGATAGTACACTAGTAAATTTGGATGAACCTAGCAGTGTTAAGGAAGCCATGGCAGGCCCGGAGTCTGCTAAATGGAAGGAGGCTATGGACAGCGAGATACAGTCCATGTATGACAATCAAGTTTGGAACTTGGTTGATAATGTACCAGGCCGTAAAACAGTCGGGTGCAAATGGATCTTCAAAAAGAAGACCGACATGGAAGGAAAAGTGCATACTTATAAGGCTCGACTGGTTGCGAAGGGTTTTACTCAAACTCAAGGTATTGATTATGATGAAACCTTCTCGCCGGTGGCCAAGATTAAGTCTATTAGGGTTATGTTCGCCATTGCAGCATTTCATGATTATGAAATATGGCAAATGGATGTCAAAACCGCTTTCCTTAATGGAAAGTTGGCTGAGGATGTGTACATGAATCAGCCAGAGGGTTTTGTCAATGCAGAGCACCCTAATAGAGTATGCAAGCTTAAGAAATCCATTTATGGATTAAAACAAGCATCTCGTAGCTGGAATCTTTGTTTTGATGAGAAGGTAAAAGAGTTTGGCTTCTTGAGAAGCGAAGATGAGTCTTGCGTGTATGTCAGAGCTAGTGGGAGTATAGTTAGCTTCTTGGTACTGTATGTGGATGACATACTACTCATAGGAAATGACATCCCAACCTTGCAGGAGGTTAAGTCCTGGCTTGGGAAGTGCTTTGCTATGAAGGACCTAGGGGAGGCTACCTATATCCTAGGGATAAGGATATTAAGAGAAAGGAGTAGAAGACTAATTGGACTTAGTCAGAGTATCTACTTGGATAAGGTGTTGAAAAGGTTCAACATGGAGAATTCCAAGAAAGGAGATTTACCGATCCAAAGCAATACCAAACTGAGTAAGACTCAGAGTCCGAGTACAGAGGCTGAGATAGCTGAGATGAGCCAATTACCATATGCTTCCGCAGTTGGCTCGATCATGTATGCTATGACTTGTACCCGTCCTGATGTGGCATTTGCTTTGAGCATGGTCAGCAGGTATCAGGGGAACCCTGGCAAGGCTCATTGGACCGCGGTAAAGAACATTCTCAAGTACCTGCGGAGGACTAAGGATTGGGTCCTTACCCTTGGTGGCAGTGATGACTTGAGAATATTAGGGTATAGTGATGCTGGTTTTTAGACTGATAGGGATAATTTCCGCTCTCAGTCGGGCTGGATCTTTACCTTAAATGGAGGGGCAATTTCTTGGAAGAGTTCCAAGCAGGAGACGGTGGCTGATTCGACTTGTGAATCAGAGTATATAGCAGCGAGTGAAGCAGCGAAGGAGGCGATATGGCTAAAGAACTTCATCGGAGACCTTGGAGTTGTACCAGCTATTAAGGAACCTATAGAGATTTTCTGTGACAACAATAGTGCGGTTACCTTAGCCAAGGAACCAAGAGATCATGGCAGATCCCGACACATTGACAGAAAATATCACTTCATAAGACACAAGATTGAAGAAGGACTCCTTGTGACAAGGAGGATATCGTCAGATGAGAATCCTGCAGATCCCCTTACGAAGGGACTGACGAGGGTTAAGCATTTTCAGCATGCGAGACGCATCGGGCTGAGGGACGATATTAGTTTTACAGATTAGATAAGTTTTCCTGAAACTTGTAAAATGTAATCGACGTTTGATGATGAATAAAATTTGTGATTTATTTATGAGTAAAGTGTTACTATCATTGTCAATTATTTACTATTGTTTCAGTTTTGCATGTTTTGACTTCCAGAATAATTAATTTGTTCAAACCTCCACAATCGATCATACGTCGGAAGTAGGTATGAATCAAGATTGTCATGAATTGGGTTTGTAGATGCCTTAAAGGTGTTTAGGCATGGCAATGGTTGCTGCAACATTCATGAGTACTCATAAGTTATGAGTATTGGTATAAACCCACGCTCACTTGTATCACTTCATGGAATTTATCTCGAGTGATCGTGAGACGATAACATCATATAAATCTTTAAACCTAGAGATATGAGTTGTTACCTATGAGTTGGTTGTGCATTGATTGCACGTAAACGCATCAGTAACTTGATGTTATAAAACGTGCCTTTGTGTACAATTCAATAAGTAGTAGAACAAGCATATCAGTCGAAGTTTATCTGTTCCTTCTAGAAATAGAAGCGATATCCGGGCCCCTCGATGATTTTGTGTTGACCCATATACCAGGCCTGGTCAGAACTAAACCGATGTGTTCAGTGAAGTTCTTCGTCAAACAAATCGGATAATCGAGAAACAACTGCTAGACAATAAGCAAGACATAGTTCCATGTGTTTGTCCGGCTGATATCATGAGAACAGAGGATTATGTGATCACTTATCTAAAATGGCGCTTCATAGTTCGACAGAGTCTTCATTGTTCGAGGGAGTTTTCGAGAGCTACGATTGTTGGTTGGTTCCTGAAGTTATAGGCAAATATAGTTATTAGACTTATCCAAGTGGGAGTCTGTTGGATAAGGTGTCTAAGTCCATAACTTATTTGGTATATACTTGACCCGACCGGCATGGTCCATTTGGGTTGCATCTCATCCAAACTATTATGGATAATTTTATGAGAGTTATACACATATGTTTATTAATATATTATGAGTTATAATATATTAATATGAAGTTACGTTATTTAATTAGTTTTAGTCTTAAATTAATTATGGATTAATTTAGAGATTAAAAGGAATACTAATTAAATTATGGGCTATTTGTTTTATATAGTGTGGGCTAATACTCATTTGTTAATGGGCTAGGCTTATGTGGAAGTCCATGGATGATCCATGGAGCTTTTAACCCATGGATCCTTGGAATAGGAAAAGACATGGGTTATTAGGGTTTCACCCTAACCATGCATACTATATAAGCATGCTTATGGAGCATGAAAGAGAGCCTAAGATAGCCTAAGAGAAAGCTAGTGTTCTAGTGTGTGTGTGCATGTGTGTGGCCGAAAATACAAGAGTGTGTATACTCTCTCAAAGTTTTCCAAGAGTTTGTGGTGTTTGTGATTCCATTTGAGGCATTCACACTATTGGTGCTTGGCCCTCAAACTCCTAAGAACCCAACACAACAAAGGTATGTAATCTCTTCTAACTCTTTTATGTTGAAATGTTCCCCATGCCATGTTAGATAGGTTATAAACCTTGGAAAATTATTATTTTGCATGTATTTAGACAAACATAGATCCAAGGTTTATTAGGGTTGCATGCACACTTAGGAAGTGTTAGATTGCTCAAAACCCAACAATAGTTACCTCGGACAGCGTGCAGACTGGATTTGATATTGGTCATTACGGATTGATGACCAAGACGCACACTTTATTCTGATCCAAGAGAGTCTTTCGGTTAAGAAGTTGGTTGACATCTACATTCAGGAGGTTGTGGCATGGCATGGGGTTCCAGTTTTGGTGGTTTATGATAGGGATGTTCGGTTTACTTCCAGGTTTTTAAAGAGATTTCCTAAGGAGTTGGGCACTCATCTACATTTCGGCATGACTTTCCACCCGCAGACTGATGGCCAGAGCGAGTGGACCATCCGAACATTGGAGGACATGCTTCGAGCATGTGTACTAGATTTTTACGGGAGTTGGGATATATATATATATATATATATATATATATATATATATATATATATATATATATATATATATATATATATCCCTTTTGTAGAGTTTTCGTATAACAATAGTTATCACACTAGCATTGATCGACCTCATTTTGAGATGTTCTATGGGAGGAAGTGTAGGACTTCGATATGTTGGGGTAAGGTAGGTCAGCGGGTTATGGTGTCACACCCCAAAACCAAGTACGATGGAAATGTTCTGGGGCGGAGGACGTCATGTAATGTATCACAACAATGTAAAGTAGTAAACAAGCAACAACATCATCCATTGCATTAACGGTATAATTTAATTACAAGTGTGTTCTTTCATAGTATAAGACAACATAATGAATAATCAAAATAAAAAAGAGGAGTCTTGACTGCTCCGTCTTCACAAAACCTGGTCGTCGTACCTGTCTATTTGTGACTTGAGAATACAAGTTATTTTGAAAACGAGTATCAGCAAAAAGGCTGGTGAATTCATAAGTATTAATGTGTCTTTGATTTGTAAAACTTGTAATGAAAGACTTGAAATTGTTTTAAAAGAAAGTCCGTATAAGTATGAAAATGTTTGTAAGTAGTTGAAAATGTTTGAAAACCCCTAGAAATCCCTATGATTCCTATTAGTATAAAAGAAATCTTCTACCAAGACCTAACTGTTTTGAAAGTAGTCTTCTACCAAGACCCGACTGTTGTAAAAGTAGCCTTCTACCAAGACCCGACTGTTTTGAAAGTAGCGTTCTACCAAGACCCGACTGTTTTGAAAGTAGCCTTCTACCAAGACCCGATTGTACGACTATTATTATTATTATCTAACCTACCTCATTGATTATGTGAATATGACACATAGTAAAGGTATTAGTTATATATTGACTGGAGTTTTATATCCTTTTGTAATTGTCGTAAGTACTGTAGTATTTGTAATAAGTGACTAATTTTGTACTATTTTGCCTTAATTGAGGGTTAATGCATATTGTGATGGCTAGATCCCAGGCTAGACGCTCCCATGTCAAAGAAATTTTGGGACCCACATGTGACCCTTGCATAATTGCAAGCCATGAACATCCACTTTACTATGATCATGTATACCCAATCTAACTATCATAATGCATTAGTGATTCATTAGTATAGTTAGATCCTAGAATCGTTCCATGCTATAGCACCTAGTTATGTCTGTTCTATTATCGTATTTGTAAACGTACTCATGTAAGCGTATCTATGTAAACGTACTCATGTAAGCGTATCTATGTAAACATACTCATGTAACCGTATTCATGTAAACGTACTGATTTAAGGGTATTCATGTAAGCGTATCTATGTAAACGTATATATGTAAGCGTAATCATGTAAGCTTGTTCATGTAAGCGTATATATGTAAGCGTAATCATGTAAGCATATCTATATATTAGTATAGACTCATGAATGAACTGACTCTTGTGTGATTCCTTGTACTTGGAATGATAAGTAGTATCTCCTAACTATACCTATAATAGTTACTAACAATGTACGCGTATAACCTGAAGTATGCCTTTGCTACCCAAAGGTATTGAACTGACTGAGGAAAACTTTTATGTCTACATATGTATACATGATATATAACTAATATTTAGACGAAATTCGGACGGATGACCCATAGCCACATCCCAACGAGGAAAAGGAAATAGAGTGAGTTAGCCTTCCTAAGTCCTTTAAACATTACTTATATAACTATACATATATGGGCATGAATTTGATAATATAAAAGCATAAAAGAAGTTTTGTAAAACCTTTGAAAAAGATTAATATCTAAGAAAAGATCGACTTGATGTCAGTTTATAAAACGGTTTGAAAGTATCTGTTTGATAAAACAGTTTAAGTATAAAGAAACATTTGTTTGAAACACAATTGTAAAAGAGTTTGAAATGAAACATACATTGTATAATAAACAGTTTAATAAAGAGTTTTAAACATATAAAAACGTTTAAGAAAAACATTTGAAGAAATATGTTTGGTAAAACAGTTAACGTATAGTAAATCCATTTGCATGTTAGTTATTAATCACATGTGATTGATATAATAACTAGCATGATTCAACTTGTATTCCGCCCCCCCCCCATAAAGCATTTATAAACATTTAAACACATTTAAAAGGTTAATTAAGGGGTATGCACTCACCTGAAGTGAGTGGTTTGTTCGGAAGTGCCGGACAAGGTGCTAGGTGTCAAGTGAGGACTTGAACACACACAATGGCCCTAGTTATCATATAATAAACATATATGTAATCTAATTAGTCAATTAATAACTAATAAATCAAGTTAAGACACCCTAGGTCATGGAAACACTTTGATTCAATTGCTATAGGTACCAAAGGGTTGCACCTAAGGGTTGTATGACATGACATTGGAGTTTATGGCCCATGAACCACCCCTTTATGGTGTTTACAGCCCATGACCATTTCCCCATGAGTTTAGGGCCGTAAACTCATGGTACTAAGTGCCAAATTATGTTTTGAGGTCTTACAAGTCATTATTGGGCATCAAATGATCAAGTCTAAGCCTTAGGAAAGCATTAGGGGCATAATAAGACCACCTTGTGGAGTTTACGGCCAAATGACCATATTCTTATGTGTTCAAGGCTGTAAACTCTCTTAGGGACATGTTTTGATTGTTGTTTAAGGTCTTAAACACTTCTAGGAAGGTTCAAGGTTGGCATCCAAGGCTTAGGAAGGGACTAATGTCCATTTTACCACTTAAAAAGGGGTTTACGGCCCAAGAACATCCTTGGCAGTAAAATCCTTTGTTCTTGTGTTATTTGATGATTTTCAAGTGTTATCAAGTTCATATTAAGCACCCAAGAAGCTAGGGAAAGTGTACTTACAAGATAAAAGCTTGATTTGGGGTTTAAGGTCCAAGAACACTAGTGTATTTTCTTGGTGTTTTGAAGATCTAAGTAAAACACAAAATTGAATGGATGAAATGATGTATAAACACTAGGTGTTATGTTATAACAAAAAATCAAGTCGAGAAACACTTACATTTTTGGGAGATCGGGTGAAAGACGGGATGATAGTTGAGAGAGAATAGAGGGTGTTCTTGAGAATGGAAGTGAAAAGTGAGGAGTTTGGGGAGTAAAATCATGCCTAAGGCATGAGTTCACGGACACTAGGGAGTTTACAGCCCAAACTCTAAAAGTTTGACCATGAAATCCTTATTAAGGTGGTATGTGCGGTTTTGCAACTTCAAGGCTCGAGACGGTACTTCCTTTCATCCGTTCGTTTGAAGAATAAATACTAAAAACACTCAAATGGACTTTAAATTGGCTAACAATTATTAGGAATGTAATTGACTTTTAATTTAAGTTCTTGACTTTAAAGTTTGAACAAATGAAAATTTCGGGTTGTCACATATGGGGAGTACGAAGATGGTACTCAAAACGAAGAAACTAATTCAGCAGGTTCGTGGCAGACATCAGATAGCATAGAGTCAATAAAAGAGCTATACTAATAGTCGTCGGTCAGACTTAAATTTCCAAGTTGGGGACACGGTACTCGTTAAGTTGTTACCTTGGACGTCGGTCAGACTTAGAGTCAACAAAAGAGCTATGCCGATAGACGTCAGTCAGACTTAGAGTTCCAAGTTGGGGACACGGTACTCATTAAGTTTTAACCTTGGAAAGGTGTCATCCGATTAAGGAAACGGAGTAAGTTGGGTCCCATGTACATTGGTCCTTTTAGGGTTTTAGCCCGAGTGGGCAAGGTTGTGTGTCATTAGGATCTACCCGAGGAACTCAATCAGATTCACAACAGATTTGATGTTTCCTAGTTGCGGAAATGCTTGGTTGACGATTCCACAGTAGTTCCATTGGAGGACATTCATGTGGATGACCGCCTGAATTATATAGAGAGACTAGTGGCTATCCTTGATAGGAGGACAAAGACATTGCAAAACAAGGTTGTGGATCTCGTGAAGGTGCAATGGTAACACCGAAAGGGTTCATAATGGATGTGGGAGCCTGAGGATGAGATGGAGTAGTATTATCTGTAGTTATTTGCGACAGCGGACTTCGAGGACGAAGTCTAATTCAAGTGTGAGAGAATTGTAACACTTGATTCAATGTATTTTTACATTTTGACCCTTGGAATCAAAATTGTTTGTAAAATTGTTCCCTTATGGCATTAATTGAAAATTTGGAGGTTGTGGTGAGTACACTGGGAGTACGTCGTCAGTAGTCAAACCATAATTTTTAGGGTTTGGACTCTATTTAAACAACCTTATGCCCCAAGGTTCTCTCATTATCAGCCTCCATTGCCCCTTTAAGCCTCATTTCGAAACCCTAACCCATTTTAGAGAGATTTGATCCTTGTGTGTGTATGTATTTTGGTGGGTTTTTGGTGAATCTTGAAGAATAAGAAGAAGCTTGGTGACGGAGAAATGATCAAGTTGGTGCTTCTAGATCTAGAGTTTACTCACCTTCCTCAGCTTCATAGAGGTATAAAGTCTTAACCATGGTTATTTTGCGCTTAGATCTAGATCTAGTGGAGTTTTGGACATATTTTGGTCGCATGAATGTGTTTTAGTGAATAAATTGTTGGATAAGGTGTCTAAGTCCATAACTTATTTGGTATATACTTGACCCGACCCGGCATGGTCCATTTGGGTTGCATTTCATCCAAACTATTTATGGATAATTTTATGAGAGTTATACACATATGTTTATTAATATATTATAAGTTATTATATATTAATATGAAGTCATGTTATTTAATTAGTCTTAGTCTTAAATTAATTATGAATTAATTTAGAGATTAAAAGGAAGACTAATTAGATTGTGGGCTATTGGTTTTATATAGTGTGGGCTAACACTCATTTGTTAATGGGCTAGGCTTATATGGAAGTCCATGGATGATCCATGGAGCTTTTAACCCATGGATCCTTGGAAAGGAAAAGACATGGGTTATTAGGGTTTCACCCTAATCATGTACACTATATAAACATGCTTATGTTGCATGAAATAGCCACTAGTGTGACTAGAGTGTGTGTGTTTGTGTGTGGCCGAAATTATAGTGTGTATACACTATCTCAAAGTTTTCCAAGAGTTTGTGGTGATTTGTGATTCCATTTGAGGCATTCACACTATTGGTGCTTGGCCTTCAAACTCCTTAGGAATTGAACTCATCATCAAAAGGCATGTAATCTCATCTAATTCTTTTATGTTTAAAAGTACCCCATGCCATGTTAGATAGGTTATGAACCTTGGAAAATTATTATTTTGCATGTATTTAGACAAACATAGATCCAAGGTTTATTAGGGTTGCATGCACACTTAGGAAGTGTTAGATTGCTCAAAACCCAACAGTGGTATCAGAGACTAGGCTTGCTTGTTTGATACTTGATGCAAAATAGTGAAAAAAGTTGAAATTGTTGCTGTCTGGCTGATGGACTCGCCAAGTTCAAGGCAAAATTCATCCTACTCGGCGAGTAGGTTCGTGCACTCGGCGAGTAGAATGATCAGAATGCAGAATTTCGACTTTTGCTGCTGGAAATGGACTAGAAACATTACCCTAAACTGTTTTGGTGTTTTAAAAATTGTTTTAGTTGGTGTAATGGTTGTTCTAATCCATTTACAATAGCATATATCAAAATTCCATGTTTTTTATGTGTTCATATAATTCTTGAAATTTTGATGATCATGTTCATGTTCTTATGAATTTAGAAGATGATAGGAATTATTTGCTGAATTGTTTAGAATTAATTCTTGATCATTTATGTGCTTTAATGGAGTCCATAATTTGTCCTCAAGTTATGGATATCCAAAGGTCACTTTTCTTTAACACACACTTAAAACACATAAGTTACATGAAAATGAAGAGTCTTCATTTTTATGAACCTTTAATTCATAAGTTATGAAATGAAAAGTTTTGGATGGTTACAAAAGATGAAGAGTCTTGTCCTTAAGTTATGGAGGTTCAAGAGTAACTTCATTAATAAATAAATAAATAAAGTGTAACCTTAATTAATTCCATAAGTTATAAAATAAAGAAAAGTAATTCTTTTATTAGTTTAAAGTCTTCCATAACTTGTCCTCAAGTTATGGAACTTGAAGAGTTTTTGGATTAAAACTACTTTAAACACATAAATCATGGAATTAATTAGTTTTGAATAGTTTCAAAACTTGCCCTCAAGTTTTGGAATTTGGAAAAGTTTCACACACTTTAATAAACTTTAATTCCAACACTTAGATTTTTAAAAGTTAAAATTCAACACTTATACTATTTATAACATTAATGGTTAATTATATATATATATATATATATATATATGTATAAGGACAAGTCGTTTTACCGTTAGTAGGCCTCATTCACGAAGTCGGTCTATAAGGTGGGTATAAGGTTGTTGCCTATAAAATGGCGACTTAATGGGTGTCCACTCTCACCCACCGCTTGCTTGATCGGTGGAGGGTCGTTAGCCGAACGGGTAGGACAATGACTTTAAATCCTCATTAAAAGTATAATGAATATTATAAAGTAACTAAATATTTTTTATTTAATTCCCAATCTTAGTTACTTTAGGAAAAATGTGAATTTGGTGCTAGCCCATGGAATTCACACTTTGTACCTTACCAAGTCGTTGGTGGAGCGTGTGTGGTTAATCGGCACACTAACTTGGACTAGTAAGGATCACGAAGGGTGACTTAATGTTTGTCATAGATCAATGGAGCGTGTGTGGTTAACCGGCACATTGATTAGGTGATAATATTAAGGGTACCAAGTGAATTGGTATGGTTATTCACACCTTGTTTTGTGATCCTCGGCATCCCAGTCACAAAATTTGAGAGGGAACACTCGAGATTGAAACATGCCATCGAAAAGTTCAATGAATCTCAAAAGATCTAGGAATTTCAAATCTAATTAAAAACCTAATAAATTATTTCGTTTTTCATGGTGGAAATTGGTGAATCGTCATTCGCCTTCCTTCAAATATTTTATAGCTTGGATTACGGCATCCCTCTTCCAAATTATAAAATATTGTGTTGGGTCCTAGCCTTAATATTTCATATTGGGTGTTATATTAAGGACTTTGAATCAACTAACTTGATTTTCTCCCATTATAGATGTCTGGTTCAGACAACTATGATCTTCCCAAATCTCTTGAAGATGGTTTCCCTCAACATCATGCTTCACTTCCTCCACCTTCTCCAATTATTATCCCTCACCCACAAGTTCTTGAAAAGTTTAAAGTCACTCAATCCCTGTTGGCAAGCATAGTCTATGTGTGATCACATCTTGGAGATAAAGTCACATATTGACAAGCCGGGAGAGTTGGGTGTCAAAGTCTCATGAAAGTTGGATGTTCAATCACTTTCTTAGTAACATAGTGAGTCTCTTTGGGACTACTATGAGGCAGACTATGACATGACCCTTAATGATGTTATCTATTTGCTTGGTGTTGTGGAATCAACAGTGATTTGGAACACCAGTAAAGCAAATTTGAGTAAAAGAACAACTTCCCAAGTGTTGAATGGACATTGACAATGGTAGCATTAGATATCTAGAAAAAGATTTCTCTTCCCAATGGAAAGGGATCGGCCATAGTCAACTCGGTTGACCAAATGGTAAAGAGAAAGGCTAAGTCTGAGATAGTCTCATGTGTCATTACCAAAGGGTCCATGTGTTTTTGTTGCCAAAGGAAGGGGCATTGGTTGCGAAGCTGCCCTATTCACCTGAAAGGTCATAAGGTTGATCAAGTCATGAGGTTTGACTCTACTTCGGGTAAAGTCCACTGACTAACTCTATTAAGTTTCTATTTGGAGATTCCTATTACATAATGTGAATGCTTCACATGCTGATGTTTTTAAGAATCAAAGAAAAGATAGGAAGCTTAAAGTAAGTATATGTTGATTCTGATTGCGAAGGTGGGTTTCGATCGCATGGTTCGGTAACCAGAATTTTGAGCTGTTGCTTAAGAGTTATAATATATTGCTTATGAATAGATAACAACAAGGTTTTCATGTGGATTGTAAGGATAAGTTTTTCCGCAAAGTTTTAAAATAAAAGGAAAAAAGGGTTTTAATTTTATTTATTTTAAAAATATCCTTACAATGGCATCTGTGGAAAATTGTTGCTTGTATGTTTCCAGTAATAGCAATATTGGAAAGTGGATTTGATTCTTTCATTTGTGGTAGTGTCTGAATTTACCAAATGAAGAAAGTTTTTCATCACCCAAGTTTCAATTGGACAGAAACTTGGAATCATACAAGTTGTATTGTATGATGAATGAGAATTTTCATCTTTGAAAATTAAGACTAATTCTTTGATCACATGTATATGTGAGTCAATTGAAGGACTAAGGAATTAGGTACACTGGGTGTGCGCTGGTCAAGGTCCACCACAAAGATTGATTTGTCATGATTTACTAAAGATTAGTAAATATGATTATACTTATAAGGTTAAGTATAATTCTGTAACACGGGAAAGGTTACAATGTATGACAAAACAAATGAGAAGAATCAAATTAGGCAGAAAGATAAAAGTTTCTCAAATCTGAAAGGATGGGAGAGTACTTTAGTATCGTATTTCATGATCATCTTAATGATTATGAAACCATATCACAAATTCATACTCTAAGGACGTCTTAGTGCATTGTTATGGCTAAGAAGAGAGGTCATGAATTGTTGGATTGGTTAAAATCAAGATGATGAGTCATACTTCGTTCCAAAACAATTCTTAGAGTCATACTCCAAGATTGTAACTTTGAGTGACATAAAGGAAGATTTATTAACACTAGTCAAATGTAAGAGTAAAATGTTTTCTACTCTTGTACATTTGAGATTGGTAAGTTGTGATGTCTTGGATGAGACAAAGACCAACTAAGACCAATTGTGTGAAGTGTTAGTCTTGATAAGAATCCGCATTGTCCCTTGAATATTTGTTTTGGCAAGGAATGGTTCTTGACTAGGGAAACTTATATGTCAAGGGGACAGTGGGAGCCTTAAAGATCCTGAAAGAGTTTCAAGATTTAATCAAGAGTAAAACCTGTAATTTATCACTAGCACACGACTTAAGGTTTGCAACCTATCGTGTTGACATAATTCTTATTTCTATACCTACTTCAAATAAGTTGGATTTGCATGTGAGTTATCAGAGTTCAACTTGGAAGCATTGGTGGGCCTTGTGCTACCAAGGTGACAAGAAACTAAGACTGAACAAGTTTAATCCATGTAAGGCTGAATTTGTCACTAACCTTATCTTGTGATTATGGTTTTGACAAATTCACATGGATAGGAACTCATACACTATAAAATCTAAGTGTCATAAGGTTTCTCTCCGATTCATGAAAATGATGGTGAGGAAACGCTTTCACTAAGTAGATTTTGCGTAGATATCAATTGTGTTATTTGCATTTTCAAAAGTCGTTAGTGGAGCGCGTGTGGTTAATCGGCACACTAACATGGACTTGTGAGAAATGACAAATGCCTAAGCAATTGAGACTATGATTACGACATCCCTTTTCATAGTTCTGAAAATTGTTTAGACACACATGTGAGCTATCTAAGAAAGGGTGTATGAATCTAAATTTCAGAAGTCCAGCAAATTTCTAGAAATATGTCAGAGCTAGTGGGAGCATAAGTGTTATGCTGATAATCATCATGTTAGTGGGAGCATGATTATTACGTTTAGTGTTGCAAGT
The DNA here is from genome assembly GCF_002870075.4 of Lactuca sativa. NCBI lineage: Eukaryota > Viridiplantae > Streptophyta > Magnoliopsida > Asterales > Asteraceae > Lactuca > Lactuca sativa. Next base: position 5,042,816 of record NC_056623.2, on the reverse strand, counting down.
TAGCAATGTTAATTATAGAAAACAAAGTTTCAATTCGTGAAGTTGCAGGGGTTGAAAAGTTGTTTTGCTATAATTAAGGGAGAGGAAATTATACTTCATTTCAATTCTAAAAGCTTAGATTGAGATTTTAATCATCTTTAGTCAAGGACATATATATGAATTTTATGTCTGAATGGTTTGACTTAAGGAAATTCTATATATATTGCGTTCTCAAAATTCAATTATGACTACGGCATCCCTCTTCATAGTTAAATTTTGAAAACATGGCAAATAAAAAACATTGTAGCAAGAGACTGGTCTAGTATCATGTCTTTATGTGAGACATCATGAATCGTGTCCCATATGCTTCGGATGTAGGATCGATTTCATGTGATATAATATTCATCTTTTCTAAATTTTCCAAATGCTTAAGGCATTGAGAAGGGAAAAGTCTAGAACTGGATATGACTAAAGTGATTAAGCAATTGTCAAGGACAAATCTGAGGTTCACCAAAGATTGGTTGCTCAGGGACAGTTGGAAGTATGATGTAAGTTGTCGGAAAGGACCGTATTGACATGTTCTGAAAAGAAGTAACTCTTGTTCGGAAGTGATAGTCAAAATGGGACTATGGAAATGTCTCCATAGGTGGAAGTTATTCAATCTATGTAAGATTAGAAAACCTTAATGCAAGAAGGATGTTCAAAGCAATGTACTTTGAATATGAGACTTCCGTTCCATAGAGGTTGACCTTCTTTGGAATACTCTGTAATGACTGGTGACAAGGTTTTGGTGACTTTGCGCATAATCATTACAAGAGGAACATTGCATAAAAGTTTAAAATCTAACAAATTTTTTGGTAAATGATAGGAATTGGGGATTCTCACATTTACAATAAGGATTTGGGATTGTGAAATGAGTATCGATGGAATCATGTTCAATTGATCTACATCACAATGTAAGGATCATAGACAAACACAGTGTGCATACTTGGAGTATGGCATAACTGTTGATTAGAAAAACAAAGTGTACATGCTAGGAGCTTGGGACGACTGTTGTTTTTATTCAAGTCTTAAGTTGATCGTTTGAAACATTATACAATGAATAATGTGTAATCAATATGGTGATAAATAAAAGGTGGTTCTATTTATATTCAAAAGGGTTCTGAGACCATATTGGATTCGATTATTATTGTGTTTCACTTTGCATGTTTTGACTTCCAAAATAGCTAGGTTATTCTTTCCGAATGACTAAGTTATTTAAACACTCCACAGTCGTTCATATGTTGGAAGTAGGTATGAATCAAGACTGTCATGAATCGGGTTTGTAGATGGCTAAATGGGTTTAGTCATAGCAATGGTTGCTACAACATTCATGAGTGCTCATAAGTTATGAGTATTGGATTAAACCCACGCTCACTTGTATCACTTCATGGAATTTATCTCGAGTGATCGTGAGACGGTACTATCTTATAAATCTTCAAACCTAGAGATATGAGTTGTTCCCTATGAGTTGGTTGTGCATTGATTGCACGTAAACGCATCAGTAACTTGATGTTATAAAACGTGCCTTTGTGTACAATTCAACAAGCAGTAGAACAAGCATATGAGTCAAAGTTTATATGTTCCTTCTAGAAATAGAAGCGATATCTGGGCCCCTCGATGATTTTGTTGTGACCTATGTACCGGCCGGTCAGAACTAAATTGATGTGTTCGATTAAGTTCTTTGTCAAACAAATCGGAAATCGGGAAACAAACTGCTGGACAATAAGTACGACGTTGTTCCATGTATTTGTCCGGCTGATATCATGAGAACAGAGGATTATATGATCACTTATCTAAAATGGCGCTTCATAGTTCAACGGAGTTTTCGAGAGCTACGATTGCTGGTTGGTTCCTGAAGTAACATACGCAAATATAGTTATTAGACTTATCCAAGTGGGAGTCTGTTGGATAAGGTGTCTAAGTCCATAACTTATTTGGTATATACTTGACCCGACCCGGCATGATCCATTTGGGTTGCATTTCATCCAAACTATTTATGGATAATTTTATGAGAGTTATACACATATGTTTATTAATATATTATAAGTTATAATATATTAATATGAAGTCATGTTATTTATTTAGTCTTAGTCTTAAATTAATTATGAATTAATTTAGAGATTAAAAGGAAGACTAATTAGATTGTGGGCTATTGGTTTTGTATAGTGTGGGCTAACACTCATTTGTTAATGGGCTAGGCTTATATGGAATTCCATGGATGATCCATGGAGCTTTTAACCCATGGATCCTTGGAAAGGAAAAGACATGGGTTATTAGGGTTTCACCCTAATCATGTACACTATATAAACATGCTTATGTTGCATGAAATAGCCACTAGTGTGACTAGTGTCACTAGAGTGTGTGTGTTTGTGTGTGACCGAAATTATAGTGTGTATACACTCTCTCAAAGTTTTCCAAGAGTTTGTGGTGATTTGTGATTCCATTTGAGGCATTCACACTATTGGTGCTTGGCCCTCAAACTCCTTAGGAATTGAACTCATCATCAAAAGGTATGTAATCTCATCTAATTCTTTTATGTTTAAAAGTACCCCATGTCATGTTAGATAGGTTATGAACCTTGGAAAATTATTATTTTGCATGTATTTAGAAAAACATAGATCCAAGGTTTATTAGGGTTGCATGCACACTTAGGAAGTGTTAGATTGCTCAAAACCCAACATAAATGTCACTCCAGGAGTTTTGAGTTACTACTCTTGATGTTTCTAAAGTCCTTAGTCCATAAAGTTTGCATATTGATGGTTGTAGATCAACTATGTATGGGTTAATTCTCATTTGGTGAAAGTAGAACGCTACATCTAGGGTTTGAGTCCCTATAAGCCATACAAAGGCATCAATTTGGTAACTTTGTTGTTTAAGACATTCCCCACGGTCTGGATCTGCAAGATGGAAGTTTGGACATAAAGTATTAAGTGCTTAATGAAGTTTTGGCAAGCAGGGGGCATACATCGGGTGTACTCCAGCGTAAGCAGTTGAGGCCCCATAAGTGCTTGGTCACAGAGCTGTATGTTGGGCGTACCCAAGTAGTACGCTAAGCGTACTCATCAGGGGGGGGGGGCATTTTGGGGTTCTGGTTTTGAGCCACTTTTGGACTCTAGGTTTTGGGCTCTTATTACACAAAAAGTTTTATTGAGTCGGGTCATTGTTAGGCAATAATCCTTTATGGATTTGGGCTATTTTTGGGCTTCGGGTGTTTTTCGATTTGGGCCACGGTTAATTAGGCCAATTAAGGGGAAGGGTAAAATGGTCTTTTACCTTAGAAATCGGGGTTAGTAAATTAAAGTCCTGATTATGGTTTATGACCTAATTATTAACTAAATTTGTATTTGTTTGGTTAGTATGGGGATTCTTCGGTTTAGTAGCCCGAGCATCTATTTGCTTAGCAACAGATCGAGGTGAGTTTGCTCATTATACTATATGACACTAGGGATTGTATGTGCTTGTAGTCTTTGTGACTCCTATGTTATGCATGTTTGCTATATGTATGTGGGGTGAAATTAACCCGCACGGTTGAAAAATACCGATTCAGTTGAAATAGACTCGGGGGTGAAATAAACTCGGTACAATCATGTGTTGACATATGAGTTGAAATGGAATCGGGTGAAATAGACCCAGGGTGAAATAGACCTGGTACATCATTGAATTAATGTATATGTATGGTATGCAGTATTTTGGGGAACTCACTAAGCTTTGTGCTTACGATTTTCAGTTTATGTTTCAGGTACTACAGGTTCGAAGGGGAAGAGCTTGGGATGATTGCAATGCATACATCATGATTTTCTGCTCTACTTGACTTTGATGTATTTTTGGATGATTGTTGATATACTACGATTTCCTTTACGGTTTGCTATAAACAATGTTATGTTGATGGTTTTATTATTACAAAAAATAAAAATTTTGGTTCTAATTTTTGGGACATTACTATATATTCATATCCTTTGTGAGTTAGGATGCAATAGTAGTTGTATGTTGGTTAGAGTACCGATAGGCTAGTTATTGAGCTATTAGATATATTTGTATCCTTGTGTGTTAGGATCTAGTAGTAGTGGTATGCTGGTTAGAATACCAATAGGCTAGTTATTGAGCTATTAGATATTCATATCCTTATGTGTTAGGATGCAACAATAGTGGTATGCTGGTTAGAGTTGTTGGATTAGGTCTCTAAGCCCATGACTATAATTGGTATGTACTTGACCCAATAGTAGCATGGTCCTTTTAGGTTGCCTTCACCAAAACAATTTGATAGGATGGATATTTGAGAAAGTGGTTATCTGTGATTTATTAATATATTACAAGTATAATATTTAAATTGAGAAATCATATTATTCAGTTGGTGTTGATCAAGAATTAAATTTGAATTAATTTAGTGATCAAAAGAGACTAATTAAATTAATAGGGACTGATTATGTAAATCAGTGATACATATAGCTTGGGACAATGATTCATGATTGGTTAGTGATGGACTAAGTTTATGTGAGAGTCCATGAAGTGTTAGTCCATAAGTCTATCAAATGAGTTATTAGATTAAAAGCCCAAGGAAATGAATTAGGGTTTACAAGTTGGAACCCTAGGAATTCCACACTATAAGTGTAACCCTTTAGCTCCAAAATCGGCACCCCAAGAGTTCTAAGAGAATGGTAGCTAATTTTTTGTGTGTCTCCTAGCCTCTCTCTCTCTCTCTCTCATTATTCTCCATTTGTTCATGGTGTTTGTGACACATTAGAGGCATAACATTTGAGGTGCTAAGCTCTCGAAAGGCCAAGTTCTACAAGCTACAACAAAGAGGTATTCATCTGACTAGTTTTTATGTTTCAAGTTTCAATGTTGTATGCTAGTTAGTCTTCATGCTTTGGAAAAATGAAAATTTTTCTTGTATAACTAGATAAAACTTAGATCCAAAGCATTAGGGTTGTATGTGCACCTTAGGAGTGTTATAGTACATAAAACCCAACAGTGGTATCAGAGCCATGAGTGTTTTCTACTATATAGATGCATTGGTTAATTGTTCAAAGTTGAAGAAAATGGAAATTTGCTTCTCCCAAGCTGAACTCGACAAGTCCATAATGGAACTCAACGAGTCCATTGCCTGGCTCGACGAGTTGGACAGTCTGTTGGCAGATTTTCGGGTTTTTGGCCAGAATTAGATTAGGATCATTACCATGGACTGTTTTATATCATAAAATCTAACTTTTCTAATATGGTAGTGATTAACCCCATCCAACTAAAGATAAATTGTCAACTTTTAAAATAATTACTAGTTTATATGATAAACTAATTATTTGTATTATTTGATTTGGATTTGTCTTGCTATATGCAGTTGTATTAGATCAAATTAGTAAAAGATAAAATGATTATTTTATTAGTTTAAAATTTGATCTAAATGTTTTGAAGAGTTACAAAACTTGTCATCTATTTTTGGAATTGAAAAGGTATTAAAAGAGTTACAAAACTTGTCATCAAGTTTTGGAATTCAAAAGGTTTTGAAGAGTTACAAAACTTGCCCTCAAGTTTTGGAATTTGAAAAGTCTCTTTTGTGAAATATCAAATTCTAAAACCCTAGTATTCTAAATGTTTAAAATACATCCTTTTGGATTCATAATTTAAATTTAGAAATTTAAATGGACACAACTAGAAGGAACAATTATGGCTTTATTAATAATTAATTAAAAGATTAATTAAGAGAGTATTATTAAATCTATAATAACATGGTTTAAGTTTAATTAAATTAAGAATATAATTTATTAATAGATTAAACCATCAAGTATTTTAAATGTGTAAAATACACCCTTATACTATATAAATTAAAAGTTTAAGGTATTATATATGTATAAGTAAAAGGTCAGTCTTACTGTTAATAGGCCTCATTCACGAAGTTGGTCTATAATGGTTGTTTAAGAAAATTGTCTATCAAATGGCGATTGAATGAGTGTCCACTCTCACACACCGCACTCTTGACTAGTTGAGGGTCGTTAGCCGAACAGGTAGGATAGGACACAAATTTCCATTAAAAGTATAATGAAATACAAAGTAACTAAATGTTTTATAAATTCCCAATCTTAGTTACTTCGGAAAAATGTGAATTTGGTGCTAATCCATGAAATTGCACATTGCACCTTATTGATCGTTAGTGGAGCGTGTGTGGTTAACCGGCACACTAATATGGGACTAATGAAGGATGGCAATAGGTAGCTCGTAGTTTGTCATAGATTGATGGAGCGTGTGTGGTTAACCGGCACATTGATTAGGTGATAAATGACTTCAAGAGTACCAAACTAATTTGCATGGTTATTCACACCTTGTTTGTGATCCTCGGTATCCCAGTCACGAACTTGAAGGGAATAATTGAGATTAAACATGCCATTGAAAAGTTCAATGAATCTCAAAAGATCTAGGAGTTTCATTTAAAACTTAATTCGATTAAAATTTCATTTTCGTGGTGGAATTGGTAAATCGTCATTTACCTACCAAATAATAGTTTGCAATTGGATTATGGCATCCCACTTTCAAATTGTCAATTATTGTGTTGGGTGCTAGCCTTAATATTTCATTTGGGTGTTATATTAAGGATTTAATCAACTAAACTTGAATTTCTCCCTTGTATATGTCTAGTTCTGACAACTATGGTCTTCCCGAATCGTTTGGAAAAAGATTTCCTCATGAAGATGATGTCCCATGATTGGATCGTGGAAATGGAAATCATGATTCACTTCCTCCACCTCCTCCAATAATTCTCCCAGACCCACATGTTCGTCGACTTGAAAAGTTCAAGGTCACTCAAGCCCTATTGGCTAGCAAACACAAAGATGGAAAGTTTGTGTGTGCACACGTCTTGAAGATGAAGTCACACATTGACAAGATGGGAATGTTGGGTGTCACTGTCTCAAGGAAGTTGGCTATTGACATGGTTCTTCAATCACTTCCCGAGTCATATAGTGAGTTCATTAAAGATTACTATATGACAAACGACGACGTGACCCTTATCGATCTTTCCTATTTGCTGATTGCTGTTGAATCAGAAATGATTTAGTGCACTAGTAAATCAAATTTGATTGGAAGATCTACTTCCCAAACTTCCATGGACATTGACAATGGACACATTGGAAGTCCAGAAAAGTCTTCTATTCCCAATGGAAAGGGATCAGCCATGGTCAAACCATTTGACCAAATGGAAAAGAGAAAGGCTAAGTCTGAGATTGTCCTGTGTGCCATTCCAAAAGAGTCTGTTTGTTTCTACTGCCAAGAGAAGGGGCATTGGATGCGAAGCCACCGTATCTACCTGAAAGATCACAAGGATGGTAAAGTCAAAGTGTATGACTCTGCTTTAGGTAAGTCCACTATCTAACTCTATTAAGTTCCTAACTGAAGATTCTTAATACATGATGTGATGAGATTACATTTTGATGTTTTGTAGGACCGAAGAAGAGAAAGGAAGCTTAAAGACAGAGCAGGCTGAGTCTGATTGTGAAGATATGTATTTTGATCACATGATTCGATGATCAAAATTTTGAGCTGCTGCTTAGGAGTTATGATAGATTGCTTAGGAATATTTAGAAACATAGTTTTCAAATATACTTGCATTGTAAGGACAAGTTTTCCGCATTTTATAAATAAAGAAAAATTTTGATTTTATCTTATTTTATATTTCCTTGCAATGGCATTTGTGAAAATTGATGTTTGTGTGTTTCTTTTTTTAGCAATATGTATTTGATTCATTCGTTTCTGGTAGTGTCTAAATTTACCAAATAAAGAAAGATTCTCATCACCAAAGTTTCAGTTGGACGGAAACTTGGAACCATGCAACTTGTATTGTATGATGAATGAGAACTTTCATCTTTGGGAAAGTAAGACTAATTCCTTGTTCACATATAGATGTGAGTCAAGTGAAGGACTAGGGGAACTAGAACAAATTGTTGTGCACTGGTCAGGTCCACCACAAATGTAACACCGTAAATTTTCAAAACAAAATTTTCATTTAAAATCACATATTTCTCATAACACATTTCACAAAAATCTCATTTATTTAATTTATAATTCACAACTCCATAATTATGTGATTAAAACCCAGGATCCTCAAAAACATAACTCTTTCACTGGTGGGTACAATCAAGTCGGTCCCTTCTCGCGATCCTGAGAAAAAACTAAAACACATAACACATAACACGGTACGCACGAAGCTTAGTGAGTTCCCCAAAATACCACACACATAGATCATTAGCCACTCAAGGCTATATCACTGTAAGACCCTCCGGTCAATGTGTCTCAGTGGGACCCTACGGTCCTATACTCAGGTGGACCCTCCGGTCCTAACTCAGGAAGCTCATAATAATAATACTCAACATAAATCACAAAGACATAATGCAGAATATCACAATACACAGTTAAGCACATAAGAAATCTTGTGTGCATAACCATACCACACATGGTAAGTATAGTGAGGAGACTCACCTTGCAAGCAGCAAGCAATTATCCTCGATCTCGAATCTCGAACTAGCCACTGCCTATCACATAGGGTAAATATCTCTAATTAATACTCGATTCTCGAATCTAAGTAACCAAATGTTATTCTTCTCTCTCTCTAACTCTTGAATTGGGTAAAAGACCATTTTACCCTTCCATGGTCTCCATTACTCATGTTGACCATCCCTAAAGTCAACAGAAGTCGAACTCGAGTCAACAATGCATGTTTAACCCGACTCGTCGAGTGCACTATTGCGACTCGTCGAGTACCCTCGTTTCCTCAGAAGTCTCAAAAGGTCCATCTCAACTCGTCGAGTTGATCCCAACTCGCCGAGTTATTGCACACTCAAGCTCATCGGGACAAACCCTCACCGACTCGTCGAGTCAGCTCATGGACTCAGTGAGTCCCTTCGATCTAATTTCTCATTCAGATGTCCAAGCCTAGATCAACCAAACTAGACTCTATATCTAGCCCTTAAATGCACAAAAGTTGCGTAAGTCTCGACCTTTACGTTCATGCATGGCATATATGCCCAAAATGCCATTACAAAGTCTAACAAAGAGTTAGGTGCTTAAAATCTTGTCTCTAACTCAATAAAGTTCAGGTCTTTGGGCTCTCAAGACCCTCCACACTTTAGATATGAGGTTTCAACCTCAAATCATACAAAAAAGACTCAAAGACTCTAAGCAATGGAAGAAAACCCTAGAAAAACTCTCATTTCAAGATCTCCCTAGAAAAGGAGCAAGTCAGCATATTTACCTCAAGCAAACACTGCTGAACCTATGGATCTCAAGCTTCCTCTTGCCCCAACCTATATACTCTTCAATTCTCCTTCAAAGAATGCACCAAAAAACCACCAACTTATCTCCCCACTCACTTTCTAGCTCCAATGGAGGTTAGGGTTTTCTCTCAGGGGTGTAGGGTAACTGGTGAGACGGAAATGGGGGCATAAGTTACCTTATATAGGCCCCAACCCCAGGAAATTAGGGTTTCTCTTCCTAGCACCTACTTGGTGAGTCAGCTCCCTGACTCGTCGAGTCCACTCATTAATTCCCACGCGGCAAATCGACCCTACTCAGCGAGTTGGACCCCCAACTCGTCAAGTCCATCCATAAATTTCAAAAATTCAAAGACACAATAATATACCTGAAATTACGGATGTTACAATTCTCCTCCACTTGAATTAGATTTTGCCCTCGAAATCGCTCCTCAACCACACATAGATCGAACCCAATAACCCGGAAAGCACCACTGAAAGGATCTCATATCACATTGATATATTTCTCCATGGACACCTGAATCCAAAAAGGGACTCCCAAATCCGGAATAAAACTGACCCCTCTGCTGCTACGATACCCTTCTGACTTTCTAGAATTTGGAAACTCTAGTGGCATGTCCCATTGCCAGACTGCTCTCTCAAGAGATCACCATGTTATTCACTCCTCGAATAACAAACTCTGATAACTCACTGCCTCTCCAATTCTCACTATCGCCCCTCTGATTCTCTCGTGGCTACTGGTAGAAACAAGTCAAAGTCTACAATCGGCTACCGATCTGTAGCACCTGGTTCCTGGTACGTATGACCTATCTAAGTAATTTTCATTTTTAGCCTTGGACTCGGCGAGTTGTAGGCCCGACTCGCCGAGTAGAGTCGGGATATTGAGCACGTTAAAGTTGGTGACTCGACGAGTCCACATTCTAGACTCGGCGAGTCCCCGCTGTTTGGGTGAAACCCTAATTTCAATGGTTTGCACCCCAAGCCCGACTCCTTCACCCTCAGAGCTCCTTATATCGACCTAACCCCCTTTTCTTGTGAGATTGAAGTGTTTTGGTGTGATTTCTTGAAGATTTTGAGAGAAGAAGGAGAGTAGATCAAGAGGAGAAGAAGGCGGCCCGATATCTTGGTGTTATTTTAGAGATTCATTAAGGTATAACTCAGTTTCCTTCAATTTTTATGCTTAAAGTCCCTTAGAGCACCATTAAAGTCCTTCTTGAACCATTTCCAAGCTTGATTATGGATTAGGGATTGTAATGAGTTGATTAACCTCTAGATCTAGGCAGGTTTGAGCTCCAGAAGCTCACATCCATGGCCTTTATGGTGGTAAATCGCTTGAATGTCCTAGATCTACCATTTTAGCCTTTATCAAGCCTTAAATCCCCATCCTATGCATGTATACACGTAAAGTTGGAAACTTTACGTGTAAAACCTACCCTAAGAGCCCAGATCTATGTATGGTATGAGTTGGATTCAAGCAGAATCGAGTATATGGTAATTACATGTGAAAGACTCACCGAGTCGTTCATCGGACTCGGCGAGTCGAGTCGCGAGTCCCCGAGTTTTCCCCTTTTTTCGTGTTTGCTGAGTGGAGTTGTGAGTCACGGGTGGACTCAGTGAGTCGGAAGCCAGACTCATCCATGGAGGGACTCGGCGAGTCAATGCCCTGACTTAGAGAGTCCAAGGCAATCTTCTTACCTCAAGAACAGACTCGGCGAGTTGTTCATACAACTCAGCGAGTCGCAGCATAGATTGTTCATCGGATGAAGATGAACTCGACGAGTTGTTCATGCAACTCGGCGAGTAGGATGAAGGACTTTTGAACATCAGTTAGAAGGAGAACTCGTCGAGTCAATGCCTAACTCGACGAGTAGAGATGGGATTAACGACAATCGAATGGGTAGGGACTCGACGAGTTGGCAAGCCAACTCGGTGAGTTGGGTCAACTGGAAGTTGACTTTGACTTGGACTTTGACCTGGTCAAGGGTAAAATGGTTATTTTACCCTAAGTACAGCTAGCAGTGTTTGACTGAACATTTTGTGGGAAGTATAGCCGGAGAACTTCCAGAACAACAGCAGCAGCAGTAGACAGTCAGTTCCCGCTCAAATCAGCAGCTACTTTGAGGTGAGTTGCCTTCCCGTAGCAGTGGGTCTACGGACACAATGCCGGCCCACCAGTAGGAGTTATGTGTTAGATGATTGTCTTTATGATATTCATATAGTTTTGCTACTATCTGATATGTTATGTGCTAGCATGATACGTTATATGTGATAGTAGTAGAGTTCGGTTGTTAGGACCAAAGGGTAGTTCAGACACCCCAGACATGTCTGATAATATGTTATGTTATGATATATGTGATAGTAGCAGTAGGGGGTGAAATAGTCCCCGATGATCAGTTGTTAGGACCGATGGGTAGTCAGCACCCCAGAATGGCTTGACACGGGTAGGACGGCACCCCATACTGGCCGCACGGGTAGTCAGGCACCCCAGAATGGCCGCACCGGGTAGTCAGGCACCCCAGAATAGCCTAGCAGTATGTATGTTATGTGATTGTATGGTATGCGGTACGATGGGGGAACTCACTAAGCTTCATGCTTACAGTTTACAGTTTTGGTTTCAAGTACCTCTTCGTCGAAAGGGAAGGAGCTGGCGCGGTAGCGGCACATCATACACACACATTGTTTTCCGCATTTATGGGATTGTTCAGGGATTCATACTCTGACATTTTGATTGATCACATGTTTTGGTTTTCAGACATAGTATATGTTTATGAAATGGTTTGATCAGACAATGTTTATTTGCAAATGATTTTACTAAATATTAATTGAAAAATGAAATTTTTGGACGTGAAAAATGGTCGTTACACGATCACTCTTTCCAGACATACTAAACAACCAAAATCACACTCCAAGGAATGAAAGGGTCGCATTACACCAGAGACCCATCCACTACACTACAATCGAAACCTATCTTGTTGGGTCAATATTATGGTTTATACTTTGCTTTTCTAGGAAATTGTATTTTTATGTAATATCTTATGTGTTTATGGTCAAGTTTACGGCTAGGGAGGAGTTTACGGCCGTAAACCCTGTTTACGGCCCATGTTTACCCGGCCCATATTCTCATGTATATATATAGGGGTGAGGGGTGTGAGGAAAAGATTGATGAACTAAATAGAGAGAAACGAGAGCTTATATGTGTGTGTGTGAATCTCATGTAAAGGAGCATCATTCCAATCTATTCAATACATTGAAGATTCATATTATTCTTCTTCTCCTTCTCTTCTACTTAATCTAACATCATCCGTTTGATTGGGATTATGCACCATCAAACGGATCTGATTGATCCACAGGCATTTTTGGGGACTAACAATTGGTATTAGAGCATGGTTGTATCAATCATTTTTTTTTCAGATCTGGAGCTTATTTGATCTTATTTTGAAGAGATTTTTTCATTTTTGGATAGATCTCACAAAAATAAGGGGGGTTTGTTCTTCTCGTTTTTCGTAAAAACGAGTTTTTGATCGAGTTTTGGAGCAAAAAGGATGAAGAAAACGTTGTTTTTCGTCAAGAACAGCGATTTCTGAAGAGTTTACAGTCTTTGAAGCAGAGTTTATGGCCATAAACGTGTGTACGGTCGCCGGAGTTTGCGGCCTCGTCCTCGCATCAACAGCTCTTTAGTATAAAAAGATAAGGGATTTAGAGGTGCAAAGGATCGAACTTGAGACCTCCAACTCTTCAAACCATGCGCCTTATCCAGTTGAGCTACAAGGGATTTTTTTTAAACCATTTGATTGTTTAAACTTTATACACTTCTAAGCAGCAGCAAGCCTCGCATCGCATCAGTAGCTTCGCACGCTTTCTCGATCAGCAGCCTCGCACATCCTCGCACCTCGCCTCGCATCGCAGCAACCTCGCCTCGCCTCACCTCGCATGGCATCAAAAAAATAAAACGCGCTTTGGAGCAGCCGAGAATCGAACCTACGACCTCCGGATCAGCAACCCAAGTGCCCAACCATCTCAGCTAGCCAATCCCTTTTGCATTCACTTTGAAATTTTAAACTTAACCATTCCCTACCGCTTCCAACTTTCGCATTTTTGTCATTTTCAGCCCAAAATTGATTTTCCTTTAATTTTAAATTCTTTTTCAACCAAAAAATTTAGTTTTTAAATTTTTAATTTTTATTTTTGACTTTTTACTTAAAATTTTGATTTTGACTTTTAAAGTTTGACCTTTGACTTTAAACTTTGACTTTTTCGTTTAACTTTTAAATTTTCAAATTTAGCTTTTCGGTTTGACTTTTCAAGTTTGACTTTTGAGTTTGATTTTTTTAAATTTGACTTTTAAGGTTTATAGTCAAAGGGTATTTTTAAATTTAAGTTTGACTTCTAGGTGTGCTTTTAATAGTTTTTTGAAGTTTTACGAGGGAATTGAAAAACATGAAAGAGAGTCGTCAGGAGATGTTAAGAAAAAATTTCAGCATGTTTAATTATATCCCTGGAGAAACCCTGGAAACTCAGTTGCAACGATTTACTACACTCACTACTGAGATGAATATAGCTGGGATCCTCTTGTCCAAATCTGAGATAAACAAAAAAACTGTTGAATGCACTGCCGAAATCGTGGGATATACACGTGGCTGACATCAAGAAGACAAAAGCTCTCAATCGTCTTAGTCTGACTGATATAATTGAAGAACTTGACGCTTTGAATTGTCGAAGAACAATGAGTTCCGCAAACCTTCCGGGAAATGAACTTTCATGTTCTCAATCATGTGAAGTTTCATGTACACTATCTAGTGAAGATACGATTAAATTTCTTCGGGAACAAATTGATTTATTAAAAAGGGAAGTTGAGGACTTGAGATATAAAAGATATTAACTCAGGAAAAGACAGAAACCCCTGAGGGCTGAATTAGAAGCAAAAACCAAAGACTTTAGGAAACTTCAGGAAGAGTATAGCAACAAGTGTGAAAATTATAACTATATTAAGAGACAACTTGCTGCTATAACTGAAGAACTTGACGCTTTAAAAATTAAGTGTGGACAAACAGTCGGGTCCTTATATGAAACCTAATTAAAATTCAAAGAAAATCAAAACAAGGGTCTAGGGTATGATAGTGAACCTCCTCCTTATAATCATAACTACACATCCATCCCTATGACACAGGACGAAACTGACAGGGAGCCACATCTTCGATATGGAAAACGAGCTGGATTTGTGTCAGGAGGATTTATTCAGGTTGAAAATACTAATGTGAATGCTTCATGTGCAGGTAAAGTAGCAGAAGATGAGAACAAGGAGAAAACCATTGAACAAACCAACATCTCCTTGAACTCTGAATTTGTTGCTTCGAAATCAACAGCTTCTGATCAACCTGCCGTTGAGAAATACAGGCCACCAATTCCAACGCAACAGAGTTCTTGTGGCAAGTGTGCATGTGGGAACAACAAGAGATAAGGCAAAGATACGCCACCAGGGGCAGGAAGAAACAACTTCACAGTGAAGAAAAAGACATGTTTTCACTGTGGAACACCTGGACACATTTCCAGAAATTGTCCAAATCGCACGTACGTTCCCTACTATGCACAAGGCTGGCAGAACGTGCCAAGAGGGAGATACTCCAAAAGAAACCCCTCAAGGTCATGTTCAGATAATGCCGAATGGAATGCCATGAAAGCCAAGAATTCAACTCCCAAGGCCAAGCATCCAACTCCCAAGAGCAAGAAGGAAATGTTGGCCCAGAAGTCTAGTTTAAGAGATGCTCCCGTGAAGCCAAAATCAAAATCATCTCAACGGACGACATCAAGTTCAAAAGCAAGTACCGAGCCACCCATCAGATTGAAAAAGAAATGGGTTAAACCCAACTACAAATGGGTTCCAAAGGCTCACTCTCCCAAATCTCCTAATGCTTCTAATGTTTCTACATCTTCTGTTTGTGATAAGCAGGATATGTCATGGGAGAGAGTACCATGCAAGGATGACAAAGGTCGACTCAGTTTCAAAATGGACTGGGTTCCAAAGACCAACTGATCCCGCTCTGTGTCGGAGCAGCTAAGGACGCATATCATCTGACTTCGGTTTGTTGGTAGTGGCTGCTCCTGGCATATGATTGGGGACATCTCTCAACTGTACAACATTCAGACCTTTATTGAGAGTATGTGTCCTTTTGCAGGAAAGGAAGAAAGGAAGAGATCACTCACGGGGTTTGTGCTTAATGACATGAAGAATTTTCGGATCTGTTCTGAGTTTACGTGTTCTGTTCTCAGACCTTCTGGATGCAAATTAAATCGGTGACTTACAGTTTGAGTTTTCTTCTCTATACTCCTGAGTTTTTCTTAAGCTGATTCGCTTTAAAGACAAATTTTTGTTTTAGGATAGTTTAAATTTGCGCATTTACTTTCGTTTCTCTCCTATGCACAAATTTGGGGGGGGGGGGGGGGGGAATAAAAACAAAACAAAAATTAGAAAATTTTCAAAAATCCAAAAACATCAGAAAATCAGAAAATAAAAAATATATTGGTTATGAAATGTGTTTGAGGGAGATGTTTTGGGAATTGATATTATCAAGTGATAACATGCAACCTGAGTCTGCGTAACGTACCCAAAGTTGAAGGGTCTATGTTCTAGTTTGATGTGTCGGTAGGCACGAAAATTTTTAAAATGGCATGACTAGGCAGAGTTGAACTTAGGAAATTTATAGACTTGACAAATTTTGACCTAGTTAGATCCATTCAGCCTGACAATACAACGCTCGGATAGGTTGAGCAGGGAGATATATATATGGGAATCTACTCGTCACATTAAATGAACCCGTACTTGGAACCGTGGTTTAACTTTTCCTCGATGTGCGGATTCTGTCCTTAATTCCGGTTGGATGGGGTGACTGGTAAATTCCGATAAATTAGGTCTATAGAATATCATTTTCTTTCTTTCCGTCTGTTAGTCATATGTTGTCTCCTTTGCGTGACTTCCAATCCGACCTGGTACACAACATATGCAACTCTATTTCTCTGCATGTTATATATGTGAAATACTTCTTATCTGTTAGCCATATGCTGTCTCCTTTGCGTGACTTCTAATCCAACCTGGTACATAACATATGCAACTTTCTACTTCTCAACCCCTCTGAAGTAATAAGTAATAGAATTCTGAATCTATCCTCTCTCTAAATGGTTGTCTGCTCACCCGGTGTAAGGAGTACTCTGGAAGCTCTTGATGGCTGGGGCATATCAGGAAGCGGGAAACACGTTCTAGTACACTTAAAATTGAACACATACAGATTGTCTATAGATCTCGTTGCTCAATTTAGGTGGACAACAATATCCCTGGTCATCGTCAGCTGAATGGTCCTTAAGATATAGTATCTAGGAACTTAGGATCATATATAATATCTAGGAACTTAAGTTCACCTTGTCTTGTATCAAATAGTATGTCCTAAATTTGTCACAATTTTTCATGTTTAAGTGGACAACAATACCAACGATCGACCAGACAAAGACATGAAGATAGAAGGTACCGACAAGTGGATAAAGGCTGTCTAAAAACTTTGATCCCAAATCACTCTTAAAGTTAGATATCATTTTTATTTTTGTTAAATTTGTCATAGTTTCTTCTAATTTAAATATTAGGGGAGAATTAAAAATTAAAAATAATGAAAATAAAAAATAAAAAAAATCAGAAAAATTCAAAAAAAATCAAAGAAAAAAAATTAAAAATCCAAAAATAGTGTTATTTCTGTTTTATTTCTTGTTCAGAAAAATCAAAAATCCAAAAATATTTTTGTTTCTGTTTTAATTTGTCTGCTAAGTTTTCTTTTAGTTTTGTTTTGTCTTGAAAAGTGATTTCAGGTATAGATAAGACTCGTGGAGTTTGTGTTGAAGATTTCTGAGCCAAAGCCTCGTCCGTGAGCATCGAAGAATTCACATTAGAAGGAGCAAGAAATGAAGATTATTCTTTCAACATTCAATCCTTCAACCCCAGAAGCAAGGTGAAGCTGCAATTAAAGATTATGTGACAGATTCCATTGAAGCCTCCTAAATCAATCTGTTGCTATCTTTGTTCCTACTGAAATGATCTAGAAGATTTATTCTCTCTGATGTTCTCTCTGAAGGTTCTCAAGCAGAAAGTACTATCTTTCAAGAATCAGTACGTCAAGCCTCCTCACCCAACGTGCGTTCAATGCCAAATTCTGAAGAAATGCCCAACTGCTCAAGATGAAGTCATTCATTGAAGATTCATCAAGTTCATCTTGAAGTCGTGAAGAATTTGAAGATTAATGTTGAAGCCAAGTTTCCAATGAAGATTATCAAGAAAGCCAACTACTTTTTAGGGGGAGCTTGTTGGGTCATTTAAGAAAAGAAAAAAAAGCTATAAACCAAGGGGGGAGATTGTTGGGTCAATATTATGGTTTATACTTTGCTTTTTCTAGGAAATTGTATTTTTATGTAATATCTTAAGTGTTTACGGTCAAGTTTACGGCCAGGGAGGTGTTTACGACCGTAAACCCTGTTTACGACCCATATTTACCCGGCCCATATTCTCATGTGTGTGTCTATATATATATATATATATATATATATATATATATATATATATATATATATATATATATATATATATATATATATATATATATATAAGGGTGAAGGGTGTGAGGAAAAGATTGATGAACTAAATAGAGAGAAATGGGAGCTTATGTGTGTGTGTGAATCTCATGTAAAGGAGCATCATTTCAATCTATTCAATACATTGAAGATTCATATTATTCTTCTTCTTCTTCTCTTCTACTTGATCTGACATAATCCGTTTGATTGGGATTCCGCACCATCAAACGGATCTGATTGATCCACAGGCATTTTTGGGGACTAAATATTGGTATAAGAGCATGGTTGTATCAATCATTTTTTTCAGATCTGGAGCTTATTTGATCTTATTTTGAAGAGATTTTTGCGTTTTTGGATAGATCTCGCAAAAATAAGGGGGGTTTGTTCTTCTCGTTTTTCGTAAAAACGAGTTTTTGATCGAGTTTTGGAGCAAAAAGAGTGAAAAAACGTTGTTTTTCGTAGAGAACAACGATTTCTGAAGAGTTTACGGTCTTTGAAGGACCGTTTACGGTCGCCGGAGTTTGCGGCCGTGTCCTTGCATCAGCAACTCTTTAGTATAAAAAGAAAAGGGATTTAGAGGTGCTAAGGATCAAACTTGAGACCTCCAACTCTTCAAACCACGCGCCTTATCCAGTTGAGATACAAGGGATTTTGTTAAACCATTTGATTGTTTAAACTTTATACACTTCTAAGCAGCAGCAAGCCTCGCATCACATCAGTAGCTTCGCACGCTTTCTCGATCAGCAGCCTCGCACGTCCTCGCACCTCGCATCGCATCGCAGCAACCTCGCCTCGCCTCACCTCGCATCGCATCAAAAAAATAAGACGCGCTTTGGAGGAGGAGAAGCCGAGGATCGAACCTGCGACCTCCGGATCAGCAACCTAAGTGCCTAACCATCTCGGCTAGCAAACCCCTTGTGCATTCACTTTGAAATTTTAAACTTAACCATTCCCTACCGCTTCCAACTTTCGCATTTTTGTCATTTTCAGCCCAAAATTGATTTTCCTTTAATTTTAAATTCTTTTTTCAACCAAAAATTTTAGTTTTTAAATTTTAAATTTTTATTTTTGACTTTTTATTTAAAATTTTGATTTTGACTTTGAAGGTTTGACCTTTGACTTTAAACTTTGACTTTTTCATTTAACTTTTAAATCTTCAAATTTAGCTTTTCGGTTTGACTTTTAAGTTTGACTTTTGAGTTTGATTTTTTTAAATTTGACTGACTTTTGAGGTTTATAGTCAAAGGGCATTTTTAAATTTAAGTTTGACTTCTAGTTGTGATTTTAATAGTTTTTTGAAGTTTTACGAAGGAATTGAAAAACATGAAAGAGAGTCGTCAGGAGATGTTAAGACAAAATTTCAGCATGTTCGATTATATCCCTGGAAACTTAGTTGCAGCGATTTACTACACTCACTACTGAGATGAATACAGCTGGGATCCTCTTGTCCAAATCTGAGATAAACAAAAAACTGCTGAATGCACTTCCGAAATCATGGGATATGCACGTGGCTGACATCAAGAAGACAAAAGATCTCAATCGTCTTAGTCTGGCTGATATAATTGAAGAACTTGACGCTTTGAATTGTCGAAAAACAATGAGTTCCGCAAACCTTTCGGTCAATGAAGTTTCATGTTCTCAATCATGTGAAGTTTCATGTACGCTATCTAGTGAAGATACGATTAAATTTCTTCGGGAACAAATTGATTTATTAAAAAGGGAAGTTGAGGACCTGAGATATTAAAGATATTAACTCAGGAAAGGACAGAAACCCCTGAAGGCTGAATTGGAAGCAAAAACCAAAGACTTTAGGAAACTTCAGGAAGAGTATAGCAACAAGTGTGAAAATTATAACTATATTAAGAGACAACTTGCTGCTATAACTGAAGAACTTGACGCTTTAAAAATTAAGTGTGGAAAAACAGACGTTAGTTTTAAAAATTATACTGCGTCAAGTCAGACAGTCGAGTCCTTATATGAAACCTAATTAAAATTCAAAGAAAATCAAAACAAGGGTCTAGGGTATGATAGTGTACCTCCTCCTTATAATCATAACTACACATCCATCCCTATGACACATGACGAAACTGACAGGGAGCCACATCTTCGATATGGCAAACGAGCTGGATTTGTGTCAGGAGGATTTATTTAGGTTGAAAATACTAATGTTTCTACTTCATGTGCAGGTAAAGTAGCAAAAGATGAGAACAAGGAGAAAACCATTGAACAAACCAACATCTCCTTGAACTCTGAATCTGTTGCTTCGAACTCAACTTCTTCCGATTAACCTGACGTTGAGAAATACAGGCCACCAATTCCAACGCAACAGAGTTCTTGTGGCAAGTGTGCATGTGGGAACAACCAGAGACAAGGCAAAGATACGCCACCAGGAGCAGGAAGAAACAACTTCACAGTGAAGAAAAAGACATGTTTTCATTGTGGAACACCTGAACACATTGCCAGAAATTGTCCAAATCGCACGTACGTTCCCTACTATGCACAAGGTTGGCAGAACGTGCCAAGAGGGAGATACTCCAAAAGAAACCCCTCAAGGTCATGTTCAGATAATGCCGACTGGAATGCCATGAAAGCCAAGAATTCAACTCCCAAGGCCAAGCATCCAACTCCCAAGAGCAAGAAGGAAATGGTGGCCCAGAAGTCTAGTTGAAGAGATGCTCCTGTGAAGCCAAAATCAAAATCATCTCAACGGCCGACATCAAGTTCAAAAGCAAGTACCGAGCCACCCATCAGATCAAAAAAGAAATGGGTTAAACCTAACTACAAATGGGTTCCAAAGGCTCACTCTCCCAAATCTCCTAATGCTTCTAACGTTTTTACATCTTCTGTTTGTGATAAGCAGGATATGTCATGCGAGAGAGTACCATGCAAGGATGACAAAGGTCGACCCAGTTTCAAAATGGACTGGGTTCCAAAGACCAACTGATCCCGCTTTGTGTCGAAGCAGCTATGGAGGCATATCATTAGACTTCGGTTTGTTGGTAGTGGCTGCTCCTGGCATATGATTGGGGACATCTCTCAACTATACAACATTCAGACCTTTGTTGAGAGTATGTGTCCTTTTGCGGGAAAGGAAGAAAGGAAGAGA
The DNA here is from genome assembly GCF_002870075.4 of Lactuca sativa. Lineage (NCBI taxonomy): Eukaryota > Viridiplantae > Streptophyta > Magnoliopsida > Asterales > Asteraceae > Lactuca > Lactuca sativa. The sequence continues at coordinate 5,021,831 of NC_056623.2, read as the reverse complement.
TCACTCACGGGGTTTGTGCTTAATGACATGAAGAATTTTCGGATCTGTTCTGAGTTTACGCGTTCTGTTCTCAGAACTTCTGGATGCAAATTCAATCGGTGACTTACAATTTGAGTTATCTTCTCTATACTCCTGTGTTTTTATTAAGTTGATTCGCTTTAAAGACAAATTTTTGTTTTAGGATAGTTTAAATTTGCGCATTTACTTTCGTTTCTCTCCTATGCATAAATTTAGGGGGAGAAATAAAAACAAAACAAAAATTAGAAAATTTTCAAAAATCCAAAAACATCAGAAAATCAGAAAATAAAAAATATATTGGTTATGAAATGTGTTTGAGGGAGATGTTTTGGGAAGTGATATTATCAAGTGATAACAGGCAACCTGAGTCTGCGTAACATACCCAAAGTTGAAGAGTCTATGCTCTGGTTTGATGCGTCGGTAGGCACGAAAAATTTTAAAATGGCATGACTAGGCAGAGTTGAACTTAGGAAATTTATAGGCTTGACAAATTTTGACCTAGTTAGATCCATTCAACCTGACAATACAACGCCTGGATAGGTTGAGCAGGGAGATATATTTGGGAATCTACTCGTCACATTAAATGAACCCGTACTTGGAACTGTGGTTTAAATTTTCCTCGATGTGCGGATTCTATACTTAATTCCGGTTGGATGGGGCGACTGGTAAATTCCGATAAATTAGGTCTGTAGAATACCATTTTCTTTCTTTCCGTCTGTTAGTCATATGTTGTCTCCTTTGCGTGACTTCCAATCCGACCTGGTACACAACATATGCAACTCTATTTCTCTGCATGTTATATATGTGAAATGCTTCTTATCTGTTAGCCATATGTTGTCTCCTTTGCGTGACTTCTAATCCGACCTGGTACACAGCATATGCAACCTTCTACTTCTCAACCCCTCTGAGGTAATAAGTAATAGAATTCTGAATCTATCCTCTCTCTGAATGGTTGTCTGCTCACCCGGTGTAAGGAGTACTCTGGAAGCTCTTGATGGATGGGGCATATCAGGAAGCGGGAAACACGTTCTAGTACACTTAAAATTGAACACATACAAATTGTCTATAGATCTCGTTGCTCAATTTACGTGGACAACAATATCCTTGGTCGTCGTCAGTTGAATGGTCCTTAAGATATAGTATCTAGGAACTTAGGATCAGATATAATATCTAGGAACTTAAGTTCACCTTGTCTTATTTCAAATAGTATGTCCTAAATTTGTCACAATTTTTTGTGTTTAAGTGGACAACAATACCGACGATCAACCAGACAAAGATGTGAAGATAGAAGGTACTGACAAGTGGATAAAGGCTGTCTAAAAACTTTGATCCCAAATCACTCTTAGAGTTAGATATCATTTTTATTTTTGTTAAATTTGTCATAGTTTCTTCTAACTTAAATATTAGGGGAGAATTAAAAATTAAAAATAATGAAAATAAAAAATAAAAAATAATAATAAAAAAATCAGAAAAATTCAAAAAAAAAATCAAAGAACAAAAATTAAAAATACAAAAATAGTGTTATTTATGTTTTATTTCTTGTTCAGAAAAATCAAAAATCCAAAAATATTTTTGTTTCTGTTTTAATTTGTGTGCTAAGTTTTCTTTTAGTTTTGTTTTGTCTTGAAAAGTGATTTCAGGTATAGATAAGACTCATGGTGTTTGTGTTGAAGATTTCTTAGCCAAAGCCTCGTCCGTGAGCATCGAAGAATTCGCATTAGAAGGAGCAAGAAATGAAGATTATTCTTTAAACATTCAATCCTTCAACCCCAGAAGCAAGGTGAAGCTGCAATTGAAGATTATGTGACAGATTGCATTGAAGCCTCCTCAATCAATCTGTTGCTATCTTTGTTCCTGCTGAAGTGATCCAGAAGATTTATTCTCTCTGATGTTCTCTCTGAAGATTCTCAAGCTGAAAGCGCTATCTTTCAAGAATCAGTACGTCAAGCCTCCTCACCCAACGTGCGTTCAATGCCAAATTCTGAAGAAATGCCCAACCGCTCAAGATGAAGTCATTCATTGAAGATTCATCAAGTTCATCTTGAAGTCGTGAAGAATTTGAAGATTAATGCTGAAGCCAAGTTCCCAATGAAGATTATCAAGAAAGCCAGCTACTTTTTAGGTGGAGCTTGTTGGGTCATTTAAGAAAAGAAAAGAAAGCTATAAACCAAGGGGGAGATTGTTGGGTCAATATTATGGTTTATACTTTGCTTTTTCTAGGAAATTGTATTTTTATGTATTATCTTATGTGTTTACGGTCAAGTTTACGACCAGGGAGGTGTTTACGGCCGTAAACAGGTTTACGGCTATAAACCCTATTTACGACCCATGTTTACCCGGCCCATATTCTCATGTATATATATAGGGGTGAAGGGTGTGAGGAAAAGATTGATGAACTAAATAGAGAGAAACGGGAGCTTATGTGTGTGTGTGTGTGAATCTCATGTAAAGGAGCATCATTCCAATCTATTCAATACATTGAAGATTCATATTATTCTTCTTCTCCTTCTCTTCTACTTGATCTGACATCATCCGTTTGATTGGGATTTCGCACCATCAAACGGACCTGATTGATCCACAGGCATTTTTGGGGACTAACATATCTAAACAAAGAACTCTCCACACCCTGTTTTCAGACATAAGAAAATGACCATGCTTGCTCAGAGGTGTCCTCTGACATCTAAAATCATAAGCCCCAGCTTCCTCTCCATATCCCTTTCAACACTGAGCACCAGGTCAACCCCCGACCCCACAGTTGAACCTCCAAATGTTACCCATTTCATGCCCCAAAATGTTTCACTGACTTCCCTCTTACAAAAACTATCTCGGCCCATTGTGACACACGAGTCACGAAGTTCGCTTTACCCAAAACGATACCCTAATCCCAACTAAAGTCGTCTCACCCTAGACCTCTGTCATCTACTACTCATTAGTTCCATGCACCTCGCGGTCCTCCCTATACAAACAAATTGACCCACTCAAGCCTAAGACATCGGATGGCACACAATACCCCTCAGAATGAAACCCATTGCTGAATCCGGAATCTCCTTCGCCTATTCAATACGCTCCAAAGCCAAACTCAAACTCGAAAGTCTGGTCCGACATAGAATTGGAACCACTCGTCCTAATAAGGTACTCAACTTATGACCCATGACCTGCAACCTACGCATACATAACTTCTCCAATTCCTTCAATTGTGATAACCACAACTCAAATCAAAATATAACGATTCCCGACAAATATGGAGACCCCAGTCTCGTCTCTGATCCGACCACCATGTTCCCAAAACTCAAAGAATAAGGCTACCCAAGCCTAAAAAGTCTTCTACGTCATGCTCTGACTAGCGAATAATACGGATCCCTATAGTATCATAACATTTCCTCTCGCTAATCTGTGAAGGCTACGGCTCCCCGCAGGCCTACGACACTCTTTCACTGACTCATGAATACTACGGCTCCCCGCCGTATCACAACACTCTCTCGCTGACTGGTGAACACTACGGCTCCGCGCAGTATCACAACACTCTCTCGTTAGCTGGTGAACACTACAACTCCCAACAGTATCACGACACTCTCTTACTGACTCACCATGGTTCACTCCATGATTTTCCCCTAATAATCCGAAGTGATTACTCACACTCGGATCCGCTCACCCTTTTATCACCTCATAATCTCCTCCTCGAGTCATCACCCCACTGAGTTCACAATCAAATACTCCACGGCTCAACATAGATAGGTACACACACCCACCCAGGTTAAGCACCACCACTCTTGACGACAACCGCAATGACCAACACTTTTCTTGCTGCAATTTACACTCTTGAATATTTCTGCTTGATGACAGTTAGCTGAAGGGCTCCCACTGGAACCGTCGTCACTTGATACTCCACTTTCCATCTCATGACTCAAGTCTCAAAATAATCTGGAATTTTAGGGCCTCATACTCAAATACCTCGGTATGCCATTACAGAACCTCATGATGCATTGCCTCAACCACTGATCGGCCACCCATGGCATCATACTCGGATACCACAATGTATCCTTCCATAATCTCACAATATCTCGACTCCACCACCGATCTTCCTCTCGCACAACTCGCAACTTCGAAATACTCCAACCCTCAATTTTGAAATATAGAGGAATCACCAATGACTCAGAACTTGTTGACGACAAACCGAAACTCCCTCCTCTATTGCTCAAAACCTATGCAAGAATAATCATACCGACCCTGAAGTTGGTTACCCAAACAACTACTATCCTTTTCAAAATGCAGGTAACAATCCATACATCGAACTATTACTCCGGCAATCGACTCCAAACCTCAATGACCCATCCGCCTTGAATCCAAATGTTTGCAATCCGGAAAAATTCTTGACCTCAATAGATTTTCCTGATCGGCGGCCACTTGCCGTGGATACACCCATCCTTTCATGATCCTGTACATCAGGCATTACCTCGCTCTGCACTTCACCTTTACCACCAATAACCCTGGTCTCATGCATTCATATTATAGGTCTCGATATCCAGTCCACTAACCGTCTTTGAACAAATCCCTGATTCTCTAAATAAAATACCCGGTTCTCCCCCACTCGGGGCTCGAACCATCGCCATTTTGCTACACCGACAATTTATTCCACAGACCATTTCACTAGGTACATCACACTTACTCTTGGAAAATACACTCGATGATCTTTCCAACAGAGGCCAAGCAACTCCAAACATCCCAAATCTTAGATAAAATGCTCAAAAATTCCCCAACGTGACTGCCTCTAGTCATCTTGAATGCCTCAGATCGACACACCGTCGGATACTCCGACTGTCCTGACACAGTCCTGACTCTCAATCTAGAAATAATGCACTATCACGCACCTCATTTCTGATTCCTCGACCAACCTCCCAACGTCATTCAAATCTCATACCGACACACTACCAGACATATCAACTGTCACGTAGTGGTTATGACTCTCAGTCTGAGAATAATGAATTCGCACACTCCTCATCTTTGACTTCCCAACCAACGTCCCATCATGAGAATTATCATGACAGCAAAGACCTTACTCCCTCACTTGATATCCATCACAGATGATGATGGCCACCGCCCTGATATACTCCTCGTGGTCACCCAACCTGTTGCTAGCATAAGCCCTACTATACTCAAATAAGGTATATCTGTGACCCTCTCAGTCGTCACTGATGACCCTCTCACACTATAATATTACCGTGCGGTAGACATACTGCCCAGATACTCTGGTGAAAGATCACAACCAATGCTACCCCACAAGGTTTACCCCCAAGCTCAAAAACCGAAAGTCTCAATATCTCTTTTGTTTCTCATAGGAAACGGAAATAGCACAACTCTGGTCACAGAAAGTGACCTCTCCACTATTGGCTGATGGTTCAACTCATAACGTAACTCTCCATAAAGCACGGTGTCGACCAACTAGGTCTATTTGCTGTGATATGTACTGTTGTGTGTATTGAGTCTTCGGGTAGTCTCCAAGGTTGATGATAACCCACAGGGCATGTAGTTTGTCAACTGAGACTTCAGGTAGTCTCCAAGGTTGCTGATATCCATGTAGTTGTTTATTTATGTTGTGTTGTATGTGGTATTTGGGAAAACTCACTAAGTTTCGTGCTTACCCAGTTGTTATTGTTTTCAAGCATCATTTGTGATCATGAAAAGGTGAAGGCATGACTGTACACATTCATCGATAACAATGAAGATTTTGCGTTTACTATAATACCCTGATTTTAAATAATGTACTTTGGAACTTTTGGTTTCTCATCTTGTATTCTGAAAGTGAACAGTTTTTCCCTAATTAAAAATGAAAATTTTTGTTGTGAAATTGAAACATTACATCCTTGGTCCTTCTTTGGAGCCATAACTTTACACCAAGCAATCCAAGTCATTTTATGATCATCCAAGTCGCCGCAAAAAATATTATGGAGATATTCAAGAAGCGTAAGGATAGAGTCTAGGGCAAAAAATCTGAATTTTGTTATGTATGTGTGTGTGTTTTTTTTAATTGCACATTTCCTTGTAAATGTCAGGATGCGTCACTAAAGACAATCACAAAGGAGTTTCTCTCATAAATGCCTAGGAAAATTGTCACCAAAAAGTATCATTTTCACAAAAAGATATTTCTATGGAAATGTCTTGAAACAATATTGTACCAGAAAAGCCTAAAAGACTGAGCAAAATGACATGTATGGGAAAAACGAGGAAACTTCTGACCATAAATACTTCGTCTAGAAGTGTCTAAAAAAGTGCCAGAAATCTTTCGGAAAAAAGGTTTTCTAGGAAATTTTTCTGATGTATTTTTTTGTTGGAAACATCTCGCTTTTTCTGTTTTAGACTAATTTCTGACGCTTTTTGGCGTCAAAATCAAACCGTGTTTCTAGTTTCTAGTATTGAGCGGAGCTCGAAAGGGTTTTTTTGAAGGGATGACCTATACTATGAGAAAGCTATGTAATATTTTGTTTATCATTGCATGTTGTAGATGATTATGTGTAGAAAAACAAGAAAAAATCAAAGATTATCGTTGACTTGGTCAACGACGATCAAAGATTACAACCTCTTATGTTATGCATTTTGTCACATGGCACTGTGTCATTGGTCACTTCATCCTTTTAATTTTCTTTTAAACAAAAATCATATCCTAAATTATATGTCTCTTTTCTCAATGCCAGCTCAGGTGAAAAAACATTTAAAGGCATTGCGAGCCAAGTTTTTTTGGGGTTCGAGTGAAAACAAAAAGAAGTTGGCTTGGGTTAACTGGAATATGGTGATGTCTTCAAAGGAGAATGGGGGTCTTGGATTTGGAAGCCTAATGGCCCTTAATTGTGCTTTGATTCAAAAGTGGCGGTGACGATTTGTAAATGAAGAAGGTGCTTTATGGGTTAAGGTAATTTTAGAGGTACATGGGTATAATTCAGGTGATTCTCTTTAGAATGCTAAGATTCATATTTTTGGAGTTTGGTCTCGGATTGTGGGTTCGATAAACATGATGCATGATAAAGTTGTCATACCTTATTCTTGCATTCGGAAAAAAATTGGTGATGGTCGAAGTACTCGCTTTTGGTCGGATGTTTCGATAGGGAACATGGCTCTGAATTTTAGATTTAATCGTCTTTTTCGTGTTGACCGAAATTAGGATAGTTCCATTGCGGAAAGGTGGTCTAACGGTTGGTTGTGGTCTTGGAGTCGTCAAATATGTGGATGTGTTTTGCAACAACAACTTGATGATTTGATAAACCTTATTGGCAATTTTCAGCCCACAAATGAGAAGGATTATTGGAGATGGGATGTTGATGGTGTCATCAGGTTTTTGGTTCATGATACTAGGAAATTTATTGACAAGGTTTCGCTTCCAGGTGGTCTATCAATTACTGATGGGTTTTATAGAAACAATCCTAAGTGTGCATGCAACCCTAGTTTGGATCTATGTTTTCACTATTAGATACACAACATTATGAACACAAGAATAAAACCCTAATGTGCATTGCTATTTTCGAAATTAACATCCAAGATTGGATTACATACCTCTTGTTGTTATATTGCAATAACAACTTAAATCTTCAAATCCCAAGTCTTGAAAGCAAGCACCACAAGTGTAGTGCCTCTAATGGCTCACAAACACCACAAGCAATTGGAGAGGCTTAAAATAGAGGAGGGAGGAGATGGAATTCGTCCTTGGGACCTCTTAGGAGCATGTGCACGAATTCTAAAGGCCTAGGGGTCTTTATATAGGGTTTAGATTAGGGTTTCAGTCCTTATCCTTATCCAGTTGCTTGCCCACCAAGCAACCACAAGATAAGCCTTGAAAACCCTTATCTACTTATCCTTGGACGATTTTAAGGATATCCTTATCCTTGAATTCGTCCATCCTTTAACAAGGATAAATATTGCCCTATCTTGCAACTTAACTTATAATTACAATTCAGCCCCTCTAGTTTAATTAATTACACTTGATCACAAAATTAATTACTAATTAATTATTGACCAATATTAATTAAACAAATATGATTTTTCCTTTAATATATTATTCTTATAACATATTAATAAATCACAATAACCTCTCTCTCTATTTAATTTCTCCAGTCAAGTTGCTTTAGTGAAGGCAACCTAAAAGGACCATGCACAACCGGGTCAAGTACTTACCAAATATGGTTACGAGCTTAGACACTAATCCAACAGTCTCCCACTTGGATAAGTCTAGTAACCACAAATGTAACGTGTAACCCGATTAGCAATCGTAGCTCTCAAAGACGTTGTCAAACTCTGATCTTATCAGTAACCTGTCCTCTAGATAAGGGATCGTACAGTCCTCTGTTAGATATAATGCTGACAATTCTATGGAATGATTAGTCAATCATTTAGGTTTCTCGATCTCCGATTTATTTGACATCGAACTTAATCGAACACATAAATTTAATTCTGACCAGGCTCGGCACATAAGTCAAATCAAATCATCGAGCGGCCGAGATATCTCTTCTACCCTCTTAGGATAAAATTTACAGATAAACTTCGACTTATATGCATTTACTTATTCAATAATCAACTATACACAACAATGCGTTTTATAACATTGAGTTACCAATGCGTTTTCGCATTATCAATGTACAATCAATTAGCAAATAATAAACCATATATCTAGGTTTTAATACTATATGATATTATCGTCTTGCGATCACCTCTTATATATCATATTCCATACGGTGATTCCATCAAGCGCGGGTTTATTCCAATGCTCAAAACCAGTTCATAAGCACTCATGAACGTCGCATCAACCCTTTGCCATGTCTAATACCATTTAGAAAATCTACGCACCAATTCATGACAATCTTCATTCATATCTACTTCCAACACATGAACGATTGTGGACAATTTGAATAATTCGATTATTCCTAATAAACTCAATTATTTTGGAAGTCAAAACATGCAAAAATTGAAACAATAGTTAAACAATTAACATATGACAGTAGCTTTACTTATAAATAAAACTCCTTTATTTAATCATCAAATGTCAATTACATTTATCTATTACACGTTTCTAAAACTATCTAATCTATGTTAATACCATATTTCATCCCAATACTCCTAGCATGCTGCAAGTGCTTAACCCTACTCAGTCCCTTCGTAAGCGGATCTGTTGGGTTATCTTCTGATGATATCCTCTTCACTACGAGTTGTCCTTCTTCTACAGGATGTCTGATGAAGTGATATTTTCTGTCGATATGTCGAGATCTACCATGATCCCTCGGTTCCTTGGTCAAGGCAACCGCTCCTTCATTATCATAAAAAATCTCCATGGGCTCCTTTATGGCGGGTACAACTCCAAGGTCACCAATGAAGTTCTTCAGCTATATTGCCTCCTTCGACGCTTCGCTCGCTGCTATGTACTCTGATTCGCACATTGAATCAGCTACTGTTTCCTGTTTGGAACTCTTCCAAGTCACTGCTCCTCCATTTAGAGTAAAGACCCAGCCCGATTACGAACGATAGTTGTCCCTATCGGTTTGGAAGCTGGCGTCACTATACCCTCGCACCTTCAAGTCATCACTCCCTCCGAGGACTAAAAACCATTCCTTCATCCTCCGAAGGTACTTAAGGATATTCTTCACAGCAATCCAATGTTCTCTGCCAGGTTTCCCTTGATATCTACTAACCATGCTCAAAGCAAAGGCTACATCAGGGCGAGTACAAGTCATAGCGTACATGATTAAGCCAACTGCGGAAGCGTATGGAACTCGGCTCATTTCAGCTATCTCAGCTTCGGTACTCGGACTTTGAGTCTTACTCAATTTGGCATTGCTTTGTATCGGTATTTCTCCCTTCTTCGAGTTTTCCATACTAAAACGTTTTAGTACTTTCTCTAAGTAAGTGTTCTGCGGGTAGCCGATGAAAATACATCGCTCACTTCGAGGTTCAAGTTTGTCGTGAGTGTCTCGTCTTACGAAAGCTTCGCAACCCCAAACCTTGATATGTGCCAACGAAGGAGCTTTCCCCGTCCACATCTCGTGAGGTGTTTTGGCAACCTTCTTAGTAGGGACTCGGTTAAGGATATGGGCGGTAGTCTCTAAGGCATACCCCCAAAAAGAGATCGATAGTGAAGCACGACTCATTATAGAGCGAACCATATCCAATAAGGTTCGATTACGCCTTTCTGCCACACCATTCAATTGTGGTGTCCTAGGTGGCGTTAATTGCGAAACTATTCCACACTCCTTGAGATATTCGTGGAATTCAAGACTTAGGTACTCTCCTCCTCGATCGGATCGAAGCATCTTGATCTTCCTGCCCAATTGATTCTCCACTTCATTCTTAAACTCTTTGAACTTTTCAAAAGTTTCTGACTTTTGCTTGATTAAATAGATATACCCATATCTACTATAGTCATCAGTAAAAGTCACGTAGAAGCGGTTCCCATCCTTCGTGGTTGATCTAAACGGTCCACATACATCGGTATGTATTAGGTCCAATAAACCTTCACTCCTTTCGCACGTACCAGCGAAGGGTGACTTAGTCATCTTTCCAAGCAAACAAGACTCACACGTGTCATCTTCCCTAAGGTCAAATGACTCCAACACTCCATCCTTTTGGATTTGGGCTATGCGTTTCTTGTTGACATGTCCAAGACGACTATGCCATAAGGATGCTTTGTCCAAACTATTGGAAGAATCTATATTCAAAACATCATTTCCTAAGTTATCAACAATCATAACAGTTTCATAAATTCCATTACATGGTATAGCTTCAAAGTAAAAGACACCATTTAGATAAGCTAAAATAGAACCATTCTCATTATTAAAAGAAAATCTAAAACCTTGTCTAAACAAACCATGAAATGAAATGATGTTTCTAGCCATTTCTGGCGAATAGCAACAATTTTCTAAATCTAAACATAAACTATTCCTAAGCACTAAAGAATATACTCCAATCTTGGTTACAGGCGACGATCTTCTGTTCCCCATGATTAGATTTATCCTTCCTTGCTCCACATCCCTACTTCTTTTTAGTCCTTGCACATTAGAACAAATGTGGTAACCACAACCGGTATCAAGAACCCAAGAAATATCATGATTAGAATCGTTAGATTTAATTGTGTATATATACCTGCGAAAGATGGCTTGATCTTTCCTTCCTTGATGGCTTGCAGGTACTCTGGGCAGCTTCTCTTCCAATGTCCTATCTTGTGGCAGTGGTGACATTCAGCCTCCTTAGGGTTAGAGCAGGGCTTAGCGGGATCAACTTTGGTCCCACGAGAAGAGGCACCATCTCGGGCTTTCACCTTGCGTTGGTTCTTGGATGAAGCCTTCCTCTTCTTTCCCTTCCCTTGACCAATAGCCAAGACAGGAGCAGTGGGTGGATTGGGAGTTGTTGCAACAGACTTGTCTTTGAAGTTGCTCTCAGCGACCCTCAAAAGACCTTGGAGCTTGCTTAGTGTGACCTCCTCTTTGTTTATGTGGTAGGTCATCCTAAATTGATTGTAGCTCGGAGGCAAAGAGTGAAGCACCATGTCGATTGCCAAGTCTTCCCCAAAGTCAACATTCAACTTGCGAAGACGATCGACATACCTTTGCATCTTTTGCAGGTGCACGGTAAGAGACTCTCCATGACCCATCTTAGCGGAAATCATGTTAGTGAAAATCTCATAACACTCTTGTCTCGCGTTTTCGTGGTATCTCTCCAATAAGTCTTGGTGCATCTCGTATGGATACATGTCCTCATAGGACTTTTGGAATTCGGAGTTCATTGTGGCTATCATGATGCAGTGAACCTTCGTTGCATCACGTTCATGAGTCTCAAAAGCACTCATTTCAGCTGGAGTAGTGATTTCTAGATTTATCTTCTCGAGCTTTTCATCAAGGACATACTCCTTGTCCTCGTAGCGAGCGATCATGCGAATGTATCTTATCCATTCGCTAAAGTTCGTCCCATCGAAAGTGACCTTTTGACAAAGGCTCATCAATGTGAAAGAACTATCAGCAGCGTTGTTTGTCTTCGACATCTACAAATAGAAAGGACAAAGATATATTAGAATATGAATCCCTAATTATCACCCAATTAGAAAAAATTAGGGCTAGGATCCAACAACAATATTTACATCTTAGAAAAGGGATGCCGTAATCTAAATGCAAATAATTTGAAGGTAAGTGAATGACGATTCACTAATTCTCCATCATGAAAAACCTAACTCTAAGTTCTAAATGTATTGAGAATTCCTAGGTTCGGATGAGATTCATTGAAACTTTTCAATGGTATGTTTAAATCTCGATATGCCCCTCTCGTTTGTGACTGGGATACCGAGGATCACAAAGTGGGTGTGAATTACCATGCAAATTCACATGGTGCCTTCGTTGTAACGATCACCTATTCGATGTGCCAGTAAACCACACACGCTCCATCGAACTATGATAAACAACGAATCACCCTTTGCCACTTTCGCTTAGAACCAATTAGTGTGCCAGTAAACCACGCACGCTCCACTAACTTCTTAATGGGATTGCATCAAATTCACTTTTCCTAAAATAACTAAGATTGGGAAATTTTAGAAAACATGTAGTTACTTTGTATTTCTTATTATACTTTTAATGAGAGAATAAGGTTGCCCTATCCTTACCCGTTCGGCTAACGACCCTCCACCGATCAAGCAAGCGGTGGGTGTGAGTGTACACCCATTAAGCTCTATTTTATAGGCCGCAACCTTATACCCACCTTATAGACCGGCTTCGTGAATGAGGCATACTAACGGTAAGACTAGCATTTTAATTATACACACACACACACATATATATATATATATATATATATATATATATATATATATATATATATATATATTTATTTATTAAGCTTCTAATAATATAATAGTATATGGTGTATTTTAAACATTTTAAAAATACTAGGGTTTTAATCTTCAATTAAAATTTTCGAAATTTAATGTCACTTAAATTAAAATTTTAATTATTAAAACTCTTGATTTAATAATTATCTTAAATTAAACTATTAATTTAAATTATCAAATCATAAGGGATTATCTAAATCTAAAAGATAATTACCATTTAAACATTTAAATTATCCTAATCCCTTAAATCCCTCTATAAATTTCGAAAATAGGGATGGGATAATTCATGATCTTTAATTACCATATTTAACTATTAAAGGATAATTACAGGATATGGGATTATCCAAATCCCTAAAATTTAGGATCTTATCATGGGGAAGGAGGCAAATCTCGAAATCTAAGGGTTTGCAAACCCTAGATTTCGAAATCTTGGATTGAAAGGAAAGGATTCAAAAACCCTTTCAAGATTTTCGCAAATTAGGGTTAGGAAACCCTAATCTCGAAATCTATGGCCTCCTAGGGTTTATTGGCTATAAACCCTAATTTGTCAAGTTCATACAATTGAATAAAACTAATTGAAAACAAGTTAACCAAAGGCTCTGATACCACTGATGGGTTTTATAGAAACAATCCTAAGTGTGCATGCAACCCTAGTTTGGATCTATGTTTTCACTATTAGATACACAACATTATGAACACAAGAATAAAACCCTAATGTGCATTGCTATTTTCGAAATTAACATACAATATTGGATTACATACCTCTTGTTGTTATATTGCAATAACAACTTAAATCTTCAAATCCCAAGTCTTGAAAGCAAGCACCACAAGTGTAGTGCCTCTAATGGCTCACAAACACCACAAGCAATTGGAGAGGCTTAAGATAGAGGAGGGAGGAGATGGAATTCGTCCTTGGGACCTCTTAGGAGCATGTGCACAAATTCTAAAGGCCTAGGGGTGTTTATATAGGGTTTAGATTAGGGTTTCAGTCATTATCCTTATCCAGTTGCTTGCCCACCAAGCAACCACAAGATAAGCCTTGAAAAACTCTTATCTACTTATCCTTGGACGATTTTAAGGATATCCTTATCCTTGAATTCGTCCATCCTTTAACAAGGATAAATATTGCCCTATCTTGCAACTTAACTTATAATTACAATTCAGCCCCTCTAGTTTAATTAATTACACTTGATCACAAAATTAATTCCTAATTAATTATTGACCAATATTAATTAAACAAATATGATTTTTCCTTTAATATATTATTCTTATAACATATTAATAAATCACAATAACCTCTCTCTCTATTTAATTTCTCCAGTCAAGTTGCTTTGGTGAAGGCAACCTAAAAGGACCATGTACAACCGGGTCAAGTACTTACCAAATATGGTTACGGGCTTAGACACTAATCCAACAATTACTAGATGGAATAGATGTGTGCAGCGGAAGGTAAATATTTTGTGTTGGCGGGTGTTGCGAGATCGACTTCCTACAAGGTGGAATTTAAGTCTTAAAGGTTTGGAGCTTCCTTCTTTGGTTTGCCCTATGTGCGATGATCATGTGGAGAAAAATGATCATCTTTTTCTCTTATGTAATATGGCAGGTTCTATTTGGCAAAGGGTTTTTAGATGGGTTGATCTAGTGTTGCCTGGTTGTAATACGTTACAAGACATATTTGATTGGCTAGATATGGTCTCGTTATCTAGAGAGAGAAAAACAGCGTTGGAGTCGATTATTCAAACGGTCATTTGGGTGATGTGGAGATTTCGAAATGATATTATATTTTGTGAAGTGGTTTCTTCTAAAGTTTTTATTTTTGATGATATTGTTAATATGTCTTACAATTGGTTTGTTCATAGAAACAATAAGGTTAAAGCTACTTGGGTTAATTGACTTCAAATCCCATTATTAGCTATTTCTTTATAATTTCTAGCTTTTTGCTAGTTTCGTGTTTAATTTTAAGCTGTTAAAAAAAATATTATGTTGTTAATATATCCCAAAAACTCAATGACACTTACCTGCTATATAGAGGTTATAATCCTATTAACAAGCATCTCATTAACACTTCTCAACCCTTAATTTTAATTGAGAATATAATTTCTTTTTTTCTTGCATCTTCAATACTTATATTTTTCTTAGAGTCATTAATTTTTTTTTTGTCTACATACTAATTTTAATCAAATCAAACTGTGATTTCAATACTAGGAGAGACCGACCTGAGGCTTTAATATGGTATTGTAATTTGGACTCGGATCTTCACAAATTCTAGGCCCACGTTATCAAGCCAGCCCAACAGTGGGCCAAGTGTTTTCAATTTCAAGGTTACAATACAATGTCGACGAATAAGGTTGATCCTGATCGTGTAGATATAGCATAATCTTAGAAGTTAAAAGTCACTTGAGTGAATATTTAACATTATAAAAAAAATGCTGATATCTCAAATATATGCGTTTCCGAGTATATGCAATATCAATAACTTTGGGATCCCTTTTTTGTCCATGCTAAAGTAAATACACTGAATATTCAGAATAGTAGAAAACGTGTCGGTCCAAGGAATGAAATGAGTATAATTTTGTAGTCAAATTCAAACGATAAGTTAGAGCCATGGATTAGTTTAATTTGATAAAAATCAACGGCATTTTAGTTTTTTTAGAGGGTGTTTGGAGAAATTAACTTATAGCTTATTAGATTATAATGAAATTTTTGTTTTTTTGTTTTTTTTTTCTTCTAGTTTAACACCCCCATTTATAAATTTCTTATTATTCACACATATACCAACATTAAACATATGCTGAGTCAAGACTTTCGAGGCATAGTATACAAACATAGTTGGAACTTGGAATTCAAAATATTATTTTCCCTCTGGTTTCTCAATATCAATATATTAATTATTATTTAAAACAATACCAATCATATAAAATAGGAAAATTTCCGATAAAATCATAATATTTTGGGTCATTCTACGGTTTAACCTCAACATTTATTTTTTTAATAGAAAAAAATCCCGGATATCTAATTTTATACGATAATTTGTCATTTTCTGTTGAAAAAAAATAATGATTGTTTCATTAATTTGAGCAAAATATATAATAATCGAGACTTTTCTGTTTGAAAAATAAAAGTTGAGATTAAACCGTAAACCGACTCCAAATATTAAGATTTTATCGAATATTTTCCTATAAATAAATCATATAAATAATAGAAATCAACATTCAATATATAATAATCTACATAACAACAAATATTTCACATGTACTAAAACCCTACCTTCATAAATATAATTCTCTAATAGCCTAAACGTCTAAATAATAAACAATTTAGAAAAAAAAGATACCACTGAAGATCGAATTCAAACAACATGAAAAATAATATTGAAATTAATGAATTGCACTGTAGTGATTCATTTATTTGATCAGAGACATCAACATATAGTTGGAACTTGAAATGATTAACAAAGAATGTATCTAAGTTGATGTACGGCCTAAGCTATCAATAGCGCGCTATAGCGGTGCTATAACGGCGCTATAGCGTTTTGCGGAGGTCAGGAACCGCTATTTTCAATTTAGTGTTTTCGTTTCGCGATACCGCTATTAGCGGCGCTATTCACCGCTATTTACCGCGATTTCAATAACCGCTATTGCGGCGCTACGGGCGCTATTCCATTTTTGTTCATATTTTGGGCCATTTGGTTACTTTGTCAAGGAAAAACTACTTTTAATGATCTCACTATACTTTCATTTTAAAAATCCCGAACAACTAACATAAATAAAAGCATGCATAGCAACTATGTCTACCGACGACTCTGTTTCTCATCTCTTTCTATACTCATGAAGATTTGAGCTGCTATGGTCGGACTCCATTAATGTTTTTTTGTAAATCGACCCACACTTATGACGCTACCACTTGGGACTTAACTTCTTAAATCAGCCATGACCTACTAATACGATATTGAATCCGTGCAATGCAATTAAACTCTATTTGACATTTTGACAATACCTAG
Source organism: Lactuca sativa (assembly GCF_002870075.4). Lineage (NCBI taxonomy): Eukaryota > Viridiplantae > Streptophyta > Magnoliopsida > Asterales > Asteraceae > Lactuca > Lactuca sativa. The sequence goes on along the minus strand of NC_056623.2, from coordinate 5,004,966 downwards.
TTTCCATATTACTATAATAGAGTATTATGTTATGTTTTTATATGACTTTTTAGATTTCATGATTCTAATTCTATATAGACTTATAGTATTAATACTCAAATATATAAATCCTATATAAACATAATTTAAAATTATAAATTATAAGTAATAGTAAAAAGCCGCTATAACACCTCTATACCACCGCGATAACCAAAATCTCAAATAGCAGCATGTGACCGCTATTGAAATTTTGACCGCGATAACTGCATAGTGTACGACGAGGATAAATGCCATTTATGCCACATTTATTAACATGATAGAGGAACTTCAGGTCTATGCAACACCTTGCAAACCACGTGGAACGAGCAAACCATCCCTAAGAGGAGACATGTGGCCAACCAAGAAATGAAGCATATGAGAATTGAACCTAAGACAACTCCTTTGAAGTGCTCTATACCAAAATTGGTGAACGTGACAAGTTCATTTTTAAGAGGGTAATCACTAAATTGACAAGAAATGAAGAATGTATATCTTGTAATAACAATTTTTCTTATCATAAGATAAACTTGGTGATCAAGATAAATTGTGTATATTAATTTCTTAGACGTATACATCAGGTATATATATATATAGTTGAGACTAATTATATAGTTGAGACTAATTACATAACAACCTCTTGTAAAACTAAAGACTAATTACATCCAAACTGTCTAACATTCCCCCACAAGCCGAGGTATAGTATTGACCTGCAACTTGAAACGTAAGTTCCCAAATTGCTGTGAAGACAGAGGCTTGGTAAATATATCAGCAATCTGATCATCTATAGCAATGAACTGAACTGAGAGCTTCTTCGTAACAACCTTCTCTCTAACGAAGTGAAAATCAAGCTCAACATGCTTAGTGCGTATATAGAGTACATGATTGGCTGATAAATAGGTTTGCTCCAAGGTTCTCACACCACAAGATCGACATTGTAGTCATTGGAACACATAATTCCTGTAATAGAGCCTCAAGCCAAGTTATCTCAACAACAGTGTCAACTAAGGCTTTGTATCCGCCTTTGTGGATGACCGAGAGACAGCCTTCTGTTTCCTTGCTGACCAAGAAACAAGATTCGAACCAATATAGACAACATAGCCCATTCTGCATCCGAGTAGGCAAAAATAACAGGAGATTGAGCATCCGTGTATGTGTACGTGTGAATAGTTTGACTGAGACTTTTGATAATTTTATCAATAACCGTTGGATTGTTCCCCGTAAGAATAATACCGTCAACATAGACTAACATATAAATTAATGCTCCTTTTGCCGATAGGATAAATAGATAAGGATCCGTGTGAGACCCTTTGAAGCCAAAAGAGTGTAATGCTTGGGAGAAACGTTGGAACCAAGCGCGTGGGGACGTGCTTTAACCCATATAGGGATTTGTGAAGTAAGCATACATGGTTGGGTTCTTGTTTGTCAACGAAGCCTGGAGGTTGACGAAGGTAGATAGTCTCAGCGAGATCCTCGTGAAGAAAGACATTATGAACATCCAGTTGCAAGAGAAGCCATTTTTATGAGACGACAAGAGATAGGATAACTCTAATGGTCGTAAATTTAACCATGAGAATAAAGTCTTGTGGTTGTCAATCCTGGGTTGTTAGTGAAAACCTTTTACCACCAAACGACTTTATACCACTTGATAGAACTAGTACTATCCCATTTAATTTTACAAACTCATTTGTAATCCATAACATTTTAACTATAAACTGGAGGGAGTAAAGTCCAGGTACTATTTCGTATTAAGGCAACATATTCCTCAGCTATAACATGTTGCCCAGAGTATGTTTGACGACATCTGAGAAAGAAGATGGTTCCAGTTCATTTGTGGTGGATGCGTGAAATGTCGAATGTGTTGGATTATGTGTTTAAGCCCATAACTAAAATTAGTATATACTTGAATTGATAGTAGCATATTCATTTTGGCTTGCCGTCAAACCTAACAATTGGACAGGATGATTTTTTAAAGAGAGAGATTAATTTATTATGTGAATAATAAATTAAATAAATGGTTTAATAATGTGTTATGACAATAATACATTAATTAGAAATCATATTATTTAATTAATAATTAATCAGAAATTGATTAATTGGATTGATTAAAAGTATAGGGACTATTTGGTTATTTATTGATAGTTGAGACAGAAAGGCTCTAGAACCTCATGGAATGAGGTAGATGAAAGTATCTATGGCAAGATTAAGAGTTTTTATCCAAGGCCCTTGGGTAAAGGGATCGGGTTGCTTGGTCACCAAACAAAGGGATCTAGGGCATATTCCTTAAACACTAGCTTTAACACCAAGTTTTTTCAACTATATAAGAAACCCTTATGTCCCATATCTCGGCCACTCCTTCTCTTCCCAAGGCTTGGACGAAATCTTGCCTCCCTCTCCTCTATCTTATATTATCCTCTTTCTAGCTTGGGTGTGATTCCATTAGAGGCACGACACTTGTTGTGCTTGCTTCCAAGAGATCAACAAAGGAGAATTCTAGTTGTTTGCTATAACAACTGAAATGTATGTAATCCTAAAACCCTATCATCTAAATTTCGAAAATATCCTAGGTTTTCCAGTTTTCTTTTGATGTTCTTAGTTATAGGTTAATAGAGAAAACATAGATCATATTTAGGTTGCATGCAAACTTAAGGGTTTTATTTTTATTTGTTTACCTAAATCACATCAGTGGTATTAGAGCATTTGGTTTGTTTTCTGTTGAATTTGCTATAATTGTTGAATTTGATCAACCAGGGTTTACTGAAATTAAACCCTAAAAAGGCAATAATTTCGATAAGGGCTAGGGTTTTGGAAACCCTAGCCTCCACCCCTTGGGATTTTGAAATTTAGGGATAGGGTTTTGAAACCCTAAACGTCCTCCCCAAGAATTTTCAAAATATGATAGGTGATCAAGGTTTCCATATTTTGATAACTATTAATTTAATTTGATTAAAAAGGATAATTATAAAATTGGATAAATTCTATACTCTAATTTTCAAAAATTAGAGAGTAAGGATTAGACTTAAAGTATTTGATTAGTTTAATTAGATAATCATTAGTTCATTTAATCGATTTAACTGTTAATAATTAAATCGTTATTTATTTATTTAAATTTAATTAATTGAATATTAATTTCGAAATTTGAAATATAAACCCTAGTATTTTCAAAATTTTAAAATACACCTTATACTCTATGTAAAGTTAAAAGCTTAATTATTACTATATGTATAAGAATAAGTAAGTCAAATCGCTAGTACGCCTCATTCACGAAACAAGTCTATAAGGGGGGGGGGGGGGTATAAGCAAACTGCCTTTTAAATGGTAGTTGAATGCGTGTCCACTCTCACCCACTGTTTCCTTGATTAGTGGAGGGTCGTTAACCGAATGGATTTGATAGGACAAATTAATTCTCATTAAAAGTATAATGCTATTAAAAGTAACTATACTTTTTTTATTAAAACTCAATCTTAGTCACTTTTGAAAAATGTGAATTTGTCCCATGAAATTGCACATTACACTTTATAAGTTGTTAGTGGAGCGTGTGTGGTTAACCACCACATTAATACGGACTAATAAAGAGTTGTAATAGGTATCTCATTAATTATCATTGTTGATGGAGCGTGTGTGGTTTACCAGCACGTCAATTGGGATGATAAATGACAATGAGGTTACCAAGCACATTTTCATGGTTATTCATATCTTATTTGTGATCTTCAATTTTCCAATCACAAATAGAAGAGAATAATACGAGATTAAACATGACATTGAATAGTTTCAATAAATCTCAAAAGATATAGGAATTTCACTTAACTTAATTTCTTTTAAATTTTGTTTTCTTTTAGTGGAATCGATAAATCATCATTTACATACCATTATAAAATTTATAATTAGATTACGACATCCCTTTTCTAAGTTGTGAATTATATAGTTGTATCCTAGCCTTAATATTTTATTTTGGGTTACTATATTAAGGATTATTCTTATCTAACTAAAACTACCTTCTTTTTACAGATTTCTACTCCAACTGATGCTTTTGGTTCCTCATCCTCCAACCACCATAACTTCTCCATGCTTTACATCTGCTCCAAAGTCATGTTGGATGGTTCCAATTACAATAATTGGATGCAGAATATCAAAATGGCCCTTTGATTTGAAAACAAAGAATATGTTCTCAAAAAGGAACTCAATGAGATTGATGAAGAGAATACCACTCCCGAAGAATTAGCCTCCTACAAGAAGCACTATGATGATGCAAAAAAGGTTTCTTGCATCATGGTAGCCACCATGAACCCTGAGTTGCAAATGTTTTATGAGGATTACTAGCTCTACGAGATGAACAAGGACCTTGTGGAAAATAATGATAAGCGAGCTCGTCAAGAAAAGTACGAAGTGTTCAAGTACCTCATGGCATGCCAAATGAAGGAGGGAGAATGTGTATGTGGCCACGTGCAAAGGATGCAATGTTACGTGGAACTCCTTTTTAAGTTGGATGTGCATTTTGATGAGGAGTTGGCTATTGACATAGTCCTAAATTCCTTACCTAGTTGTTATGATTAGTTCATTCTGACCTATCATCTAAATAATAATGAGACCACCCGAGCTCAATTACATAATCTACTGCATACAACTAAAGTAGGAATGAAGGGAAAAGGTATTGCCTCCACTCTTGCTAGTGCTCCCATCCTAGCCATTGGACAAGGAAAGGGTAAAAAGAGGAAAAGTCCTCCCAAACAAAGCTGGAAAGGAAAGTCTCATGCAGGGTCATCCAGTAGTGGCCATAAAGAAAAGTCCAGTTTTGATCATCCACCCTCTTTTAACCCTCAAATAGGCTATCAGCTTTTACTACAACGAAATGGGGCATTGGAAACGAAGCTACCCAAAGTATCTCCAAGATATCAAAGATGGCAAGGAAGCCATCTTCTGAAGGTATATACACTATTTCATCTAATAACTCGTCATCTTCTCGTTCTTAGGTCCTTGATACAGGATGTGGATTTCAAATTTGTTCTCATTTGCAGGGGCTAAGAGAAAGTGAGTAGGTGGAGCACGGTAAAATGAACCTAATCATAGGGAATAGGCGATCTGCTCCTGTTACCAAGATTGGAGTTTATAGTCTAGTTCTTAGTAATGGTGTTAGTTTAGATTTAATAAATTATTACTACTCGTCAGAAATAACAAGAAACATTATATCTTTCTTGCATTGTTCAGACAAAGGTATAGATATTCATTTAATGATTTGAATGGTTCTATTTCTTCTTATATAAATGGTATTTTTTCTTTTGAAGCTTTACCTTGTGATGTTGTGTATGAAACTATGATGTGTGTAGAAAATCTAGGCAATAGTGTATTTCAAATTGATTTGTCTAATGGTATAGACAAAGCATGCTTATGGCATTATCGTCTTGGACACACTAACAAGAAACAAATCGCCCAACTCAAAAAGAATGAAGTGTTAGAATCATTTGATCTAAGGTCAGATGATGCATGCAAATATTGTCTTTGGGTAAGATGAAAAAAATCACCTTTAACTAGATCTTGTGAAAGAGGTGAAGGTTTGTTGGACCTCATACACACAGATGTGTGTGGGCCCTTCAGATCCACCACAAGGGATGCAAATCAATTTTATGTTACATTTATAGATGATTATAGTAGATATGGTTATATTTATTTAATCAAACATAAATCAAAAACTTTTGAAAAGTTCAAAGAGTTTATACTTGAAGTCAAGAATCAATTGGGCAGGAAGATATAGATGCTCCTATCAGATAGAGGTAGAGAGTATCTTAGTATCGAGTTCTACGACTATCTCAAGGAATGTGGAATAGTTTAATAATTGACCCCTCCTAGGACACCTCAACTTAATGGTGTGGCTGGGAGGTGCAATCGAACCTTGTTGGACATGGTTCGTTCCATGATGAGTCGACCTACTCTTCTAATTTCATTTTGGGGGTATACCTTAGAGACTGTTATTCATATGCAAAGAGGACAGTAGGAGTACCATTGAATTTAAAGAGATTCAGGAGTCCAACGATGAAGGAACCTCTGAAGATGCTAGGGTTTAATTAGAGGAAGATATTCCGATTGAACCAGTTAACAATTCATTACCTCTTCAACGTGGTAGTAGACCACCCGAGTTTTATGGTTTCCATATAACTATAGATGGTGATATGTTTATCAGTGATAGTACACTGGTAAATTGGATGAACCAGCTAACTACAAGGAAGCAATGACAGGCCCTGAGGCAGACAAATGGAAAGAGGTAATGCACAGCGAGATCAAGCCCCTGTATGAGAACCGATTTTGGAATTTGGTTGGTTAACAACCTGGTTGGAAGACAGTTGGTTGCAAATGGGTCTTCAAGAAGAAGATCGACATGGATGGTAATGTGAACACATTCAAAGCACGACCGGTTGCAAAGGGCTTTACTTAAGCCCCATGCATTGACTATAACGATACCTTCTCACCAGTGGCTAAGATGTTATACATTTGCATTCGACTGTCTTACGATCCGATACATTGTCAACCAAGTACCAACCTTGATTGTCTTACATGGACAAAATCTCGCTGTCCATTGTCTCTTTCCATTTAGTAGACTCGGGGCCTGCCATGGCTTCCTTGTAGTTGTTAGGTTCATCCAGATTTATGAATGTACTATCACTGATAAATGTATCACCTTCATATGTTATATGGAAACCATATAGCACAGGTGGAACACTAACTCTACTGGAACGTCTAAGAGGTACGAATTCATCAATCGGTTCAACAGGAGTTTCCTCCTTTGGTTGAGCACTAGTGTTTGAGGTTCCTTCATCACTTAAATCATGAAGCTCTTCAAGGTCAATTTTCCTCCCACTGTCCTCTTGGCACATGAGTTCTCTCTCTCAGAAAACTCATCTCCTCGCAGTGAAGACAACATTGTCATTCGGTCTATAGAAGAGATATCCAAAGGATTTCTGTGGGTAGCCGATGAAAATACTGTTGGATTAGATGTCTAAGCCCATAACTATTATTGGTATGTACTCGACCCGAGAGTAGCATGGTCCATTTGAGTTGCATAACACCAGGACAATTTGTTAGGATGGACTCCTGAGAGAAGGTTATATATGATTAGTTAATATATTCTATGTTATGATATATATATATATATATATATATATATATATATATATATATATATATATATATATTAATATGAAATCATATGTTTTAATTAGTATTGATCAAAAATTAATTTGGAATTAATTTAGTAATAAAAAAGAGACTAATTAAATATATGGGGACTAATTTTGGTAATTAGTTATATTTATATGTGTTGGGCTTATGATCCATGTTGGACAAAGTTTATGTATGGATACATAAAGAGTTGGGCCACATGAACCATTGATCATAACACCTGTGGATATGGATTTGGATTATACCCATGACCCTTGGAATCCAACATATAAATACTTTCTTCATGACCTAAAAACGCCTAGATGAAGTGCTTCTTTTCTTCGAGAAATATGGAGGTGTTTTGGTGCATGGAATTCTCTCTTAAGAGTCACTTTTGTTCTAGGTGAGTTGTGATTCCATTTGAGGTGCAACACTAGGGGCACTAAGCTCTTAAAGGCCAAAGTCTTTCAAGTAACACCAAATGCATCAAGACTTCAAGCCAAATAAAAGGCATGTTACTCTAACTCGTATATTGTATGGTATATGACAACTACATGCTAATTATAGGCTTAATACCATGGAAACACCTTTACATGTATAATTAGTGAAAAAATAGATCCAAGGAATTTAGGGTTGTATGTGCACCATAGGATGTTGTAGCAGACAAAACCCAATAGTGGTATCAGAGCCAAGGCTTGTTTTTAATTATACTTGATGCAAATTGCTGAATAAAGCTAAAAATTTGAATGTTTTTCTTTTTGGATAGGGGACTCGACGAGTCCATTGAGACACTCGATGAGTCCATGTGTAAACTCATCCAACTCGTCGAGTTGGTTCTTGCACTCGGCGAGTTGGAGCCCCTGACAGCATATATTCAAGTTTTTTTTTGGCCTGTTTTGGATTAGAACTAGTACCACAAAATGTTTTTGTTCATAAAATTTGATTTTCTTGTTATGGTAATGTTGATTCTCTTCCAATTCTAAGATAATTGTCATAATTTCAAGATTTGTATTAGTTAGATGTTTATGCTAATTTCTTGAAGACTGATGATTTGAATTATCTTGTTCTTATGAGTTAGTTTAGATTAATAGAAATTTATGTGATAATTTGTTTTCGATCCAAATTGATCTAAAAGTTGTTCATAAAATGTGTTTTTATAATTTGTCCTCAAGTTATATGAAAAGTCTCATTTATGATTTTTAAAACTCATAAGATTTCCGTAAGTTATGAAAAATGAAGAGTCTTACTTTTAAATGTTTTAAAGTCTTCCATAACTTGTCCACAAGTTATGGAACTTGAAGAGTTTTTTCATTAAAACTACTTTAAACTCATAAGTTATGGAAACCAATAGTTTTTGAATTGTTCAAAACTTTCCCTCAAGTTTTGGAATTTGTAAAGTCCCCCCCCCCATAAATACTTTAATTCGAAGTTAAACCTTTAGAATTTTAAAAGTTAAAATTCAACCCTTATACTATTATAATATTAATAGTTAATAGTTATATATATGTATAAGAACAAGGTCAGTCTTACCGTTATTATTGCTCATGTGCGAAGCGGGTCTATAAGGGGGTATAAGGTTATTGCCTATAAAATGACAGTTTAATGGGTGTCCACTCTCACCCACCGTTTCCTTGACTGGTGGAGGGTCGTTAGCCGAACGGGTAGGATAGGACTATAATTCTCCCTTCATTAGAAGTATAATGATAAATACTAAGTAACTAAACACTTATAAATTCGCAATCTTAGTTACTTAGGAAAATGTGAATTTGGTGCTAACCCATTAAATTACACTTTGTACCTTACAAAGTCATTGGTGGAGCGTGTATGGGTAACCGGCATACTAACATGGACTAGTAAGAGTGGCAAAGGGTGAATTAATGTTTATCATAGATCGGTGGAGCGCGTGTGGGTAACCGGCACATTGATTAGGTGATGAAGATTAAGGGTACCAAGTTAATTTTCATGGTTATTCATACCTTGTTTGTGATCCTCGACAACCCAGTTACAAACTTGAGAGGGAACAATCGAGATTTAAACATGCCATTGAAAAGTTCAATGAGTCTTAAAGGATCTAGGAGTTTCAATTCACTTAAGACCTAAAATTCTTTTTCGTTTTTTGTGGTGGAAATTGGTGAATCGTCATTCGCCTACCTTCAAATAGTTTATAGCTTGGATTACGACATCCCTCTTCAAAGTTATAAAATATTGTGTTGGGTCCTAGCCTTAATATTTCATATTGCATGTTATATTAAGGACTTACGTCAACTAACTTGAATATCTCCCATTTTAGATGTCTGGTTCAGACAACTATGATCTTTCCAAATCCCTTGGAATAAGCTTTCCTAATGAAGATGATGTCCCGTGATTGGATCATGGAAATTATACTTCACTTCTTCCACCTCGTCCAATTATTCTCCTTAACCCACAAGTTCTTGAAAAAGTTCAAGGTCACTCAAGCCCTATTGGCAAGCAAAGTCTATGTGTGCTCACATCTTGGAGATGAAGTCACATATTGACAAGCTGGGAGAGTTGGGTGTCAAAGTCTTGAGGAAGTTGGTTGTTGACTAGGTTCTTCAATCACTTTCTAAGTCACATAGTGAGTTCCTTTAGGACTACTATATGATAAACCATGACATGACTCTTAATGATCTTACCTAATTGCTTGATGTTGCTGAATCAGCAATGATTTGGAGCACTGGTAAGGCAAATTTGATTGAAAGATCTACTTCCCAAACTTTCATGGACATTAACAATGGTAACATTAGAAATCCATAAAAGCTTTTTCTTCTCAATGGAAAGGGATCGGCCATAGTCAACTCGGTTAACCAAATGGTAAAGAGAAAGGCTAATTCTAAGATAGTACCGTGTACCATTCCCAGTGAGTCCATATGTTTCTATTGCCAAAGGAAGGGACATTGGTTGCGAAGCTGCCCTATTTACCTAAAAGATCATAAGGATGGTAAAGTCAAAAAGTTTGACTCTACTTCGGGTAAAGTCCACTATATAACTCTATTAAGTTCCTATTTGAAGATTCTTATTACATGATGGGACTAGGTCACATGTTGATTTTTTAAAAATCAAAGAAAAGAGGAAGCTTAAAGGAAGAATATGTTGATTCTGATCGCGAATATAGATTTTGATCGCATGGTTCGGTGATCAGAACTTTGAGCTGCTACTTAAGAGTTATGATATATTGTTTAGGAATAGATAACAATGTGTTTTTATATGCATTTGCATTGTAAGGATAAGTTTTTTCCGCTAGTTTTACAATAAAAGAAAAGTTTTATTTTACTTTATTTTAAATATCCTTACAATGGAATTTGTGAATAATTATTGTTTATATGATTCCATTGATAGCAATATTGGAAATGGATTTGATTATTTTGTTTGTGGTAGTGTCATAATTTACCAAATAAGGAAAGATTCTCATCACCCAAGTTTTAGTTGGATAGAAACTTGGAATCATGCAACTTGTATTGTATGATGAATGAGAATTTTCATATTTGGGAAATTAAGACTAATGCCTTGATCACGTGTATATGTGAGTTAAGTGAAGGATTAAGGGATCGGGTACACTTGAGTGTGCACTTGTCAGGTCCACCACAGAGAACGATAAAACTATTCTCCATGATTTACTAAAGTTTAGTAAATATGATTATGCTTACAAGTTTAAGTGTAATTCTGAAACATTGGAAAAGTTTCAATATAAGGCAGAACGAATAAGAAGAATCAAATTAGGCAGATAGATAAAAGTTTCTCCGATCTGAAAATATAGGAGAGTACTTGAATATCTTGTTTTATGATTATCTTAGTGATTATGAAACCATATCACAATTGATCCTGTAAGGACATCTTAGTGCATTTGTTTGACTAAGAAGAGGAATCGTAAATTGTTGAAATGGTTAAAATCAAAATGATGAATCATACTTCGTTCCAAAACAAGTCTTAGAGTCGTACTCCTAGATTGTTACTTGAGTGACATAATCCTTAGAAGATTTATAACACTTGTCAAATGTAGAGTAAAATGTTTTCTTACTCTTGTACATTTGAAATTGGTAAGTTGTGATGTTTTGGATAAAACAAAGACCAACTAAGACCAATTGTGTGAAGTGTTTATCTTGATAAGTATCCGCACTAACTCTTGAATATTTGTTTTGTCAAGGAATGGTTCTTTACAAAGAAAATCTTATATGTCAAGAGGTCAATGGGAGTCTTAAAGATCTTGAAAAAGTTTCAAGAACTAATCAAAAATAAAAACCTGTTGTTTATCACTAGCACACGACTTGAGGTTTGTAACCTATCATGTTGACATATTCTTATTTCTGTGCCCATTCCAGTTAAAGTTGACCATGCATGTGAGTTCTATGAGTTCTCGGTTGTTTTCATAACTACTTGGAAGCAATGGTTGGCCCTTATGCTTCCAGGTGGCAAGAAGTTAAGATTGGAGATGTTCAGTCCATATGAGTTTGGATTTGTCACTAACCTCCTCTTGTGGTTATGACAAAATTCACATGGATAGGAACACATACACTATAAAATCTAAGTGTCATAAGGTTTCTCTTCGATTCATGAAAATGATGGTGAGGAAACGCTTTCACTAATTGTATTTTAAGTAGATAACAATTGTGATATTTGCATTCTCAAAGTCGTTAGTGGAGTGTGTGTGGTTAACCGGCACACTAACATGGACTTGTGAGAAACGACAAAGGTCTAAACAATTGAGAGTATGATCACGACATCCCTTTTCATAGTTCTAAAAAATTGTTTAGATGCACATGTGAGCTATCTAAAAAAAGGTGTATGATTTTGATAAATTCTTATCAAAGCATCTCCTATCAGAAATCTGAACTTTGGTAAGAAAGTCATTATAGTATTGATTTCTAGAAGTCCAGTTGATTTCTGGATACATGTCAAAGCTAGTGGCAACATAATTTTTATGCCAATAATTATCATGTTAGTGGAAGCATGATTATTATGTTAAGTGTTGCAAGTTAGCAATGTTAATTATAGAAAATAAAAGTTTCAATTTGCAAGTTGTTGTTTTGCTATAATTAAAGGAGAGGAAATTATACTTCATTTCAATTCGAAAAGCTTAGATTGAGATTTTAATCAAATTTAGTCAAGTATATATATGAATGTTATGTTGGAATGGTTCAACATAAGGATATTCTATATATGAGAACATTATTTGCGTTCTAAAATTTGATTATTATTACGTCATCCATTTTCATAATATGAATTATGAGAACATGGCAAATAGAAATAAAAAATATTGTAGCAAAAGACTGGTCTAGGATCATGTCTTTATGTGAGACATCATGAATCGTGTCCCATATGCTTTGGATATAGGATCGATTACATGTGCTATAATATGTATCCTTTCTAAATTTCCAAATGCCTAGGGCATTAAGAGGGAAGAAGGACTAGAACTGGATATGACTAAAATGATTAAGCAATTGTCGAGGACAATCTGAGGTTTACCAAAGATTGGTTGCTCATGGATAGTTGGAAGTATAATGTTAATTTTGTAAGGACCATATTGACATATTCTGAAAAGAGACAACTCTTGTTCAGAAGTGATAGTCAAAATGGGAATCTGGAAATGTTTCCATAGGTGGAAGTTGTTCTTCAAATTTGAGTAAGATTAGAAAAATTAATGCAAGAAGGATGTTCAAAGGAATGTACTTTGAATGTGAGACTTCTTTTCCACTGAATTGCTTTCCATTGGAATACTTTGTGATGTCTGTTGCCAAGTCTTTGTGACTTTTATGCATAGTCATTACAAGAGGATCAATGCATAGAAGTTTAGAATCTTACAAATTTCGGTAAATGGCAAGAATTTGGTATTCTTACATTTATGATAAAGATTTGGGATTGTGAAATGAGCATCATTGGAATCATGTTCAATTGGTCTATTTCACAAAGTAAGGATCATAGATAAACATAGTGTTCATACTCGGAGTATGACATAACTATTGTTGAGATAAACATAGTGTGCATGCTTGGAGCATGACATGAATATTGTTTTGATTCAAGTATAAAGTTAGTTATTCGAAACATTATACAATGTATAATGAGTAATCAATATGGTGTTTAAATAAAAGGTGTTTTATTTACTCTCAAAATTGGTTGGGGCCATATAGGATTAGTATTATTCTTGTGCTCCACTTTGCATGTTTTGACTTCCTGAATAACTAGGTTATTCAAACTCTCCACAATCAATCATACTTTGGAAGTAGGTATGAATCAAGACTGTCATGAATGGGTCTAAAGTTTGCCTAGGTGGCGTAGACATAGCTGCAGTGTTCATGAGTGCTCCTAGAATGAGATTCGAGTATTGGATTAAACCAACGCTCATTTTAATCACTTCATGCATTTTATCACTAGTGATCATGAGACGATAATATATTATATTCCTCAAACGGATACGTGCGAGTTGTAGTTGCACGTCGGTTGCACATTGACATATCTAACGCAACCGGTAACTTGGTTGTTATAAAACATATCCATGTGTGTGATTTGATGAGTAAGTACAAGAGAACATTTGGGTCGAAGTTTATCCATTCCTTTTACCCTTAGAGGGATGAAAGCAATATTTGTGGGTCACTTGATGATTTAGTGATGACAAACGTAAGTGCTCGGCTGGGCCTGGACTGATTTGATTTGTTCAATTAGTCGGTCGTCATAAATCGGAAATCAGGAAACAACAGATGGATAGAGAGAATGATTATAATCGAAGTCTCAGTCCATATGATATCTAGAATAGAGGAATATATAGTCCCTTATCTAATGGACACTTCATTGACTAGGTTAGATTTTGCTAGCGGTTTTTAAGAGCTATGATTGCTAGTCGGGATCTTGGAGTCATATTTGCAATAATAGTTCTAGACTTATCCAAGTGGGAGACTGTTGGATTAGATGTCTAAGCCCATAACTATTATTGGTATGTACTCGACCCGAGAGTAGCATGGTCCATTTGGGTTGCATAACACCAGGACAATTTGTTAGGATGGACTCCTGAGAAAAGGTTATATATGATTCGTTAATATATTATAAGTTATAGTATATATTAATATGAAATCATATGTTTTAATTAGTATTGATCAAGAATTAAGTCGGAATTAATTTAGTGATAAAAAAGAGACTAATTAAATCTATGGGGACTAATTTTGGTAATTAGTTATATTTATATGTGTTGGGCTTATGATCCATGTTGGACCAAGTTTATGTATGGATACATAAAGAGTTGGGCCACATGAAACATGGATCATAACACCCATGGATATGGATTTGGATTATACCATGACCATTGGAATCTAAAATATAAATACTTCCTTCATGACCTAAAAATGCCTAGATGAAGTGCTTCTTTTCTTAGAGAAATACGGAGGTGTTTTGGTGCATGGAATTCTCTCTCAAGAGTTGCTTTTGTTCTAGGTGATTTGTGATTCCATTTGAGGTGCAACACGTAGGGCACTAAGCTCTTAAAGGCCAAAGTCTTTCAAGCAACACCAAATGCATCAAGACTTCAAGCTAAATAAAAGGCATGTTACTCTAACTAGTATATTGTATGGTAAATGACAATTGCATGCTAGTTATAGGCTTAATACCTTGGAAACACCTTTGCATGTATAATTAGTGAAAACATAGATCCAAAGTATTTAGGGTTGTATATGCACCATAGGGTGTTGTACTATACAAAACCCAACAGTGGTATCAGAGCCAAGGCTTGTTTTCAATTATACTTGATGCAAATTGCTGAAAAATCAATTTTTTTGCTGTCTGGATAGGGGAATCGACGAGTCCGTTGAAGGACCCGACTAGTCCATGTGCAAACTCATCCAAATCGTCGAGTTGGTTCTTTCACTAGGCGAGTTGGAGCCCCTGACAACATATATTCGAGTTTGTTGGCATGTTTTGGAATAAAATCATTACCACAAAATGTTTTTATTCATAAAATTTGATTTTGTTGTTATGGTAATGTTGACTCTCTTCCAGTTCTAAGATAATTGTCACAATTTCAAGATTTGTATTAGTTTATATGTTCATGCTAATTTCTTGAAGATTGATGATTTGAATTATCTTGTTCATATGAGTCAGCTTAGATTAATAGAAAAATTATGTGATAATTTTTTTTTCGATCCAAACTGATCTAAAAGTTGTTCATAAGATGTGTTTTTGTAACTTGTCCTCAAGTTATATGAAAAGTCTCATTTATGATTTTTAAAACTCATAAGATTTCCATAAGTTATGAAAATGAAGTGTCTTATTTTTAAATGTTTTAAAGTCTTCCATAACTTGTCCTCAAGTTATGCAACTTGAAGAGTTTTTTCATTAAAACTACTTTAAACTCATAAGTTATGGAAACCAAAAGTTTTTGAATTGTTCAAAACTTGCCCTCAAGTTTTGGAATTTGTAAAGTTTCCCCCCATGAATACTTTAATTCCAAGTTAAACCCTTAGAATTTTAAAAGTTAAAATTCAACACTTTTACTATTATAATATTAATAGTTAATAGTTATATATATATATATATATATATATATATATATATATATATATATATATGTATATGTATGTATGTATAAGAAAAAAGTCAGTCTTACCGTTAGTAGGTCTCATTCACGAAGTTGGTCTATAAAGGGGGTATAAGGTTACTGCCTATAAAATGGCAGTTTAATGGGTGTCCACTGTCACCCACCACTTCCTTGACTGGTGGAGGGTCGTTAGCCGAACGGTTAGGACAGGACTATAATTATAATGATAAATACTAAGTAACTAAACTCTTATAAATACCCAATCTTAGTTACTTAGGAAATGTGAATGTAGTATACCAAAACCCATCAAATACATCGCTCACTGTGAGGTTCGAGCTTGTAATGAGTCTCTCATCTTATGAAAGCCTCGCAACTCCACATCTCGTGAGTTGTTTTCGAAACCTTCTTAGTAGGGACTAGATTAAGGATATGGGCGACAGTCTCTAAGGCATACCCCCAGAATGAGATAGGTAACGAAGCTCGACTCATCATGGAACGAACCATGTTCAACAAGGTTCGATTGCGCCTCTCAGCCACACCATTAACTTGTGGTGTCCTAGGTGGCATCAACTGTGAAACAATTCCACATTCCTTAAGATAGTCTAGGAAATTGATACTAAGATACTCTCCACCTTGATCAGATCGAAGCATATTTATCTTCCTGCCCAATTGATTCTCCACTTCCTGCTTAAACTCTTTGAACTTTTCAAAGGTTTTTGACTTATGGTTGATTAAGTAGATATAGCCATATCTACTATAATCATCAGTAAAAGTCACATAGAAGCGGTTTGCATCCCTTGCGGCGGTGCTGAAGGTTCCACACACATCGGTGTGTATGAGATCCAACAAACATTCACTCCTTGCACAAGTACTAGTGAAGGGTGACTTGGTCATCTTTCCAAGCAAACAAGTTTCGCAAGTGTCATCCGATTTGAAGTCGAATAAATCCAAGACTCCATCCTTTTGGAGTTGGGCTATGCGCTTCTTGTTGACATGTTCAAGACGACAATGCCACAAGCATGCCTTGTATAAAACTTTGGACAGATCGATATTCAACACATTATTTCCTAGGTTATCTACAACCATCACAGTTTCATATATACCATTACAAGGTAATGCTTCACAATAAAGTGTACCATTATAATAAGTATTAATACTACCAATTTCATTATTAAAAGAAATGGTAAAACCTTGTTTATACAGACTATAAAAGGAACAATATTTCTCGCCATATTCCACGAGTAACAACAATTATTCAATTCTAAACTTAAACCACTACTAATAAATAAAGAGTAAACTCCAATCTTGGTGATAGGCGACATTTTCCTATTTCCCGTGATTAAGCTTATCTTCCCGTGCTCTACATCCCTACTTCTTTTTAGTCCATCCAAATCAGAACAAATGTGAAATCCACAACCTAAATCAAGGACCCAAGAATTAGCATGTGACGAGTTATTAGAAAGAATAGTGTAAATACCTACGAAGGTGGGTTTTATCTTCCCATCTTTAATGTCCAGCAAGTATTTGGGACAGCTTCGTTTCCAGTGCCCTTTTTCATGACAATGGAAGCACTCTTCTTCCTTTGGATTGGTAGAGGGATTAGCAGAACTAGCTTTGGTCCCATTGGAAGAGGATCCATCAAGAGACTTTCCCTTGCGGCTCTTAGAAGGAGCCTTTCTCTTCTTCCCTTTCCCATGTCCAAGTTCCAGAACAGGGGTAGTAGGAATAGGAGTAGGTACAACCGAATTGCTTTTCAAGTTGCTTTCTATAGTTCTTAGAAGGCCTTGAAGCTTGATAAGAGTGACCTCCTCCTTGTTCATATGATAGGTCATACAAAAATGATCATAACAAGAAGGTAAAGAGTGTAAAATGATATCTATGGCCAACTCTTCATCAAAATTGACATTCAATTTCCAGCAAGCGGTCCACGTATCTCTACATCTTTTGCAAATGGGTCGTGATGGATTCTCCATCCTTTATTTTGGTTGTGATCATGGAGGCAATGATCTCATAGCTTTCATGCCAAGAACTTTGATGATACCTTTCCATCAAATCTAGGTGCATCTCGAAGGGCCAGAAGTCCTCATAGGACTTTTGCAGCTCAACAGTCATGGTAGCAATCATAATGCACAACACCTTTGTCATGTCCCTCTCATGAACACCGTATTCCTCAATTTGTTTGGGAGTAGCAGTTTGTTCATCAATCTCCTTCAGTTCCTTATCGAGGACATATTCTTTATCCTCGTAGCAAAGGGCCATACGAATGGTTCGAATCCAATCATTAAAGTTTGACCAATCGAAGATAGTTCTCCCAACCAAAATCATGAGGGAGAATGAGCTAGAAGGGTTTAAGCCTGAAGCATTGTTTGGGATAGACATTTGAAAAGAAAAGAACAAACTTTAGATTAGATGAGAATCCTTAATATAACACCCAAATGGAATATTAAGGCTAGCACCCAACACAATATTCTACAATTCGGAAAAGGGATGTCGTAATCCAATTGTAAAATATTTGAAGGTAGGTAAATGATGATTTACCAATTTCCACCATGAAAAACAATTGACTATTAAGTTTTAAATGAATTGAAATTCCTAGATTCTTTGAGATTCATTGAACTTTTCAATGGCATGTTTAAATCTTGATTGTGCCCTTCAAATTTGTAACTGTGATGCCGAGGATCACAAACAAGGTGTGAATAACCATTAAAATTAGCTTGGCACATGATGTGTGTGAAACGAACTAGTTTTATCCTACTTTTAATTATGAATTTGACACACAAAAGGCATTGGACCTATCAATTGGTGGTATAAATTAGCAAGCAGGGTATCGAACTCAGGGAACGAAAATTAATCTAAGTACTAGAATTATCTAAAATCAATAGTAAAATAGAAAGGGGGTTCTCTATTTTTGCAAGAATAGAAACTTAATTGAAACTTAACTAAGCAACTAACAGCTAAACAATAAAAAATGCAACTAAATTCAGTGATAAAAAAGACTTTTGTTTAGGTTCGAGTCATTCAATCCTATGGTTGATTTTATGGTCAATGTGTCTGATTAAATTTTCATCGACTACCGATAAAGGTGATTAGATTCACGTTCGCTATTACTAATCCTTAGAAAACAGATTAATTCAAGCAATGGTCAGTTGTCTAAATTAATGAATTTCCTAGTTTATTAATTCGGCTTAAGTAAGACTTGTAATGGTTAGTTAAATTAATAATTCACTTAACCTCTTGTTGATGGTTTATCACACAAGCTCACACATTAATTAATTTATTTTTTAATTAATCCTAGTTTCACATTCGACGTTCCTAGGCATATAACTATGTTTTCACATAAATCATACGATTTAGCAATTAAGAGCTGTTCATGCAGCTTAATACGCTGGACAATTAACTGAAAATAGTTGTACTTAACATATAAGGTTCTTCAACAAGCTTAACAAAACGAAATCACCAAATTAAATTAATCCTAACCATAAAATCAATCCATATTCACAAAATCATCTACCCTAAACAGAAGACAAACGTTTTAGTTCATAATTGCAGTAAAAACAAACTCATAAACAAAATTCATAAGTTTAAACATGATTCAATCAAAGGTTTATGTAAGAATACACTTGAATTGCCTTTAATCTTCCAAAAATCGAATGCTTAGACTTGATCTTCGAGTTTCTAGGGTTCCAGCAGTACCTCAATCAAAGCTTTGGCTCCTAGGGTTCCAGAAAAGTCCCTTGTCTCGGTCTTAAAGTCCATATTTATAATTTTCTGAAAACAGGGTTGACTCATTGAGTCAAGATACCGACTCACCGAGTGCCTCATTAAAAACACGTGTACAACAAGGAATTCTATAGCTTCGCGAATCTTCGATCCGACTCGTCGAGTAGCCGCTCCTGCTCGTCGAGTAGCTTTAGGGTTTGACACTTTCTTCTTTATTTCAACTCCCGAACTTCCGATTGCATCTCCTACTTCCTTTTGCTTCTGAGTGTATCTTTTGGACTAAAAACATAATTTAAACACTATTAAGTACCTTTTGTTCATAATGTGTAGATAATTAGCTAATAAATAACAAAAATCTATACTAAATATATAGCTAAACATGCACATATCAAAATACCCCACACTTGACTTTTTCTTGCCCCCAAGCAAAACTGAATTCTAGCACACTAATATTACTTAAGACAATCCCAATTGAACCCAACCATTATGCCAAGACCGCAAATCATGCATTTGTGTCTAAAATTTTCCTAAGGACCCCTCCTAATTCTAAATACTCACAATCCTCATAAACACTCACCCACTTCTTTCAAACAATGCTCATTTTATGCATCCATCCGAATCCATCCGCAAAAAACTTCCTAACCTCAAGGTATTTTTGGTTGAGCAACCCAAGCGTACATAAACTAGAAAATTACAATTTTTCGATACCACAATGGAGCTCTTTGGAATTCTTCACTTGTTTAATATTTGATCTTGATTTCTTTGAATTCACCAACTTCTTTAATTTTTGGTATCTTTAAAATTTTGAATCTTCGGAATTTTGATCTTTTGATCTTCACTTTGATTCTCCAATATTATTACAACTTTTTTGTAATTCTCTTTTATTTACATGTATCTCACTTTTTTTCTTTTCACTCAAAACCTACATGTTTAAGAAGGGGCGCTCAACTTCAACATTTATTGATTAAAGATTAAAATTTTCCTGGATACATTTCAAGTACACGATGTTAAACATATTGCATCCCTCAAACTAAGAGAGGTTGTGTTTTTGTCCCTTGATTTCACTAGAATAAAGGGGGTCACCAATGCATTATAACGTATATAGGCTCAACTAACCATTTGGGTCTTCATGCAATCATCAAACGTAATACTGGCATGATTCCTAATTGCTTTACCAAATTTTCTAATTTAATCCTAGTAATTTTTAATGCAAATTTTTTTTAAATTTAACTAGTGTAACCAACCCCCTACCCCACACTTATTTTATGTAATGTCCCCATTGCATGTTATGCATGATAAAGAAAAATAAAGAGGGAATTGGAATAAACTCCTCTGGGAGAGTAATCGCGAGGTTGATTTTCTTCTTTTGAGCGCCATCTTCAGCCGAATTTAGACATGGGAATAGCTCATTCATGTCTTGGGTGTCAAACGTCTCGTGTTGTGCGACTCCAAAATTGCAGGACAAACTCTCGGCAAACTTCAGGAATTAATCTTCAAAAAATGCAGTCAAGTGTTGTATGAAATATCATCAAATCAGCAGTTTTAGAGGTGGATTGAGTAGTAACTCGTCGAGTTAATAAGGCGACTCGTCGAGTTGTGTCACGAAAATGGTAGAATTCATGAAATTGCCCTATGACTCGTCGAGTTCAGGATGTGCACTCAGCGAGTTCCACACTGTGTGATAAAAACGTGTATTATGTGTTAGGTCCAGAAGGTGTTGCGTCTTGGGCTCGCTATTTAGTCCATTTAGTCTCCGGTATGGGCCTGTCCATCCGTGAGTTATTTTATAGGGTTTTGTATTTATAGGTGCTTGCATGCATCCTAGAACGTAAGATTTTAGAAGTGATTCTGCCAAGTATTTTGATCTTTATCTTTTGTAACCCTAATATCCTCTACAACGGAAGTTCTTTGTCGAGCTCTACTGAGGATTGAATCAATCGAATCATTCGACACATTCAGATTCATTCTTGTGTTTTATATTGCTGTTTTTCGCTTTTATGGTTTACCTGTTATAAGATCTAAACGATCAAAGAGTTTTTTAAACTCATCAATTGGTATCAGAGCAGGAGGCTGTGTAATTCATACACATCTCTTCTGTGAAAGAAGTGATTAAGGTTTATTCTGCATTTACTGATATTTATTGAGCTGTCACTCCATAATTGACGTATCTCATTATTTATTCGTCTTGCCCTAATATTACGTATTACAAGTCTGATCTTGCAACAGGTTAAACGATCAAGCATGGACGATTCTCAATCCAATCCTATCAACATCTCAAACAGTATAGGATCTACAACAAAAATTCCAATTCTCTACACTCAAGATTACGAGGTTTGGGCGCATCATTTCGAAGACTACGTCATTGGATCTGAAGATAATGGGTATCTAATATGGGAAGCCATTGTGTCTGGACCATTTGCTCATTCAGGAACATCCAGAATTATTAAAACTCAAAAGGAGTATAATGATTTGTTAAAAGATGTGAAAGATGTCGCTCAGGACGAAAAGGAGAAGTTTCAGTGCAACATCAAAGCATTAAGACTAATTCGATTCGCTCTTCAATCTGACATGTTTAGATTGGTGAGTTCCTGCAGTACGGCTAAAGAAATCTGGGATCGGCTGAGAGAGTTGTATTCCACAGATGAAGATTTGGAGCACTCTATTCAGACCTTGCTTCTGTCTGAGTTTGGAGAGTTCAAGCAAAATCCTGATGAGTCTGTTACACAGACGTTTGATCGCTTCAATCATCTTCTCAGCAAGATGATCAAACATGATATTGAAAGGAATCTTATTGAACAGAAGGTCACTTTTCTGAATGGGTTAAGATTCGAATGGAGGGCTGTTGTGTCTACAGTTAAAGCACATGAGCAGTTCAAATCATACCCGTTGCCGAAACTGGTGGAAATTCTGAAATCCCAAGAAAAGATTGTGCTGCAAGAGAAGAGTGTGGTTTCTAGCTTGGGGTCTCTGGCGCTCTTGTCCAAGGGTAAAAGTGTAGAAGAAGATGAAGAGGATCTTAATCTTGGAGATCACGATCTGACAGCCGAAGACTATGCTTTAATGGTGTCTAATCCCAGAAGGTTTATCAAGAAAAAGTTTCCTTCCAAAAAAAATCGTAATTGCCAAGGAAGCTATAGTTCCGAAACAGTAAAAGATGAACCGAAGGTTGAGGAGTCGAAAAAGGAAGCTAAGGGTGATGCTGACTCTGGTGTCAGTTGCTTCTACTGTGGGGGAAAGAATCACTACGCAAAGGATTGCGTGCTGAAGAAGATGGCTGAGAAAGACGAAAAGAAAGATGAAGAAGCAAGTCTTATGAAGAGACTGGAAGAAATAAAAAGGAAGAAGGCTGGCACTAATCCTTCTATGAATGCTCTTATTGTGTAGGGTTCGGCAGAGGATGACGAGTTCGGTGGCGTACAAGTCTGGTCGACCGATTCAGAGGATCATGAAGTGAGAAAGCCTTCGCATGGAAAAGCTTATGTTGCAAAAGATGATGAAACAATTGGAAGATGTCTGATGGTAACTGACGTATCCCAGATGAGGGGATATAATACCGATGGAGGAAATGAAGAGGCCAAGGAGCGAGAGGATTTATGCTTCATAGCAAAACCTCAAAGCGTACAGATCAGTGAACTTGATGAACTGATCAAGATGGTACAATCCGTTTTCATTTCTTTTAAAATTCCACAAAAATCGTATGAAAAGGAATTACATAACTTGAATTCAAGAATCTCAAATCTAGATAGTTTTTTAACTCAAACACGGGTCACAAATTCTAACCTGACTGACCAAATAAGCAGGGTGTCATCCAAGAGTGAGGAGCGAAGGATGTGGATCAAGAGTGAGGAGCGAAGGATGCGGATTGAACAGAAGGAGTTGGAGCTAATTCAGACTAGAGATGAAAACATTTATTTGCAAAGAGACAATTTGAAATTGTTAAAACAAAGGAATGTTTTTTGTTTAATCGCTAAAAGGCTTTATTCTAACATTACTCAACTGCATCTGAATTGTGAAATAGGGCAGAAGATACATCGCATGATTCTACCCTTCCTTGAGTTTAAGGAGGATGAAATCGATGCTGAAGCATACAACTGTGAAAGTGTTGTATCTTCCGATGATGTGAATCCTACTTATATGTATGGTCTGGACAAAATAGAATCTTTTATAAAGTCCAACGACCATAAGGACATGCTTAAAAATCTTTTAGATGAAAACGATAAGCTGAAACTCAGGACCGAAACCATACAAAAATTCGACTCATTGAGTGCCAATTTAAGTTCAAAAAACAAAATTGATGTTGAAAACACATCTGAACTTGATGAGGACGATGATATGAGTGAAATTTATGTAGAGGTTGAAGTGGACTGTTCTGAGTTTGTCAAGAGCGAACCTGAAAACCACAAAAATCTGATTTCTGAAAATTCTGTTGAATTCGCTCGCTTGTCCACATCTAAGTCCCCAGTCCTTAAAGAAAAAGCTGTTGTGTTTCAGAAGGTTAGAACTACTCCCAATCAAGTGTATAAGGTTACAGGAGTAACCGAACATCAAACAGCCGAACTCACTGTCATGGTGAATGAAGATAATGTAGATGGCTGTGATGAGTTCTTCTGGTCTGCTCCCATAGACAATGCAGACGAAACGGTTGGTTTGTCGGAGCGAACATCCTGGAAGACCAAAGGAAGATATGTGCCAGAACCGCTGAATAAGCCCACCAACTTTGACGTACCAAGTACAAGTGGCACAAAAGAAATTCTTGTAGAAGAAGTCACATACACAAGCGATACCTCATCTATGAAGAGCGAACCTGTAGCCAAGAAGATGAAACAAAAAGTTAATATCCACGGACAACCGAAACAAGTGAAGAATCAAAAGCAGCAGAGAAATCTTAGATACAAGAAAAATCTCTCAGAGCGAAAGCAGTTTTGGCACTCTCAAAATCCTCACTACTCTTATCATGATAAAGATTCTAAGTCAGAGAGAAAGACTTTCGGGTCAAATGAAGAACAGAACCGAAAGGATAGGTTCGGTCCCGAAAGCAACAACAACCGAAGAACTAATTTCAGTTCTCCAAATAACAACAGGCAAAGACCTAATTTCAGTCCATCAAGCTTTTGTAATAAAAGACCAAGTTTCAAACCACCAGCCAACAACAACCAAAAATCCAACTTCAGCTCATCATCGAGCGGCTACCGAAGGTCTAGGTTCGGTCCCCCTAATGACCATAAACGAAAGGATCATTTCGAATCTCAAGTCAGGAACAAATCTGATTCTAAATCCTCTTTCTCCAATTCTTCTCATTCTACACCATCTTCTAAACCCAATTCCGTTCCTGCACAAAATTCAAGATCATCAACGAACTTGAAAGGAAAAACGAAGATTTCCTCAGTCAAGGAAGACCGAAAGCAGTCTAGTGCTCAAAAACCAGAATTTGATTCCAAAACACCTATAGCTAATTCTAACAAAATCAAAGTGTTTACTATTAAAAGAAAAGATGAAACAACCTTAGTAAAACGAACATATCTTATTGGTGTTTCTCTTACTATTCTTGTTCCTGTGAAAGGCTCACGTGGACCCAAGAAACTTTGGGTTCCTAAATCTGCTTAATTTTTTCAGGTTATTAGTCACGAGCAGTTTGACGAAAAATGGTACATTGACAGTGGCTGCTCACGTCACATGACAGGAAGGAAGGAAGAGCTAAGGGAGTTTCGATCACTTCCAAATGGTGGCAATGTCAAGTTCGGTAACAACTCCTATGGAACGATAAAGGGTTATGGGATGATAACCAATGGAGACTTCACAATAAGAAAGGTGGCATACGTAGAAGGGTTGCAGCATAATCTCATCAGTGTATCTCAACTGGTGGGCGGTACGGGTCTCAAAGTTTCATTCGACGATGAAGGTTCAGAAATCATAGAGAAGAAATCCAACAAGGTCATTCTCAAATCAGATCGAAAAGGCGAAATGTTTCCTCTGAATCTCAGACCAATCAAAGGAAATCCAGCCATATGTCTTTTGTCCAAAGCTCACTCTAACAAAAACTGGTTGTGGCACCGAAGGCTCTCTCATCTCAACTTAAAATACATCAACAAGCTTGTCACCGGAGGTCATGTTCGGGGTCTTCCCTTGCTCAAGTTCGATCGAGAACACCTGTGTGTTGCATGCGAAATGGGGAAACAAAGTTGTCAAAGTCACCCATCAATTATAAACACAAAATTTGTTGAACCACTTAAGTTGCTTCACATCGACTTGTGTGGTCCATCATCAATCGAAAGCATTGGCGGTAGCAAGTACATTCTTGTTGTCGTTGATGATTTCTCACGTTTTACATGGGTATTCTTTCTGAAGCACAAATCTGAGGCTACTCCTAAGCTAAAAATGTTTATCAAGCAGGTTGAAGTGCAACTGAGAAGAGTCAGTCGAAACATTAGGAGCGACAATGGACTGGAATTCAAGAACAAAGAATTCGAAGACTTTTTGGCAGAAAAAGGAACCAGTCATAACTTCTCAGCCCCTTACACAGTTCAACAGAATGGTATTGTCGAAAGGCGAAACCGTTCCTTATGTGAGGCTGCCCGAACTATGTTAAGTTTTGCTTCTCTTCCTTTATATTTCTGGGCTGATGCTATTGCAGTAGCTTATTTTACGCATAATAGGTCTTATCTCAACAAGAGTTTCTCTCTCACTCCTTATGAGATCATCAATAACAAGAAGCCAAACGTAAAATTCTTCCATGGTTTCGGTTCACGGTGCTTCATCTTCAATTCCAATGAACATCGTAACAAATTTGATGTTAAAGCTGACGAAGGAATTTTTCTGGTATATTCTCTTACTTCAAAAGCATACCGTGTTTTAAATAAGCGTTCTAGAAAGATTGAAGAAACCTATTACGTAACTTTCGATGACAGCTACGTCAAAAAGCCAAAGACTACTGAAGAAGCAATTGGAGAGATTTTTTCTCAAATAGGT
Organism: Lactuca sativa; assembly: GCF_002870075.4. Taxonomy (NCBI): domain Eukaryota; kingdom Viridiplantae; phylum Streptophyta; class Magnoliopsida; order Asterales; family Asteraceae; genus Lactuca; species Lactuca sativa. The sequence goes on along the minus strand of NC_056623.2, from coordinate 4,978,580 downwards.
CAAGTCACAGCCATGATTGCTAATTTAATTGATCAGTTGGTAGACCTGTTCGATGAACCTGAGAAAGCCACTCTCTCAGAAGCCAAGGCGGTAGACAACAAAATCGATCATCTAAAGCAGATTGTCAAAGATGCAGCCAAACAAATGGGAGAAGGAGAACATGTTCGAAACGAACCTCCTCAGCACGACACTTCAATTGAGGGGGAGAATCTATTTTCTTCAAATCAACCAAACTCACACTTTCAGGGGTAGAATTCTATCCATGTAGCACCCGAAATCCAGGCTACACCCGAAAGTCCTGTAGCACCCGAAAGCCAGGCTACACCTGAAAGTCCAGTAGCACCCGAAAGCTATGCTACACCCGAAAGTCCGGTAGCACCCGAAAATCCGGCTACTCCCGCGAGTTCTGTTGTACCCGAAGGTCTGAACCAACCTGAAAATCCAAATGATTCATCATCAGTCGAGGGGGAGAATTCCGATATTTTCTATGATGACGATAGTCAATCTGAATTGGAAGAAATGGTCAACGCCAAATTGGGTCCATCCTATGATCCAAACTATCTTCCCCTCATTAAATGGACTAGAGATCATCCTGTATCTCAGATAGTGGGTAGTGTATCTGAAAAGGTCCTGACCCGATCCCATGTGAAGGCAAAGCAAACCTCCCTTTTCTCCAAAGTGGAGTTCTGCATGTATAATTCTTTCGTATTCAAATTTGAGCCAAAGACAGTCAATACTGCTCTTGATCATTCTAATTGGGTTCAGGCTATGCAAGATGAACTCAATGAGTTTGAAAGAAACAAGGTATGGCGCCTCATTCCAACACCTAAAGATGCCTCAGTCGTTGGTCTCAAATGGGTATTCAGAAACAAAATGGACAAGGAAGGTAATGTCATTCGAAATAAAGCTCGTCTCGTGGTGAAAGGATACTACCAGGAAGAAGGAATTGATTACGAAGAAACATTTGCTCCGGTAGCAAGGCTGGAATCTGTTCAAATATTTCTTGCCTTTGCTGCACACAAGAACTTCGAGGTCTATCAAATGGATGTGAAATGCGCCTTTCTGAATGGAGAACTTGAAGAAACGGCTTACGTGGAGCAACCTCCAGGTTTTGTGAATGAAAAACATCCAAATTACTGTTACATTCTAGACAAGGCAGTTTATGGTCTGAAACAAGTGCCTAGGGCATGGTATGAAACGCTAACTAAATTCTTAAAGATGTCTAAATTCAAACAAGGTTTGGTTGACCCAACCTTCTTTCGAAAGAAGGAAGGTAACCACCTTATGATAGTTCAAATCTATGTCGATGATATCATCTTTGGCTCAATGAATCCTAGCTTAACAGCTGAATTCAGAAAGCTGATGGAGACGAAATTTGAAATGAGCTCAATGGGTCCGATTAACTTTTTCCTTGGTTTAAATATTAGACAGGGACTCGAAGGCATCTTTATCAACCAGGAAGCATATACCAAGACTCTTCTTGCTAAATTCGGGATGATGGGAGATTCAAAGGTCAAAGTTCCAATGGCGTTCGGCACCAAACTCACACCTTCCTTGGAAAAACCGGCAGTTGATATAATGTTATATCGACAAATGATTGGATCTCTTATGTATCTCACAGCTAGCAGTCCTGATATAATGTTTTCTGTGTGTTATTATGCTAGGTTTCAGGTGAATCCTCGTGAGCCACACATGCTAGTAGTGAAAAACATTCTCCGGTATCTGAAGCGAACCACCTCCCTTGGTCTATGGTATCCATCAAACTCAGGATTCTTTGTTAAGCTTTCTCAGATGCAGACCTTGGAGGATGTGGTTAGACAGGAAAAGCACTACAGGAGGATGTCAATTCCTCGACGGAAAGTTGGTGAGCTGGCAATCTAAGAAACAGACATGTGTTTCACTGTCTACAGCCGAAGCTGAATATATTGCAGCCGCTTCTTGCACATCTCAAGTGATTTGGATCCAAAGCCAACTCCGGGATTATGGACTCAATATGAAAAAGACCCCTCTCTATTGTGACTCTGAAAGTGCAATTAGGATCTGTCATAACCCAGTGCAACACTCCAAAACCAAACACATTGCATTGAGGTATCACGTCATTAAAGATCACGTAGAAGACGGAAACGTAGAGATTCACTTTGTTCGAACTACTGATCAACTGGCTGACATCTTCACCAAAGCCCTTCCTGAAGCAAGTTTCAATAAAATTCTACAAGGGCTAGGTATGATGGAATCAGAGTCAGTACCAAAAACTACTTCTCAAAATTAAATGTTGGAAGAGAAATGAACCGAACGTTCGGGTTCGGTTCACGTAAGTGCCGAAATGAACTGAGCGCTCGGGTTCGGTCCTATTCTCTTATCTTCGCTTATCACTTAAAGGTAGTTTATTTGGTTGTAAACCTTTTTTTTTCTTTTCTCTCTTTTTCAAAGTTTTTTTAAACCGAAATAAACCGAGCGTTCGGTCTATTTCGCGTTCGGTTCGAAAGTTTTTTTTATTATTTTTCTTTATCTGTTTTTTTATATATATCAAAAACTCCAAAAATATTTTTCTGTTTGTGTTCGTTAAGTTTTTTTTTTTCATAATTGTGGGGAAATTCTAGTTCTCACATATTTAATAGTTAAGTGTCCCTAGAAGCATGCTGCTGTATGTGTCCAAAGCCTCACCAGATTCTGAATAATAGCCTTACTGACTTGGTATATACAAACCTTGTCTTCCCAATTAGGCTTTTATATTTATTCTAATCATGAGCTACTTTACTCTCTTCTCATATGAGATAAGAGTTTTCTGCTTGGTCCTTATTTTAACAGCAGAGGTACTGTCGTTTCTTTACACCATCTCCAATACTCATCTCCATCCTATTCGCCTCATACACGTAACCCTTGAGACTCTCAGGAATTACCACTGTGGTTTATGGTTACACAATTGCTGTGTTCATGATCTTAGCTTCGTGCCACTACGTGCTAAGTGAAACCCACAATTGAATACCTACCATACATTGATGGTGAACAATTAAATTTGCTCTAGTATTCACTAAAGAATTGACGAATTCACCCTTGGGGATGTACCTTGAAATCTCTGCATTTTCTTTTTGTGTGATTCCTATGAAATTGTTAAATCCTATAACATTTATTCCCTTAGAATCCAGTTTCTATTTTTTTTTGAGATTTCACCTAAAACGTATTTTCAAATTGCCACTTAAATTCTCTTCACACCTACTTGTTCAACAGACTACATTGGTCTCACAAGTACTTCAGTCAATTTCTGTCTTATGTCAAGATCAGGAATTCTGAACTGAAGCGAAAGCCACCCACATTAGCCTTATTAAAAGATGCCTTTCAACACTTCTTAATAAGTGTCTGATCGTAATTCAACGGGAAACCAAACAAACACTTTAAGGTCTCTCTTGACTTTGAAGGAAGAGATTCGTGCCCGGGATCTATCGTTTCGTGTCTTTATTGACATCACTATTTCCCAAATATGTTTCGCTTTATTTCTTTATCTTTTACACTCTACGCACGAAAATCTATTTGATTTTCCATAATTCTGGTTTCATTACTTACAAGCCATTTTTCACTATGCAATTTGAGGTTGTAAAAGAGATGTGGCTCACAATGTTACACGTGGTTATTTTGCTTTATGACGACAACTCACTCTAAAGGGATAAGTTGCTGACTCAGCCCGAAGTCCAATCGGTTTGATATTTCAAAAGGCGCTTGATGGGAAGGCGTGTGAAGTGGAACCGTTTTTGACATTTCAAACGGCGCCTGATGGGAAGGCGTGTGAAACAGGACATTTGTTCTCTTTCCTGCGTAATCATCGGGGCTCTAAACTGTCATGCATCAATCACCTAAGGAAACTCTTCGTATTTCCCTTGAAGATTTGGGAACATATTTTTCTCTCTCTTCTCACCACGGTATAAAAGGTAATTTCTACCATTATTTACCTCTTTACTGCCCATATATTCAGAGAGCAAGAAAAGCTTCGTTTCTTCTACTGTTCATCATCTCTCCCAAATCCTTCTCTTCAATGGCGGACTCATCCTCAGTTCATGCAACTTCTCACATTCTGCCAATCCGTCCTCAACAAAGTTTGATTATCGACCTCACTCCTCAAGTTTACGATGCATTCATGTTTCCAATCATGGAATGTCTCAAGTACTCGCCGCTGGTTCCAGCTCTCACTAAGGTCTAAACAGTTCCAATGGAGTGTCTCTCACAAATATTCTCCACAGCCCACTATGACAAGTCTGTCGATCGAATCTTCTTCGACATTCTCAATCACAAGGCCTCCATCTCCAAGCAGCGATTTTGTTCGCTTTTAGGGTTTGAGCCCGACGAATCTAGGGTTAACCCTGAATCCATCCCAGTGGGGCAGTTGTTTTCCATGTTTTATAACATGGGATATACTGATGACGACAGTGACCAAATTCAAGAAATCTTGCCTACCTACTCAGTGGAATGGATTCTTCACCGTCTTGTTCAAAAGGATTTTAGAACGCAGTGCTGGTTCAGACGGGGCAAGTCGTCTGTTTATGACCATTCTTTATGGGTTGTATCACGGCATCAACCTAGATTATGGGTCAGTTTTATGGCAGCAGCTGATTCAGAGTCTCACATCTACATCTCGCCATTCAGAGATCTCCTACGCCAGATTCTGGACGCTGGTCACAACGTGGGTAATGGACAAGTATCACGTTCCAATCGTCGCTGATTCTCCACTTTCTTCAATAGGTACTTTCCACACGACGAAGATTATCGTCTCTGATTCCTTTAAGTTTCAGTTTATTGGCTCGATCCCTGAGTCCATGTATGGAGATGTTCCAAGTGATAGCCGGATCATCAGGACTTACAAGGAGTTTCGTCGCTCTGGTCCCAGAGAACTCACTCCTGACATGATTCAATCGATTCATGATGCCGATCGTCCTGCTCCCAGGGGAAAGAAGAATGACAAAGGAAAAGACAAGAAATTTGTCAAAGGAGCGAAAGGTCCTTCTCCGAAGAAACGCAAACCCTCCAAAGCAGCTCACTCTCCTCTACCAAAGAAGAGGAAGACTCAACCTAGGCGGAAGCTGATTCTTGCCTCCTCCGCCAGTGAATCTGAGGAAGAGAATTCAGACTCCGAAGAGTCCCTACGTGGTAACACTCCTCCACGTTTGCTTACCCTTGAGGTACATGTTTCCACTAGACCTGTCTCTCCTCCCCCAATCTCCATCTCTATTTCCATTCCCCCCATAACCTCCACTACTCAAATCCCACCTACTTCTATCCCTGTACCACCTCCCATTTTCACTGAAACTACCACAACAACCACCGCTGGAGTTAGAACCAACGTATCTGATACGGGGGCTCCTACTACAGCACCCGAACCCACTCCCACTACCGAACATACATCCGTACCCGAACCTACTTCCACAACCGAGCCTCCACCCTCACCCTCTCCCTCATCTCCCACTCACTCAGCGGATAATGAAGATCCTTTTCTTGGAGGAGAGGACATGACATTTGATTCGGTCTATTACAGTCCGTACCAAATGCAGAGTGATGATGACGATGATGCTCCGGTAACCAAGAAGCATCTCAAGGAGCTTCATGAGAAGATTGATTCTCTCATTGCTTCCTCCTCTTCTTCCTCACAGTCTACCATCTCATAGACTACTATTCAGGGGATTGTTGATACGTTTACTAAGGCTCATGAAGCCTCTATCAACTCTGCCACTGTCGCCGTTGATGCCTCTACCAAGGCGTGTGCTACTGCGACCGAAAAAGTCGAAAAACTATTTGTTGATGCGTCTTCTCTTTTGCAGTCCTTACAGGGTTCTGCTGACTCCAATGCAGAGAGCCTTGACTCTCTTGTCAAAAAGCTGGCTACCTCAATTGCTTCAGAACTGCAGTCATTTTCCAGTCTTCGTCAAGCTCTCAGTGATGACAACACATCGTTTAAGGCGACTATTGAGGAGCGCCTGACTAAGCTGCATGAAGACCTAGCTGCCGAGAACTCCGTAATGGACGCTCTCGCTCGTAAGACCACTACTCTCAAGGTCAAGAGTCTTCAGCTTTTTCATTCTCAAAAGGAAGTTGAATCTCTTCGATCCGAGCGAGAAGTTATTTCTTCTTGTGTTTCGGATGTTCACGCCACCCTTTCCATCATCATTGAAGCCCATGATCCGATTCTGAACTACTCGGTGAGGCGCACTCTTGCAGAAAAGCTTGCTCCTGCTCTTGCTCTCTTAAGCAAACTTGAAGGGCTATTGGAGTTTGTGTCCAGTCCGAAACAAGGGGTAGAAGATATGTCTCAGTCCCAACCACCTCCCGCTTCTACAGCAACTAAAGCAACCGAACCTCCTCCAGCAGGTCAAGCCTCAGGTTCGGCTGTCAAAGACAAAGGAAAGAAAATTGTTGAAGACAATGATGACGATGATAAAGAGACGATTGCAGATCTCTTAAAGAAACAAGGCCGTGATAAAGACGCAGACATTAGCGCTCGCGTTGCCAGAGAGGCTGAGGCGACCGAAAGGAAAATGAAGGAGGCTCATGACCTTCTTGAGAGTAGGAAAACCCTTTTTCCTCCATGGACTCTTGAGAAGCTTTTGAAAGAGGAGATTGAAACTCCCAGCATTTTGTGGCTCGAACCAATGATTTCATTGGATCGTATCAACTCTGTCGATTCTCAGTTCGACATGCCACTGACCCGAAAAGCCTTCATCTTCCATGCCTTAGATAATGTTGCTGATGTCCCTCATCCTCATCCAAAGGTTGATAGGGAACTCGTTGAATTCTATCTAAAGTCTGCTCAACCTCAGTATCAAACTTGGAGTGCTCAGAAGATTGTCAACGTTCGGGTCCTCAAGCCGTTTCGTGAGGGGAACTTTACGAACGTTCGGTTCAAAGTGCTGAGAGGTTCTGCTAAAACCGAACATGCGATATCACTTGCTGATCTTCCTAACCTGAATCCACATGACTGGATTATTTTGCTTAACATCCTCCTCACCAAAGAAGCTGAGTATGGTCCAATTATTGATCACTTCAAAAGGATGCTCATATGCTACATTATGGAGGTTGTCAAGATGGATCAGGAGATCGCTAGCATCTTCAGGAAAAAGCCCACTATTTCTCCTGTAGGCTCTGCCAGTGATTTGAATATGATGCAGATGGGAAGAATTGACCCGAAGCGGAATTCTGTCATGTTTACAAGGAACGAAGGCCAGAAATGTATGTTTGCCTTGGCTGACAAACACCTCTACACCACTACATGCTTGGAACATGTTCTAGGTATCATTCATCGATGCAAGCAGAATTCAGTAGAAGACAAGAAGTACTTCGATGACATGATTCAGTGGTACGTTCGCTTCAAACGGACTATCCTTGCTCTCATCCCATGTCTGTTTGATACCACCAAGAAAGTTCCTATAGCTGGACCCAGCAAGCCGAAGAGATAGTCTCGCTCCAATTGACGCAAAGGGGGAGATTGTTAGGTCCAGATGGTGTTGCGTCTTGGGCTCGCTATTTAGTCCATTTAGTCTCCGGTATGGGCCTGTCCATCCGTGAGTTATTTTATAGGGTTTTGTATTTATAGATGCTTGTATGCATCCTAGAACGTAAGATTTTAGAAGTGATTCTGTCAAGTATTTTGATCTTTATCTTTTGTAACCCTAATATCCTCTACAGCGGAAGTTCTTTGTCGAGCTCTGCTGAGGATTGAATCAATAGAATCATTCGACACATTCAGATTCATTCTTGTGTTTTATATTGCTGTTTTTCGCTTTTATGGTTTACCTGTTATAAGATCTAAATGATCAAAGAGTTTTTTAAACTTATCATTATGCTTCAAATCCGGTTTGGTATGCTGAAGTAGCATCAAAATGACACTCATACGATTCACTTCTTCAGTATTTACTCACTCTTTAACCCTCTCTGGAAGCGGACTCGAAACTTGGACTCAAAACTTCACCCTCTCTCACTTAGACTTGACTCTTTCACTCTCTAGACCCCTTGCATGCATACCCCCAATTCAAATTCTGAGAAAAACCAACAGCAAACATAAAACAAAACAAACCAAATCCTACTTATGAGTTCAAACAAACCAAATAAAAAAATAAGCAAACTAACAAATTTTTTTTTAACACAAATAAAAAGGATAAATCTTCAATATTCATCTTCTTCCTCTTCATCATCTTCTCTTGTTCCACTCCCACCGGCTTCACTCCTTTGTGCAATTATCCGTTCTTCCAAAGTAGGCACATAACGAAATTGTCCCCCATCTACATTTTGGATGTTGAAGTGATTAAACATTTGGATAAATGACCGGTTGACGAAATTTAAACTCCTTCCCAAATTATCTTGGTATCTTCTTCCCTCCACATTAAACCATTCCTCGGGTATCTCATCTTCAACCGGAATCACTGGTGGGTCTTCAAGTACTCGGTCGTGTCTCGACCTTACCCTTCTTCCTGGCTCCTCAGATCCTATCACCGCATCATCATGAGGAATGGAATAGTGGCCTCCTCCATAATCTTCAATAATTCTTGCTCTTCTAAAAAGAATGACATTAAAAGGAGGGGTTGGGATCATTGTCATCAAATTCCATGCACTTCTTTCCATTAACGCATATGATTTTACTAGGCGGGTCACAAACATCCCACCATTAATCTTTGAAGGTTTTTGATCCTTGACCCCCCCCCCCTCGGATAAATAAGATGCTATACATTACGGAAGATTGCAGAAAATGTTTGGAGTAATAATACTCCACAAATAAAAGACATCAAGGTTAGGAACCTTGTCGTCGTCTTTCCGCATGTTGATTGTATTAGCGATGAGGCAGTGAATAAATCGATGGGTTGGTGATCTAATACTTCCCTCTTGAGCGGACTTGGGGATTTAAACCTTGTTTGCAATAGTGTTCCACCAAGTGGAACCCACAACACCCTCCGAGAATTCCTTGTGACAATGCTCCAAGAAGGTGCCAAAACCTTGAGTGCAGACCAATTGTTGGTCATAAATACCCAACCTACAAGCAAGTTCCACCATACCACATTGGGGGAATTCATCACCAAGGGAAAAGGTGATAACCCCCGGGTTGTAATAATCGTTTCCTCTACGAAAGTTGATGGTTGAGAAAAGCTCCCAACACAACTCCTCGAACACCGGTTCTTGGATACGAAATAGCCGGCTCCATCCATCATAAGTGATGGATACCCCATCATGCATAAATACCTTGACAAGAAACGAGGCCAACTCCTCCTCATATCGGACTCTCCTCAACCATTACCAATCTATTGCATTTGGTACATAAATTTATTTCTTTTTAACTTCAACCAACTTCTTCTTCCATCATTTCATCATGGATTCCGAATTGATTCTTGGAAAGTTTAACCAAGGATGGTCTCCTTGGTTACCCCTAGAGCTTTGTCCACCTCTTGAAAACATTTTCTGCAAAATAACAAAACCCATACAACAAAGGAAACACAAAATATTAAAAATCAAAATCATTACTACCTCCAGGAACCGACTCGGCGAGTCCACGAACAGCCTCGTCGAGTTGTATGAACTGCTCGAGCCGCATGTATGATTTCTACCAACCCATCCAACAAAACTCAAAATTATTTCCAGGGGTTTGTCTAGAGGTGCATATTAAGCATAAATTCACAGTAAATTTTATCTATAACACTCCATTTAGACAAAATTTTGAAACCCTAGAATTCTAACTAAACCAAAACCGGGTTTGCAACAAGATGGGACCATTTTTCTGCAAAAATTAGAGCTTTAATAAGATCAAAAACAAAATATGTTACCTTGTGGGGAGAAAATAGAGAAATCAAAGAAAAGTGAAGATGGTTGCTTGAGAGAATCTTGACACGTCGAGTGGGTGTCGGCTGATGTAAATGAATATGTTTTCTCAATTAGGGTAAAAACCCTAATTTTACAGAAACGCAAAAAATTATTTTTTTCAGTAAATTGAATCGACTCGTTGAGTCAGTATATGGACTCACCGAGTCAAGTCGCGATTAAAAACTTCCCTAATTCGTGTGGACTCGCCGAGTCACGAATGAACTCGACGAGTCATAAAATAAATCATTATTTCTAAAAAAATTACCATACCCCACACTCGGACCATGCTTGTCCTCAAGTAATCATTTATAGATGAATATGAAGAATTAAGTAGAAAAATCCTATGAAAACCACGCAAATCAAAACAAAAACGAAAAAGAAAAGAAAAGCAAACTCTATCGACGGGTTGCCTCCCGTTTAGTGCTTCTTTTTGAGGAGTCTTTAGCCGGACTCCATCCCGCTTTATGTTGCTACTTCCTCCATTAAGATCTCCTTTTTCAATTTTTTCACTTTATATTTTTTCTTGTAAAGATGGATTTTTCTCTTATATGCCTTCTTCAATTCTTCCATTCTCTTTCTTGCAACAATTTCTTCAGCTTTACGCTTTATCACTTTATCATACTTCTTCTTTTTCACTTCTTCCTTTTCATGCCCCATTGTTTTCCTTCCTTCTTTATCTTCCTCGATTGCCTTTTCATATTCACCATAACTTGAAGGCACAAATTCTTCCTCACTTTCAGCACATATTAAAGAATCCGGTGTTTTGAAAGTGAAAACTTCAAACGTAGTATAGACAAGGGCACGAGGCTTGGTTTTTTTGCTTTTGGTTGACATTGCTATATGTGATTCAATGAAAGAGTCATGGTTATAATTATTCCAAGCTTTAGTATCCCCTCTATAATTTAAACTTTCTTTATCCTCTTCTTGGGCAGCCTCATCATTTTGCACTTTTGTTTCAAGACAAGCCAAGTGATGGGTTTTAGCCATATGAACATTCCTATGTGCACATGCAAACCCTAATGCTTGGATCTAGGTTTCTCTAATTAAACATACATTGAATCCAAGACTTCTAATGGCTAATAGATTATAATAATAATAAGAAATCAGAATTAGAAGTTTACCTTGAATCACTTGCTTGATCTTCTTGTCCTTGGAGCTTTAGAGTCACAATTGTCACTCCTCTAATGGCTTACAAACACCAACTAGCAAGAGGATGATTTGAAAGAGAGGAGAGGGAAGAGAAAATCGGCCAGGGTTTCTTTTCTATCAAGAGTGCCGATTTCCCTTGACCCTTAAGGTTTATATACTAGTGAGGCTCCTAGGGTTTCACCCTTAAACCCTAATTGGATAACTTAGGCCCTAAGCAATCCAATACCCTAATTGATAAGCCTTTGGAAGAATTCTAAGCCTATCCTAAGCCCTAGAAATCGTCCACCTTTATCCATAAGGGATTTATAGCCCAAAGTCCAACTATCATACAATTGACAGTTTATGCCCCTTTATTCAATTAATCTCTTTAAGTCACCAAATTAATTCCTAATTAATTTATGACTTATATTAATCAAATAATAATATTATTATTCCTTATATTATTCTCATAATATATTAATAATATTTCTTCTCTCATAATAAATCATCCTGTCAAGTTGCTATGGTGAAGGCAACCCAAAAGGACCATGCACAACCGGGTCAAATACTTGCCTAATATAGTTGCAGCCTTAGACAGTATTCCATCAGTCTCCCACTTGGATAAGTCTAGTAACTATATATACGAGTATAATCCGATTAGCAATCGTAGCTCTCAAAGACGCTGTCAAACTCTGATCTAATCAATCTTGTCCTTTAGATAAGGGATCGTACAGTCCTCTGTTTAGATATCATGCTGACAATTCTATGGAACCAATTTGTCTAGCATTTGGTTTCTCGATCTCAGATTTATTTGACATAGAACTTAATCGAACACATCAATTCAGTTCTGACCAGGCCCGTCACATAAGTCAAATCAAATCATCGAGTTGCCGAGATATCACTTTTACCCTCTTAGGATAAAAGTAACAGATAAACTTCGACTTATATGCATTTACTTATTCATTAATCAACTATACACAACAATACGATTTATAACATCAAGTTACTGATGCGGTTTCGCATTATCAATGTACAACCAATTAACAAATAACAAACCATATATCTTGGTTTTAAGACCATATGATATTATCGTCTTGCGATCACCCTTTATTTATCACATTCCATAAGGTGATTCCAGCAAGCGCGGGTTTGTTCCAATGCTCAAAACCAGTTCATAAGCACTCATGAACGTTGCAGCAACCTTTTGCTATGTCTAATACCATTTAGACAATCTACACACCAATTCATGACAATCTTCATTCATATCTACTTCCAACATATGAACGACTGTGGACAATTTGAATAATTCGATTATGCTTAATAAGCTCAATTATTCTGGAAGTCAAAACATGCAAAGTGAAAGAATAGTTAAACAATTAACATGAGATAGTAACATTACTCATAAATAATACTCTTTTATTTAATCATCAAATGTTAATTACATTTATCTATTACATGTTTCTACTACTATCTAATCTATACTAATATCATCCTTCAGCCCAATACTCCTTGCATGCAGCAAGTGCTTAACCCTGCTCAGTCCCTTCGTAAGCGGATCTGCTGGGTTATCTTCTGATGATATCCTCTTCACCACGAGTTATCCTTCTTCTACACGATGTCTAATAAAGTGATATTTTCTGTTGATATGTCGAGATCTACCATGATCCCTCGGTTCCTTGGTCAAGGCAACCGCTCCTTCATTATCACAGAAAATCTCCAAGGGCTCCTTTATGGTAGGTACAACTCCAAGATCACCGATGAAGTTCTTCAACCATATTGCCTCCTTCGACGCTTCGCTCGCTGCAATGTACTCTGATTCACACGTTGAATCAGCTACGGTTTCCTGCTTGGAACTTTTCCAAGTCACTGCTCTTACATTCAGGGTAAAGACCCATCCCAACTGCGAACGGTAGTTGTCCCTGTCGGTCTGAAAGCTGGCGTCACTATACCCTCACACCTTCAAGTCATCACTCCCTCCGAGGACTAAAAACCATTCTTTCGTCCTCCGAAGGTACTTAAGGATATTCTTAACCGCAATCCAATGGGCTCTGCTAGGGTTCCCTTGATATCTACTAACCATGCTCAAAGCAAAGGCTACATCAGGGCGAGTACAAGTCATAGCATACATGATTGAGCCAACTGCGGAAGCGTATGGAACTCGGCTCATTTCTGCTATTTCAGCTTCGGTACTCGGACTTTGAGTCTTACTCAACTTGGCATTACTTTGTATCAGTAATTCTCCCTTCTTCGATTTTTCCATAGTAAAACGTTTCAGTACTTTATCTAAGTAAGTGTTCTGACTAAGTCCTATTAATCTCTTACTTCGTTCTCTCACTATCCTTATTCCCAAAATATAGGAAGCCTCTCCGAGGTCCTTCATAGCGAAGCACTTCCCGAGCCAGGACTTAACCTCCTGCAGAGTCGGGATGTCGTTTCCTATGAGTAGTATGTCATCGACATACAGAACGAGGAAGCTTACTATAGTCCCACTGGCTTTGACATATACACATGATTCATCTTCGCTTCGTAAAAATCCAAACTCTTTGACTTTCTCATCGAAGCAAAGAATCCATCTGCGAGATGCTTGCTTAAGTCCATAAATGGACTTCTCAAGCTTACACATTCTATTTGGATGCTTTGGATCGACAAAACCCTCTGGTTGAGCCATGTAAACATCCTCAGCCAACTTTCCATTAAGGAAAGTTGTTTTGACATCCATTTGCCAGATCTCATAATCATGAAATGTGGCAATTGCTAGCATCACTCTAATAGATTTTATCTTCGCAACTGGTGAGAAGGTCTCATCATAGTCAACTCCGGGAGTTTGAGTAAAGCCCTTCACAACCAATCGCGCCTTATATGTGTGTACGTTTCCATCCACGTTGGTCTTCTTCTTGAAGATCCATTTGCACCCAACGGTCTTACGTCCGGGCACATTATCAACCAAATTCCAAACTTGGTTGTCATACATGGACTAGATCTCGCTGTCCATTGCCTCTTTCCATTTCGCAGACTCCGAGCCTGTCATGGCTTCCTTATAGCTATTTGGTTCATCTAGATTTATTAGTGTACCAGCACTAATATACGTATCCTCTTCGGTAGTAATATGAAAAGCATAAAACTGGGGTTGAACTCTAACTCTTGCGAAACGTCTAAGAGGTAATGACTCGTCAATTGGTTCAATCGGAGTTTCCTCCTCGGGTTGAGTGCGAGCGGTAGAGGTTTTTTCATCTATTAACTCTTGAATCTCTTCAAGCTCGTTTTGCCTCCCACTGTCTCCTTGGTTTATGAGTTCTCGCTCTCGGAAAACTCCTCTCCTCGCAACAAAGACAACACTGTCCTTCGGTCTATAGAAGAGATATCCAAAGGATTTTTGTGGGTAGCCGATGAAAATACATCGCTCACTACGAGGTTCGAGTTTGTCGTGAGTATCTTGTCTTACGAAAGCCTCGCATCCCCAAACCTTGATATGTGCTAACGACGGAGCTTTCCATGTCCACATCTCGTGAGGTGTTTTGGCAACCTTCTTAGTAGGGACTCGGTTAAGGATATGGGCGGCAGTCTCTAAGGCATACCCCCAGAATGAGATAGGTAGTGAAGCACGACTCATCATAGAGCGGACCATGTCTAACAAGGTTCGATTACGCCTTTCTGCCACACCATTCAACTGCGGTGTCCTAGGTGGCGTCAATTGTGAAACTATTCCACACTCCTTGAGATAGTCGTAGAATTCAAGACTTAGGTACTCTCCTCCATGATCGGATCGAAGCATCTTGATTTTCCTGCCCAATTGATTCTCCACTTCATTCTTGAACTCTTTGAACTTTTCAAACGTTTCTGACTTTTGCTTGATTAAGTAGATATACCCATATCTACTATAGTCATCGATTAAAGTCACATAGAAGCGGTTTCCATCCTTCGTGGTTGATCTATACGGTCCACATACATCGGTATGTATTAGTTCCAATAGACCCTCACCCCTTTCACATGTACTAGTGAAGGGTGACTTAGTCATCTTTCCAAGCAAACAAGACTCGCATGTGTCATCTTCCCTAAGGTCGAATGACTCCAACACTCCATCCTTTTGGAGTTGGGCTATGCGCTTATTGTTGACATGTTCAAGACGACAATGCCACAAGGATGCTCTATCCATACCATTGGAAAAATCCATGCATAAAACATCATTTCCTAAGTTATCTACAATCATAACAGTTTCATAAATTCCATTACATGGTATTGCTTTAAAATATAAGACACCATTTAGATAAGCACAAATAGAACCATTCTCATTATTAAAAGAAAATCTAAATCCTTGTCTAAACAAACCATGAAATGAAATGATGTTTCTTGCCATTTCTGGCGAATAGCAACAACTGTTCAAATCTAAACATAAACCATTCCTAAGCATTAGAGAATACACTCCAATCTTGGTCACAGGCGACGATCTTCTGTTCCCCATGATTAGATTTATTCTTCCATGCTCCACATCCCTATTTCTTCTTAGTTCCTGCAATTCATAACAAATTTGGTAACCACAACCGGTATCAAGGACCCAAGAAATAGCATGAGATGAATCATTAGATTTAATTGTGTATATAACTGCGAAAGATGACTTGATCTTTCCTTCCCTAATGGCTTGCAGGTAGTCTGGGCAGCTTCTCTTCCAATGCTCTATTTTATGGCAATGATGGCACTCTGCCTCATTCGGGTTAGGGTTAGGCTTAGCGGGATCAACTTTGGTCCCACTAGAAGAGGAACCATCTCGGGACTTGCCCTTGCGGTGGCTCATAGACGGAGCCTTCCTCTTCTTGTCTCTTCCTTTCCCAATGGCCAAAACAGGAGCAGCGGGTGGATTGGGAGTGGGTGCAACAGACTTGTCCTTGAGGTTGCTCTCAGCAACCCTAAGGAGACCTTGGAGCTTACTTAGGGTGACCTCTTCTTTGTTCATGTGGTAGGTCATCCTAAATTGATTGTAACATGGAGGCAAAGAATGAAGCACCATGTCAATCGCCAAGTCTTCCCCAAAGTCAACATTCAACTTGCAAAGACCATCGACATACCTTTGCATCTTTTGCAGGTGCACTGTTAGAGATTCTCCATGACGCATTTTGGCGGAAATCATGTTAGTGAAAATCTCGTAATGCTCCTGCCTCGCGTTCTGGTGGTATCTCTCCAACAAGTCTTGGTGCATTTCATACGGATATCATGATGTAATGAACCTTCGTTACATCACGTTCATGAGTATCAAAAACAGTCATTTCAGCCTGAGTAGCGATTTCTAGGTTGATCTTCTCGAGCTTCTCATCGAGGACATACTCCTTGTCCTCGTAGCGAGCAATTGTGAGAATGTATCTTATCCATTTGCTAAAGTTTGTTCCATCGAAAGTCACCTTTTGGCAAAGGCTCATCAATGTGAATGAACTAGCAGCAGTGTTGTTCGCGTTTGACATCTACAAATAGAAAGGACAAAGATAGATTAGAATTTGAATCCCTAATTAACACCCAATAAGAAAAATTAGGGCTAGGATCCAACAACAATATTTACATCTTAGAAAAGGGATGCCGTAATCTAAATGCAAATAATTTGAAGGTAAGTGAATGACGATTCACTAATTCTCCATCATGAAAAACCTAACTCTAAGTTCTAAATGTATTGAGAATTCCTAGGTTCGGATGAGATTCATTGAAACTTTTCAATGGCATGTTTAAATCTCGATATACCCCTCTCGTTTGTGACTGGGATACCGAGGATCACAAAGTGGGTGTGAATTACCATGCAAATTCACATGGTGCCTTCATTGTAACAATCACCTATTCGATGTGCCGGTAAACCACACACGCTCCATCGAACTATAATAAACAATGAATCACCCTTTGCCACCTTTTCTTAGAACCAATTAGTGTGCCGGTAAACCACACACGCTCCACTAACTTCTTAGCAAGGATGCAAAGTGTAATTTCATGGGATTGCATCAATTCACTTTTCCTAAAGTAACTAAGATTGGGAATTTTGAGAAAAACATGTAGTTACTTTGTATTTCATATTACACTTTTAATGAGAAGATGAGGTTGCCCTATCCTACCCATTCGTCTAACGACCCTCCACCGATCAAGCAAGCGGTGGATGTGAGTGTACACCCATTAAGTGTCATTTTATAGGCAGCAACCTTATACCCACCTTATAGACCGGCTTCGTGAATGAGGCCTACTAACGGTAAGACTAGCATTTTAATTATACATATATATATATATATATATATATATATATATATATATATATATATATATATATATATATATATATATATATTAGTCTTGTAATATTATATTAGTATAGGGTTGAATTTTAAACTTGTAAAATTCTAGGGTTTGAAATTTAAATTGTCTAAATTAAACTTTTAATCACAAAACACAAATTTCAAAACTTGAGGGCAAGTTTTAAACTTTTCAAAACATAGGGGATCAAATAACAAATAAACTAAATTAACGTTTAATCACATAATTATCCATATTTGTTTTATTTAATAATTTCTTGCAAAACAATTTACCAATTTAATCAAAATAATTAATCAATTATCACATAAGGAAATAAATATTTTATTAATTGATAAATATCTTCAATTAGATCAAGAATATACTCATATATATATATATATATATATATATATATATATATATATATATATATATATATATATATATATATATATATATATATATATCATAAAATCGGATTTATATTGATCTAATATGATAAAGGCAAGTATCTCAAAGATAAACAGCAAGAAATCCCGACATTTGCTCTTTCTGACGCTTGGACTCGCCGAGTACCCTAATGGACTCGCCAAGTCGAGCCTACTCGCCGAGTCCACTATGGGACTCGCCGAGTCCATCATACAGAAACATAAAATTCGAATTTATCAAGCATCAAACAAGCAACCAATGCATCAATTCAATAGAAACCAATCTAGACTCTGATACCACTGATGGGTTTTAGCCATATAAACATTCATATATGCACATGCAAACCCTGATGCTTGGATCTAGGTTTCTCTAATTAAACATACATTGAATCCAAGACTTCTAATGGCTAATAGATTATAATAACAATAAGAAATTAGAATTAGAAGTTTACCTTGAATCACTTGCTTGATCTTCTTGTCCTTGGAGCTTTAGAGTCACAATTGTCACTCCTCTAATGGCTTACAAACACCAACTAGCAAGAGGATGATTTGAGAGAGAGGAGAGGGAAGAGAAAATCGGCCAGGGTTTCTTTTCTATCAAGAGTGCCGATTTCCCTTTACCCTTAAGGTCTATATATATACTAGTGAGGCTCCTAGGGTTTCACCCTTAAACCCTAATTGGATAACTTAGGCCCTAAGCATTCCAATACCCTAATTGATAAGCCTTTGGACGAATTCTAAGCCTATCCTAAGCCCTAGAAATCGTCCACCTTTATCCATAAGGGATTTATAGCCCAAAGTCCAACTATCATACAATTGACAGTTTATGCCCCTTTATTCAATTAATCTCTTTAAGTCACCAAATTAATTCCTAATTAATTTATGACTTATATTAATCAAATAATAATATTATTATTCCTTATATTATTCTCATAATATATTAATAATATTTCTTCTCTCATAATAAATCATCCTGTCAAGTTGCTATGGTGAAGGCAACCCAAAAGGACCATGCACAACCGGGTCAAATACTTGCCTAATATAGTTGCAGCCTTAGACACTATTCCAACACCAAGTATGCATAATCAAAGTGGATAAATTCTTTAATAGCTTTGCCTTCCTTCAATCGATTCTCCAAGTGAACGGGAAAAACATGCACATCTGGTTCATAAAGGGTACTAATGGGTTGCAGAAACCAATCGGGATTTTTCGTATGTACTCGTCGAGTCAGCAGGTACGACTCGGCGAGTCAGTGGGCTTTCAATACTTTTAAGGCTTTCTTGATAATCAGCTTCCTCGATCAGCCTCTTTATCTCCTCCAGATCTCCATCAATATCAGAATTCTCTTCCAAAGATAATAAGAATTTATTTGGATTGTTTTCTTGCAAGCGCGAGAGCTCTTTTTTTAACAATTCGTCATCCAAATCTATTGAGGAAATTGTATCCTCTCTTGACTCAATGTGCTTATCCTTTTCCTCAGCTTTAAAAATCACCGAATCATCCCCCACCCTTAATGTAGCGTAGATTCACGCATATCTACCAAGGCACAAGTGGTATTCAAAAACGGTCACCCAAGAATGATTGGTACATTAAGGTCCTCCTCTATGTCTAATATTATGAAGTCAACAGGAAATATTAGTTTATCGACTTTGATAAGAAGATTTTCACACACTCCTATTGGATGTATCATCGTTTTGTCGGCCAAATGGATCTTCATATGAATAGGCTTTGGGACCGGAAGGTTTAACCTTTGGAAGAAGGAATATGGCATAATAATAATACTTGCCCCTGAATCAGTTAATGCACGTGTGGTCATTATGTTCCCAAATTGACAAGTTATGGTGATGCTTCCTGGATCGCCCCTCTTTTCTGGCAGTTCATTCAACACTATTTCAACAACGTCTTCCGTATATGTTCTAGTTGAAAAGAGGTGTTTAAGCAAACTTGCATAATTCGGTGTTTGAACTATTGTTTCAAAAAACGGAATATTCACTTGGAGTGCCTTTATGTGCTGCATAAACCTTCTATATGCTTGAATCTGCTCATCAGGTATGGCTCTACTCAGAAATGGCAATGGGGGCTGGTAAGATTTCAAAGGAAAGCTGTTTTTGCTACCAGGTCGTGGACTCGTCGAGTCAATGTTCGTGACTCGGCGAGTCGATTCGGGTTTTCTGTTTGCACCTTGTTGGGATTCTTCTGGATAGGGGTCAGAGGAGTGAAAATTATTTCAAAATCTATTGTTATTGTCTTCACATGCACCATTCTGGGATTTTGTTCGGTATTGCTAGGAAGTTTATTGGTTGCTCTTTGGTTGAACTGTTGTGCAAGTTGGCCTAGCTATTTTTCAATGTTATGAATGGATGCTTGTTGATTCCTCAGCATAGCGTGCTGATCCATCATCATACCTTGGTGCTCCCTTAACATATTTTGTTGCTCTTTTATTGCAGCTTCTATGCCATTATATATCTTCTCATATGCAGCTACAAATCTCGTGAGCATGTCCTCAAAATCAGCTTTTTTATCTAGTACCGTCTCCTCTTTTTGATAAAAACCCCTTGCTTTTTGCCTATATTTCTTCTCTTTTGTTTTTTTGTATTCATCGTAGGGAAGCCATTCCTTCTTGGGTTTCCACCAATGCTCATCATATTTATCACCGCTTGAATAACACACTTGAGCTTTGTTGTTCCTGTTCTCGTCCAAATCAAAATCTTTGGTAAGGTGAGGTCCATTACAATTCTCACATCCCACCCGAATAACGTGGATGGATTGGTCCATCTTGGTCATTCTTCGATCCAAATTCTCCAACTTAGCCATCATTGCTGCCAAGCTATTATTAACTGAGTTTACTACCCCACGATTTGGTTCATTCCTTGAATTATGATATTCTCTAGAGTGCTTAGAGAATTCTTCAATTAGTTCTTTGATCACCGGGGGTGGCTTCTTTGTGAGAGGTCCTTGTGAATCAAGGAGCTTCCTGGTTGTTACATTGACTCCATCATAGAAAATGGAGACTTCTTATTGACTATTTAGATCATGATGTGGGCAGTTCCTTAGTAGGCCCTTGTATCTCTCCCAAGCCTCATATAATGACTCTCCATCTTGTTGCTCAAAGTTTGCGATGGCCTTCTTCAACTTTGCTATCTTTGATGGAGAGCAAAATTGATCAATAAATTCTTCTTTCATTTTAGTCCATGTAGTGATGGATCATGTAGGAAGTGATTTCAGCCAATCCTTTGCAGCTCCCTTGAATGTGACCGGAAGCATACGAAGCAAAATAGTTTCATGAGGCACATTTGGAACATTGAAGTAGTCGGCTACATCGTTGACCTCGTCCAAATTTTTTTATGCGTCTTCGTGATCTTTCCCGTAGAAAGGGATTTCCTTAAGTTGAGCAAGTATGTGACCTTTTAGTTCAAAAGTAGCAGTCGCGGGAATGATGGTTTGCACGAGTCCCAGGCCGGTATCGTCACGTATCCATTTCTTCCATTGACCCATGGGAACTTCATCGATGTTAGCCATGGTGTCAGCGGGTTCGCCTTCAAAGTCGCTTTCTTCTTCGGATTTGGATTCGTAATCGTACTCAAATTTGGTTTCTTTTGTATTATCTTCAAAACTCTCTAATTTGCTTTCTTCTCTCTTTTGACTGCTAGACTCTCCTGCCTTTTGTTTTTTTTCTTTCCAAAAAATGATTTAAGGTCCTTGAAAGGTGATTTCTTTAGCAGATTAGAGCTTTTAACAACTTTGTCTTTGTTCTTCTTAAGGGAGGATTCCGGATCTTCATATGGAGGAACTAGGGGTGTGTTGGATCCTCAGTTCATGCAAACTTGAAATCAAAACAAGAAACACACGTAAAAAGAACAAAACGAAATAAAATAAAAACTGAAAATCAGCTATGGACTCGCCGAGTAGCTTCAAGTGCACTCGGCGAGTTCAAGGCAAAAAAAGAAAAAATATTAACTAAAATTCTAGAAACAAAAAAATAAAACTTAAAACTTATCCTAATAACTAAATTACTAAAACAATAACTTTGTGCAAGATAAATCTCACACAAAGGATCGATAACACTAGAAATTACAATTAATTGTTGAACCGCTCCCCGACAATGGCGCCAAAAACTTGATGTGTGTGAAACGAACTAGTTTTATCCTACTTTTAATTATGAATTTGACACACAAAAGGCAGTGGACCTCTCAATTGGTGGTATAAATTAGCAAGCAGGGTATCGAACTCAGGAAATAGAAATTAATCTAACTACTAGAATTATCTAAAATCAATAGTAAAATAGAAAGGGGGTTCTCTAGTTTTGCAAGACTAGAAACTTAATTGAAACTTAACTAAGCAACTAACAGCTAAACAATAAAAAATGCAACTAAATTCAATGATAAAAAGGACTTCTATTTAGGTTCGAGTCATTCAATCCTATGGTTGATTTTATGGTAAATGTGTCGGATTAA
This sequence comes from Lactuca sativa, assembly GCF_002870075.4. NCBI lineage: Eukaryota > Viridiplantae > Streptophyta > Magnoliopsida > Asterales > Asteraceae > Lactuca > Lactuca sativa. Next base: position 4,956,490 of record NC_056623.2, on the reverse strand, counting down.
ATTTTCATTGGCTACCAATTAAGGTGATTAGGTTCACGTTCGCTATTACTAATCGTTAGAAAATAGATCAATTCAAGCAATGGTCAGTTGTCTAAATTAATGAATTTCCTAGTTTATTAATTCGGCTTAAGTAAGACTTGTAATGGTTAGTTAAACTAATAATTCACTTAACCTCTTGTTGATGGTTTATCACACAAGCTCACACATTAATTTACCTATTTTCTACTTAATCCTAGTTTCACATTCGATGTTCCTAGGCATATAACTATGTTTTCACATAAATCATACGATTTAGCAATTAAGAGCTGTTCATGCAGCTTAATACGCTGGACAATTAACTGAAAATAGTTTTAATTAACATATAAGGTTCTTCAACAAGCTTAACAAAACGAAATCACCAAATTAAATTAATCCTAACCATAAAATCAATCCATATTCACAAAATCATCTACCCTAAACAGAAGACAAACATTTTAGTTCATAATTGAAGTAAAAACAAACTCAAAAACAAAATTCATAAGTTTAAACATGATTCAATCAAAGGTTTAAGTAAGAATACACTTGAATTGCCTTTAATCTTCCAAAAATCGAAGACTTACACTTGATCTTCGAGTTTCTAGGGTTCCAGTAGTACCTCAATCGCAACTTTGCCTCCTAGGGTTCCAGAAAAAGTCCCTTGTCTCGGTCTTAAAGTCCCTATTTATAATTTTCTGAAAACAAGGTTGACTCGTCGAGTCAAGATACCGACTCGCCGAGTCCCTCATTAAAAACCCGTGTACGACAAGGACTTCTATAGCTTCGCGAATCTTCGATCCGACTCGTCGAGTAGCCGCTCCTGCTCGTCGAGTAGCTTTAGGGTTTGACACTTTCTTCTTTATTTCAACTCCCGAACTTCCGATTGCGTCTCCTGCTTCCTTTTGCTTCCGAGCGTATCTTTTGGACTGAAAATACAATTTAAACACTATTAAGTACCTTTTGTCCATAATATGCAGATAATTAGCTAATAAATAACAAAAATCTATACTAAATATATAGCTAAACATGCACATATCATTACACTCAATGTTACATATCACCCAATCAATGTGCCAGTTAACCATACACGCTCCATTGATCCATGACTAACCTCAAGCTACATTTTTCCACGCACCGTCTGTCCCAAATTAGTGTGTTGGTTAACCACACACGCTCCACTAACGACTTAACAAGGTGCAATGTGTAATTTCATGGGATAGCATCATTTTCACATTTTTCCTAAAGTAACTAAGATTGGGAATTTAATAAAATTTTAGTTACTTTATAATTATCATTATACTTATAACAATACATAATTTCCTATCCTACCCATTCGGCTAATGACCCTCCACTAGTCAATGAAGCGGTTGGTGAGAATGGACACCCATTAAACCACCAATTTATAGGCAGTAACCTTATACTCCCTTATAGATCGGCTTCGTGAATGAGACCTACTAACAGTAAGAATGACTTGTCTTTTATATATATATATATATATATATATATATATATATATATATATATAAGTATTAACTTTTAATATTATAATAGTATAAGGGTTGAATATTAACTTTTAAAACTCTAGGGCTTGGAATTAAATGTTTCATTAGTGAGACTTTACAAATTCCAACTCTTGAGGGCAAGTTTTGAAACTCTTCGTTTCCATAACTTATGAGTTTAATGTCATTTTAATGGATGAGACTTTTCATGTTCCATAACTTGATGACAAGTTATGGAACCCACTAAAACATTTTTAATCAGTTCCAACAAACAAAATTATCATATAATTCATGATTGATCTAACTAAACTCATAAACCAACAATTATCTTAAAACTTTGACAATTATCTTGTGATTGGATGGGTATAATCACTACTATATCAGAAAAACATTTGTAATGATACAAAACAGTTTGTAGTAGTGATCCCAATCCAATTGAGGCCAAAAATCCTGAAAATCTGCCAACAGAAGCCTCTACTAGACAAGTACATGAATTGGATTTGTCGAGTTGCCCTTTTAGTGAGTGAACTCGTCGGGTTAGTCATTGGACTCGACGAGTTCCTCAGTCAGAGGCCAAAAAATTGATTTTTTAGCTTTGAAAAATAAGCAAGTATCAAATATAATTGAAAACAATCATTGGCTCTGATAACACTGTTGGGTTTTAAGCATTATATCACTCCTATGGTACACATGCAACCCTAGATGCTTTGGATCTATGTTTTCTCTAGTTATACATGCATTTTCAGTTTTCCAAAGCATACATCCTATCTAGCATACAAGTGAGGATATATAACACAAAAAAAAACAGTTTAGATGCATATCTCTTGATCTAATTTGTAGTTCGTGGCGATTGAAAGCTTTAGCACCTCAAGTGTGATGCCTCTAATGTGTCACAAACACCAAATGTAAGAGGATGCTTGAGATAATAGGCTAGTTAGCACAAAATCAGTTATCACTCTCTTAGAATGAATGGACAACCGATTTAGATCTAGGGAGTTGCTTTTATAGTGTTACAAAGACTAGGGTTTCATCCATGCAAACCTTAATGCACCATGAACCTTCATATTGCTTAGGCTCCATGGATTAAACCTCCATGGACTATCATATTGGTTTAGCCCATCCTAATCAACCATTGATCATTGACTCACACTATAAGAATCATTGATTTACTTAATCAGTCCCCGTATATTTAATCAGTCTCTTTTGATCACTAAATTAATTCTTGATCAATACTAATTAAATAATATGATTTCTCAATTAATATATTATACTTATAATATATTAATAAATCACAAATAACCTTATTCTCAAACGTCTATCCTATCAAATTGCACCGGTGAAGGCAATCCAAAAGGACCATGCTACAATCGGGTCAAGTACATCCCAATTATAGTTATGGGCTTAGACACCTATTGCAACGGTATTGTCCATCCTGATGATAATCCTTAGGCTAGGTCCCTTAAATTAGATGCTTTAGGGACAAACGGTGAGGATAACGGGAACGGGTAATTGGGTTGAATGATTTGATGAAATTAATGAACTTAATTATTGTGGCTTGAAAATCCTTATATGCTCACTAGGCTCCCAAGCCTAACCCATTTAGTTTCTTTTATTACAGGTAGTGGCAATAGAGCACATGAGTGATGATCTGATGAGAGATCAATGGATTATAGGCCATTAGAATAATAGATATTGTAAGGCATGTAATATATCTGTTTATGCTTATGTACTGTAGTGAAAATTACATCCCAACGTTTTTAACATAATTAAAATACATTTCTTCGGAAATGATTTGATAAATCTTTATAATATTTTTAGAAACAAATTCCGCAACATATTTCTTCAAAATGATACTCTGATTTTCAAATAAAGCATAAACAAATCGATCTTTTCTGGCCATGAAATTAGGGATGTCACAACTTCGATCTGACATATATGTTTAAGGATGATGTTGATTACCCCACTGTTTGTGACATCCCAAAAATCACGGCTAGAAAAGACCGGTTTCATTTATGCTTTTAAAATAATTTCAGAGTAAATCCTTTTGATTTAAAAGAGTTGCGGAATTTGTTCCCCAAAACAAAACGTGATAAAATAATATTTACCAAATCATTTCATAAGGAAATGTATTTTCATTATATAATCAAAACTCGGGATGTCATGTTCCGATACAGACCATAAAGCATAAACGATAACATTACAAGTCATTCAACAAATAGATACATATACAGACTTGTAAACAAAACAACTTGATGATTCATCCATCTTATGCCCTTGCGCCACTCCCTGTAATACAAATAAACCGAGTGGGTCAGGCTTGGGAGCCTGGTGAGCATATAGGGTTTTCAACCCACAATAAATAATTATATTTAATTCACCAACCAACAATAACCCGATTACGCATTCCCGTTATCCTCACTTTACGTTCCTAAAACAACATCTATTACAAGGGACCTAATCTAGGATTTTCATCCGGACGGACATTACCGCAAAGGGGCTTCCTTATCAATAAATGTCCTAAAGGAAACCATGAGGGGGATAGAGTACACCGGTGAACAAATCGTTCACAACACCTACAGGTTATGAGCCTACTAGCGTTCCACAGGACTGTCTAGAAAGAGTCCATGGTCGTTATCCATACTCCGTTGAATAACTAGATCAACAACAAAAACAACGAGGCCTCTCATCTGTTTATCACACATCAACTATTTACCCATGTTCTACCCAACAAATTAGTAGATAAAAATATACATTTTTATACATAGTTAAAAACCTGTATAGCATGTTCAATCAATATATATTCCATATAACAGATGAAACACACACACATAACACGTATTTGAAAGAGAATAAATCAGATCTATGAGATAGAAGAAAGTGAATATACATTGATACATATAATCAACAAAATATACACATAACACGTATTTCGTACCAAACACTTCATAATTACGCGTTAGAAGAAAGTAACTACACACTCACTTGATCAGAAGATGATCGGACAACACTACAACTTGTAGAAGTAGTATTCTTCGGTAGATCTGGAAGATCGTCACAAAAATTGGGCTTCTCGCGGGCAGAGCTTCGGCTCCGGAATAACGCTCTTCGGGATCCTCGGGGCTTCGGAACTTGCTTCGGGACTCGGGAATAATACCGGGGCTTCGGGTATAAATGGCATGCAAATCGAGGAAAAACTAAAGAGAAAGGAAGAAATTTGCAAAAGAATGAGGCTGCCCTCGCATGCCCTTTTATAGGACAAAACCCTCGCATTACGTTGGGCGTATTGCTCCGGTACGCTTGGCGTAGTGCCAAAACGTCACTGCATGCGTCATCGGAGCACTCGACTGCGAGGCGGTGCATGCATCGGGGTACGCTGGGCGTACTTCGGATAAGATCAATGACTCCTTCGGATATACATCCTAATTAAGGATTAAATAAACAAATATTAATTATTTTAAAAACTCAGAAATTCATATCTTCATCATACAAACTCCGTTTTCGAAATTCTTTATATCCACACGTAGGTGAGACTACGCTCTACAACTTTCGTTTAGACTCCGTCGACTAATTTTGACTTTATTTTTATTATTTATTTTTAGTAGGCCGGGACAGGAAAACTTCGTTATAAATTCATAACTTCTTTATCCGACGTCCGTTCTCGCCTAACTTTTCATCGTTTTGCTACTAACAACGAGATCTTCGATTCTCGTTTAGATTGTTTCGGCTAAAAACCATTCGATCTCAAATCGAGTATTCGGGCTGCATACTGCTAAGTCGAAACTTCAGAAAATCATAACTTCGTCATACGAAGTCAGATTTGGGCGTTCTATATATATTCGGAAACCTCGTTTCGGCCACTACAACTTTATGTAAAGATATCGAGTTTATTTTACACTTAAATTTTGACGCTTATTTTTATTCTTAATTAATCAAGTCACATAATTAAGCAATTAAGCACAAAACACATAATACTCAAATAATACGTTCTTATTATTTCAAAATGAGTTACAAAAGTTAACCTAGACTATTACATTGCTAAAAACGGCAAGCCCAGAAACACAGACATTACAATTCTCCCCACCTTAGAATGATTCCGTCCCCGGAATCACACATCAACAAACAACTGCGGGTAGCGACTCATCATGTCACTCTTCGTTTTCCCAGGTGAGATTTGGCCCATTCGTGTGTTTCCATCGGACAAGCACTAACTCAACCATCTTACATCGCAATTTTTTAGTCTTTCGGTCAACGATTGCCTCTGGTTCTTCAATCAACCTTTTGTTCTCATCGATTCTCAATTCCGAAAGCGGAATCATGTCGGGAACTTCTCCCGTGAACTTCCTTAAATAACACACATGGATAGTGTTATGAATTCCATTCAGTTCTTTGGGTAATTCAAGCTTGTAAGCTTGGTTCCCAACCCTCTGAAGAACTTTAAACGGTCCAATAAACCTTGGACTTAATTTTCCCTTTTTACCAAACCTTATAAGTCCCTTCCACGGTGAGACTTTAAGTAAGACCGAATCCCCAACTTCAAAAGTCATCGGTCTTTGCTTTTTGTCAGCATAGCTCTTTTGACGATCCTGAGCTGCTAACATTCTTTCCCTAATTATTTTCAACTTTTCCGCAGTATGATAGACTATCTCCGGTCCCATAAATTGCTTTTCCCCAACCTCAAGCCAACAAGACGGCGTACGACACTTCTGTCCATACAAAGCTTGATAAGGTGCCATCTTTATGCTCAAGTGGAAACTATTGTTGTAGGAAAATTCTACCAGTGGTAAATGTTCATCCCAATTACCTTAGAATTCTAGGGTACATGCTTTAACCATATCTTCAAGCGTTTGTATCGTTTGTTCGCTCTGACCATCAGTCCGTGGATGGTAAGCTGTACTCAAACACAACTTGGTACCCATCTCCTCTTGTAGACTTTTCCAAAATCGCGAGGTGAAACGGCTATCACGATCCGATACAATCATTAGCGGAACACCGTGAAGCCTCACAATTTCCCTCACGTAAGAATTCGAAAGCTTTTCCATACACCATTTCTCCTTGGCTGCTATGAAATGCGCACTCTTAGTGAATCGATCAACGACCATCCAAATCATGTCGTGACCACTTTTTGTTCTGGGCAGTTTAGTGACAAAATCCATAACAATGTCTTCCCATTTACCTATAGGCACAGGAAAAGGTTCTAAACTCCCAAATGGTTTCTGATGTTGTGTCTTGACTCTAGCACAAGTCACACACTCGGCCACATACTTTGTAATGTCGAGCTTCATCGTCAGCCACCAGTAATAGGGTTTCAGGTCCCTATACATCTTTGTGCTACTAGGATGAATGGAGTACATGATTTTGTGAGCTTCTTCCATCAGAAGATCTCTGACTCTTCCTGACTTAGGTATCCAAATCCGACGTTGTTCCATGTATTTGTCCGGCTGATATCATGAGAACAGAGGATTATATGATCACTTATCTAAAATGGCGCTTCATAGTTCAACAGAGTTTTCGAGAGCTACGATTGTTGGTTGGTTCCTGAAGTAACATAGGCAAATACAGTTATTAGACTTATCCAAGTGGGAGTCTGTTGGATAAGGTGTCTAAGTCCATAACTTATTTGGTATATACTTGACCCGACCGGCATGGTCCATTTGGGTTGCATTTCATCCAAACTATTTATGGATAATTTTATGAGAGTTATACACATATGTTTATTAATATATTATAAGTTATAATATATTAATATGAAGTCATGTTATTTAATTAGTCTTAGTCTTAAATTAATTATGAATTAATTTAGAGATTAAAAGGAAGACTAATTAGATTGTGGGCTATTGGTTTTATATAGTGTGGGCTAACACTCATTTGTTAATGGGCTAGGCTTATATGGAAGTCCATGGATGATCCATGGAGCTTTTAACCCATGGATCCTTGGAAAGGAAAAGACATGGGTTATTAGAGTTTCACCCTAATCATGCACACTATATAAGCATGCTTATGGAGAATGAAATGGCAACTAGTGGCATTAGTGTGTGTGAGACTTAGGTGTGGCCGATTTCTATGTGTGTATACACTCTCTCAAAGTTTTCCAAGAGTTTGTGGTGATTTGTGATTCCATTTGAGGCATTCACATTATTGGTGCTTGGCCCTCAAACTCCTTAGGAATTGAACTCATCATCAAAAGGTATGTAATCTCATCTAATTCTTTTATGTTTAAAAGTACCCCATGCCATGTTAGATAGGTTATGAACCTTGGAAAAATTATTATTTTGCATGTATTTAGACAAACATAGATCCAAGGTTTATTAGGGTTGCATGCACACTTAGGAAGTGTTAGATTGCTCAAAACCCAACAGTGGTATCAAAGCCTAGGCTTGCTTGTTTGATACTTGATGCAAAATAGTGAAAAAAGTTGAAATTGTTGCTGTCTGGCTGATGGACTCGCCGAGTCCATGGGAGGACTCGCCGAGTTCAAGGCAAAATTCATCCTACTCGGCGAGTAGGTTCGTGCACTCGGCGAGTAGAATGATCAGAATGCAGAATTTCGACTTTTGCTGCTGGAAATGGACTAGAAACATTACCCTAAACTGTTTTGGTGTTTTAAAACTTGTTTTAGTTGGTGTAATGGTTGTTCTAATCCATTTACAATAGCATATATCAAAATTCCATGTTTTTTTATGTGTTCATATAATTCTTGAAATTTTGATGATCATGTTCATGTTCTTATGAATTTAGAAGATGATAGGAATTATTTGCTGAATTGTTTAGAATTAACTCTTGATCATTTATGTGTTTTAATGGAGTCCATAATTTGTCCTCAAGTTATGGATATCCAAAGGTCACTTTTATTTAACACACACTTAAAACACATAAGTTACATGAAAATGAAGAGTCTTCATTTTATGAACCTTTAATTCATAAGTTATGAAATGAAAAGTCTTGGATGGTTACAAAAGATGAAGAGTCTTGTCCTTAAGTTATGGAGGTTCAAGAGTCACTTCATTAATAAATATATAAATAAAGTGTAACCTTGATTAATTCCATAAGTTATAAAATAAAGAAAAGTAATTCTTTTATTAGTTTAAAGTCTTCCATAACTTGTCCTCAAGTTATGGAACTTGAAGAGTTTTTGGATTAAAACTACTTTAAACACATAAATCATGGAATTAATTAGTTTTGAATAGTTTCAAAACTTGCCCTCAAGTTTTGGAATTTGGAAAAGTTTCACACACTTTAATAAACTTTAATTCCAACACTTAGAATTTTAATAGTTAAAATTCAACACTTATACTATTTATAACATTAATGGTTAATTATTATATATATGTATAAGAACAAGTCGTTTTACCGTTAGTATGCCTCATTCACGAAGACGGTCTATAAGGTGGGTATAAGGTTGTTGCCTATAAAATGGCAACTTAATGGGTGTCCACTCTCACCTACCGCTTGCTTGATCGGTGGAGGGTCGTTAGCCGAACGGGTAGGACAATGACTTTAAATCCTCATTAAAAGTATAATGAATATTATAAAGTAACTAAATATTTTTTATTTAATTACCAATCTTAGTTACTTTAGGAAAAATGTGAATTTGGTGCTAGCCCATGGAATTCACACTTTGTACCTTACCAAGTCGTTGGTGGAGCGTGTGTGGTTAACCGACACACTAACTTGGACTAGTAAGGATCACGAAGGCTGACTTAATGTTTGTCATAGATCAATGGAGCGTGTGTGGTTAACCGACACATTGATTAGGTGATAATATTAAGGGTACCAAGTGAATTGGTATGGTTATTCACACCTTGTTTTGTGATCCTCGGCATCCCAGTCACAAAATTTGAGAGGGCACACTCGAGATTGAAACATGCCATCGAAAAGTTCAATGAATCTCAAAAGATCTAGGAATTTCAAATCCAATTAAAACCTAATAAATTATTTCGTTTTTCATGGTGGAAATTGGTGAATCGTCATTCGCCTACCTTCAAATATTTTATAGCTTGGATTACGGCATCCCTCTTCCAAATTCTAAAATATTGTGTTGGGTCCTAGCCTTAATATTTCATATTGGGTGTTATATTAAGGACTTTGAATCAACTAACTTGATTTTCTCCCATCATAGATGTCTGGTTCAGACAACTATGATCTTCCCAAATCTCTTGAAGATGGTGTACCTCAACATCATGCTTCACTTCCTCCACCTCCTCCAATTATTCTCCCTCACCCACAAGTTCTTGAAAAGTTTAAAGTCACTCAATCCCTATTGGCAAGCATAGTCTATGTGTGCTCACATCTTGGAGATAAAGTCACATATTGACAAGCCGGGAGAGTTGGGTGTCAAATTCGCGTGAAAGTTGGATGTTCAATCACTTTCTTAGTAACACAGTGAGTCTCTTTGGGACTACTATGAGACGGACTATGACATGACCCTTAATGATGTTGTCTATTTGCTTGGTGTTGTGGAATCAGCAATGATTTGGAACACCAGTAAAGCAAATTTGATTAAAAGAACAACTTCCCAAGTCTTAAATGGACATTGACAATGGTAGCATTGGATATCTAGAAAAGGATTTCTCTTCCCAATGGAAAGGGATCGGCCATAGTCAACTCGGTTGACCAAATGGTAAAGAGAAAGGCTGAGTCTGAGATAGTCTCATGTGCCATTACCAAAGGGTCCATGTGTTTTGTTGCCAAAGGAAGGGGCATTGGTTGCGAAGCTGCCCTATTCACCTAAAAGGTCATAAGGTTGATCAAGTCAAGAGGTTTGACTCTACTTCGGGTAAAGTCCACTATCTAACTCTATTAAGTTCCTATTTGGAGATTCTTATTACATAAGGTGAATGGGTCACATGCTGATGTTTTTTTAAGAATCAAAGAAAAGATAGGAAGCTTAAAGTAAGTATATGTTGATTCTGATTGCGAATGTGGGTTTCGATCGCATGGTTCGGTAATCAGAATATTGAGTTGTTGCTTAAGAGTTAGAATATATTGCTTATGAATAGATAACAACAAGGTTTTCATGTGGATTGTAAGGATAAGTTTTTCCGCAAAGTTTTAAAATAAAAGAAAGAAAGGGTTTTAATTTTATTTATTTTAAAAATATCCTTACAATGGCATCTATGGAAAATTGTTGTTTATATGTTTCCAGTAATAGCAATATTGGAAAGTGGATTTGATTCCTTCTTATGTGGTAGTGTCTGAATTTACTGAATGAAGAAAGTTTTTCATCACCCAAGTTTCAATTGGACAGAAACTTGGAATCATACAAGTTGTATTGTATGATGAATGAGAATTTTCATCTTTGAAAATTAAGACTAATTCTTTGATCACATGTATATGTGAGTCAATTGAAGGACTAAGGAATTAGGTACACTGGGTGTGCGCTGGTCAAGGTCCACCACAAAGATTGATTTGTCATGATTTACTGAAGATTAGTAAATATGATTATACTTATAAGGTTAAGTATAATTCTGTAACATTGGAAAGGTTACAATGTATGACAAAACAAATGAGAAGAATCAAATTAGGCAGAAAGATAAAAGTTTCTCAAATATGGAAGGATGGGAGAGTACTTTAGTATCATATTTCATGATCATCTTAATGATTATGAAACCATATCACAAATCCATACTCTAAGGACGTCTTAGTGCATTGTTATGGCTAAGAAGAGAGGTCATGAATTGTTGCATTGGTTAAAATCAAAAAGATGATTCATACTTCGTTCCAAAACAATTCTTAGAGTCATACTCCAAGATTGTAACATTGAGTGACATAAAGTAAGGTTTATTAACACTACTCAAATGTAAGAGTAAAATGTTTTCTACCCTTGTACATTTGAGATTGGTAAGTTGTGATGTCTTGGATGAGACAAAGACCAACTAGGACCAATTGTGTGAAGTGTTAGTCTTGATAAGAATCTGCACTATCCCTTGAATATTTGTTTTGTCAAGGAATGGTTCTTGACTGGGGAAACTTATAGGTCAAGGGGACAGTGGGAGCCTTAAAGATCCTGAAAGAGTTTCAAGATTTAATCAAGAGTAAAACCTGTAATTTATCACTAGCACACGACTTAAGGTTTGCAACCTATCGTGTTGACATAATTTTTATTTCTGTACCTACTTCAAATAAGTTGAATTTGCATGTGAGTTATCAGAGTTCAACTTGGAAGCATTGGTGGGCCTTGTGCTACCAAGCTCACAAGAAACTAAGACTGAACAAGTTTAATCCATGTAAGGCTGAATTTGTCACTAACCTTATCTTGTGATTATGGTTTTGACAAATTCACATGGATAGCAACTCATACACTATAAAATCTAAGTGTCATAAGGTTTCTCTCCGATTCATGAAAATGATGGTGAGGAAACGCTTTCACTAAGTAGATTTTACGTAAATATCAATTGTGTTATTTGCATTTTCAAAAGTCGTTAATGGAGCGCGTGTGGTTAACCGGCACACTAACATGGACTTGTGAGAAATGGAAAATGCCAAATCAATTGAGACTATGATTACGGCATCCCTTTTCATAGTTCTGAAAATAGTTTAGACACACATGTGAGCTATCTAAGAAAGGGTGTATGAATCTAAATTTCAGAAGTCCAGCAGATTTCTAGAAATATGTTAGAGCTAGTGGGAGCATAAGTGTTATGCTGATAATCATCATGTTAGTGGGAGCATGATTATTACGTTTGGTGTTGCAAGTTAGCAATGTTAATTATAGAAAACAAAGTTTCAATTTGTGAAGTTGCAGGGGTTGAAAAGTTGTTTTGCTATAATTAAGGGAGAGAAAATTATACTTCATTTCAATTCTAAAGCTTAGATTGAGATTTTAATCATCTTTAGTCAAGAATATATATATATATATATATATATATATATATATATATATATATATATATATATATATATGAATTTTATGTTGGAATGGTTCAACTTGAAGAAATTCTATATATATTACGGCATCCCTCTTCATAGTTAAATTTTGAAATCATGGCAAATAAAAAATATTGTAGCAAAAGACTTGTTTAGTATCATGTCTTTATGTCAAACATCATGAATCGTGTCCCATATGCTTCGGATATAGGATAGATTGCATGTGCTATAATATTCATCTTTTCTAAATTTTCCAAATGCTTAAGGCATTGAGAAGGGAAAAGTCTAGAACTGGATATGACTAAAGTGATTAAGCAATTGTCGAGGACAAATCTGAGGTTCGCCAAAGATTGGTTGCTCAGGAACAGTTGGAAGTATGATGTAAGTTGTCGGAAAGGACCATATTGACATATTCTGAAAAGAAGTAATTCTTGTTCGGAAGTGATAGTCAAAATGGGACTATGGAAATGTCTCCATAGGTGGAAGTTATTCAATCTATGTAAGATTAGAAAACCTTAATGCAAGAAGGATGTTCAAAGCAATGTACTTTGAATATGAGACTTCCGTTCCATAGATGTTGACCTTCTTTGGAATACTCTGTAATGATTGGTGACAAGGTTTTGGTGACTTTGTGCATAATCATTACAAGAGGGACATTGCACAAAAGTTTAAAATCTAACAGTTTTTTTGGTAAATGATACGAATCGGGGATTCTCACATTTACAATAAGGATTTGGGATTGTGAAATGAGTATCAATGGAATCATGTTCAATTGATCTACATCACAATGTAAGGATCATAGACAAACATAGTGTGCATACTTGGAGTATGGCATAGCTATTGTTTAGAAAAACAAAGTGTACATGCTAGGAGCATGGGACGACTGTTGTTTTTTATTCAAGTCTTAAGTTGATTGTTTGAAACATTATACAATGAATAATGTGTAATCAATATGGTGATAAATAAAAGGTGGTTCTATTTATATTCAAAAGGGTTCTGAGACCATATTGGAGTTGATTATTATTGTGTTTCACTTTGCATGTTTTGGCTTCCAAAATAGCTAGGTTATTCTTTCCGAATGACTAAGTTATTTAAACACTCCACAGTCGTTCATATGTTGGAAGTAGGTATGAATCAAGACTGTCATGAATCGAGTTTGTAGATGGCTAAATGGGTTTAGTCATAGCAATGGTTGCTACAACATTCATGAGTGCTCATAAGTTATGAGTATTGGATTAAACCTACGCTCACTTGTATCACTTCATGTAATTTATCTCGAGTGATCGTGAGACGGTAATATTATATAAATCTTCAAACCTAGAGATATGAGTTGTTACCTATGAGTTGGTTGTGCATTGATTGCACGTAAACGCATCAGTAACTTGATGTTATAAAACGTGCCTTTGTGTACAATTCAACAAGTAGTAGAACAAGCATATGAGTCGAAGTTTATCTGTTCCTTCTAGAAATAGAAGCGATATCTGGGCCCCTCGATGATTTTGTTGTGACCTATGTACCGGCCGGTCAGAACTAAAATTGATGTGTTCGATTAAGTTCTTTGTCAAACAAATTGGAAAATCGGGAAACAAACTGCTGGACAATAAGTACGACGTTGTTCCATGTATTTGTCCGGCTGATATCATGAGAACAGATGATTATATGATCACTTATCTAAAATGGCGCTTCATAGTTCAACAGAGTTTTCGAGAGCTACGATTGCTGGTTGGTTCCTGAAGTAACATAGGCAAATACAGTTATTAGACTTATCCAAGTGGGAGTCTGTTGGATAAGGTGTCTAAGTCCATAACTTATTTGGTATATACTTGACCCGACCGGCATGGTCCATTTGGGTTGTATTTCATCCAAACTATTTATGGATAATTTTATGAGAGTTATACACATATGTTTATTAATATATTATAAGTTATAATATATTAATATGAAGTCATGTTATTTAATTAGTCTTAGTCTTAAATTAATTATGAATTAATTTAGAGATTAAAAGGAAGACTAATTAGATTGTGGGCTATTGGTTTTATATAGTGTGGGCTAACACTCATTTGTTAATGGGCTAGGCTTATATGGAAGTCCATGGATGATCCATGGAGCTTTTAACCCATGGATCCTTGGAAAGGAAAAGACATAGGTTATTAGGGTTTCACCCTAACCATGCACACTATATAAGAATGCTTATGGAGCATGAAATGGCAACTAGTGGCACTAGTGTGTGTGAGACTTAGGTGTGGCCGATTTCTATGTGTGTATACACTCTCTCAAAGTTTTCCAAGAGTTTGTGGTGATTTGTGATTCCATTTGAGGCATTCACACTATTGGTGCTTGGCCCTCAAACTCCTTAGGAATTGAACTCATCATCAAAAGGTATGTAATCTCATCTAATTCTTTTATGTTTAAAAGTACCCCATGCCATGTTAGATAGGTTATGAACCTTGGAAAAATTATTATTTTGCATGTATTTAGACAAACATAGATCCAAGGTTTATTAGGGTTGCATGCGCACTTAGGAAGTGTTAGATTGCTCAAAACCCAACAAGATTTATCAAGGAACGGATTACAAACCCTGATCATTAAATCCATGAATGTTGCTGGAGCATTGGTTAGTCTAAATGACATAACCAAGAACTCGTAGTGTCCATATCGAGTCATGAATGCAGTTTTCTCTATATCCTGCTCTTTCACCTTCAGTTGGTGATATCCTGACCTTAGTTCGATCTTTGAAAAATAACTTGAACCTTGTAGTTGATCGAATAGGTCATCAATCCTCATCAACAAATATCTATTCTTTATTGTTGGCTTATTCAGCTCTCTATAATCGATGCACATTCTCATACTTCCATCTTTCTTCTTCACGAATAACACCGGAGCTCTCCAGGGTGATGAACTAGGTCTAATGAAACCCTTGTCCAATAACTCCTGAAGTTGCATCATCAGCTCCTTCATCTCCGTCGGTGCTAGTCGGTAAGGTGCTTTTGCTATTGGCGTGGTTCCTGATAACAAGTCTATTATGAACTCCACTTGTCTATCAGGTGGTAATCCAGGAAGATCTTCGGGAAATACTTCCGAATAATCACACATCACGGGAATATTCTGCATCACCTTCTTTTCCTTCTTAGCATCGAACACGAATGCTAAGTATGATGTACACCCCTTGGTCAAACACTTTCTGGCTTTCATTAGAGTAATGATTCCAGAATTCACTCTGTGTTTATGTCCATACACCATAAACGATTCCTTCCCAGGCGGGTTTACTTTCACTATTTCTTCTTGTATAAAATCTCGGCATCGTTGGCTCTAAGCCAATCCATTCCCAAAACGATGTCGAAACCGTTAAGTTCAATAGGCAATAATTCCTCGTGGAACTTATTCCCATTAAGGTCGATTAAGATATTTTTCATACGATGGCTAACAGGTACAAACTTTCCACTAGCAACTTTGACTAATAAAGCATCATCTAGTATAACAACAGGCAAAGCTAGTTTTCTACCAAATTCATGCGCTATAAAGGAGTAGTTTGTTCCAAAATCAAATAAAATTTGGGCAGGCAATTCATTTACAAGAAAGGTACCTGAAGCGACATCAGCTTCTTCTTTGGCAGCTTCCAGTATCATCTGGAAGGCTCTTGCTTTCGGCTTTGGTGGAATGTTGGGTCTTCTTGCTTCCTTCTTCTTAGGGCAGTCCCTCGACATGTGACCCTCCTCACCGAAACCATAGCAAACCTTCTTGGTAAGCGTGCATTCATTGGCAAAATGCCCTAGATTTCCACATTTAAAGCATGTGACCACTTCCCCGTCACATTTCCCATGATGCTTCTTTTTACACTTTTCGCACCATTTCGCCTCTACCTTTCCTCCACTTCCTCTCGAACCAGATTTCGAGAATTTCTTTTCTTGCTGGATCTTGAAGATCCCTAGAACTTTCTCCTTTCACCAACCTCTATCCTTTCCAGACCCTTTTCCTTTTGCTGGGCCTCCATGTTCTTAGCTGCTCGAACAACTGTTTTCAGAGTAGTTGCCATCTTGACTGTCGGACCAAAGTCGCCAGGCAGTGCATTAGCGAACCTCTCGATCTTGGAGAGTTCTGTTGGCACTAGGTACGGAAATAACTTCGTTTTCTCGGTGAATGCGGTAGCATAGTCATCTACGCTCATTCTCCCCTTCTTCAAGTTTTGGAACTCATTGTTTAGATCAATCAGATCTATCTCTGAACAATACTACACCCTTAGATGTTCCAAGAACTCTTCCCACGACATTTTCAGAGCTTCTCCTCGTGGCATAGTATCTGCCAATAACTTCCACCAGCTCAAGACTCCAGTCTTCAGTTGTCTAACTGCAAATACAGTCTTCTGTTTGTTGCTACAGTCGCAACTTTCAAATACCATCTCCATTTCGGAGATCCAATCCATAATTTCAACAGGCTTTGGGCTCCCAGAAAGACTTGGCGGTTTGGCGCCCAAGAAATTCTTATACATTCGCCCATCCTTGTTGTTTCTCCGTTCTGGATCATTCCTTCGTTCTTCTTGAGTCCCAACATGACTCACAATGCGACTATTGTTCCCTTCCTCCGATTGCTCGGGAATCGGTTAGGGTTCCACAACGGGTATGATAGGTTCGTCCCTATTTCCACGCAACATCTGTCGCATTTCTTCCCTTTGTTCGACTAACATAGCCCGAATCATGGCTTGTACTCCAACCATGGTGATCTGTTCTGGTGCAGCAGCTTAAACAACTACTTGTTGAATTACAGGCGGTTGATTCCTGTTATCGTTTGCGTTTCGAACACCGCTTCTTGTTATCGCCATTCTTGATCTATACACCGAATAAGGTGAAATTTTGATCTTCATTCATGAAAGATATTACGATCTTCCATATCACTCCGAAACGATTACATGCTAGTTATAATATCGTCGTCATACACTTAGAATCCTAAACACATAAACCTTCAGATTCGGTTGGCAACAAACCTTAGATCTGAACAAATAATATCATATTTGGCAACATATAACATTTAGCACATAAAAGCATTTTAGGCAACTTTCCTAAAGTAAACTAGTGCTCGCGTCTAAAACATAGCAGACACATATCTCAAAATCTTTGCTTAGCATTTTAAGTTTAAGTCTAGAAATCCTACAAATTCCTAGTACGCTTAAACTAATGCTCTGATACCAACTGTGACATCCCCAAAATCACGGCCAGAAAAGACCGGTTTCATTTATGCTTTTAAAATAATTTCAGAGTAAATCCTTTTGATTTAAAAGAGTTGCGGAATTTGTTCCCAAAAACAAAACGTGATAAAATGATATTTACTAAAGCATTTCATAAAGAAATGTAATTTCATTATATAATCAAAACTCGGGATGTCATGTTCCGATGCAGACCATAAAGCATAAATGATAACATTACAAGTCATTCAACAAATATATGCATATACAGACTTGTAAACATAACAACTTGATGATTCATCCATCTTATGCCCTTGCGCCACTAACTGTAATACAAATAAACTGAGTGGGTCAGGCTTGGGAGCATGGTGAGCATATAGGGTTTTCAACCCACAATAAATAATTATATTTAATTCACCAACCAACAATAACCCGATTACCCATTCTCGTTATCCTAACTTTACGTCCCTAAAACAACATCTATTACAAGGGACCTAATCTAGGATTTTCATCCGGACGGACATTACCGCAAAGGGGCTTCCTTAGCAATAAATGTACTAAAGGAAACCATGAGGGGGATAGAGTACACCGGTGAACACATTGTTCACAACACCTACAGGTTATGAGCCTACTAGCGTTCCACAGGACTGTCTAGAAAGAGTTTGTGGTCGTTATCCATACTCCGCTGAATAACTAGATCAACAACAATAACAACAACGAGGCATATCATCTGTTTATCACACATCAACTATCTACCCATGTTCTACCCAATATATTAGTAGATAAAAATATATATTTTTATACATAGTTTAAAACCAGTATAGCATGTTCGATCAATATATATTCCACATAACAGATGAGACACACACACATAACACATATTTCATAGAGAATAAATCAGATCTATGAGATAGAAGAAAGTGAATATACATTCACACATATAATCAACAAAATATACACATAACACGTATTTCGTACCAAATACTTCATAATTATGCGTTAGAAGAAAGTAACTACACACTCACTTGATCAGAAGATGATCGGACAGCACTACGACTTGTAGAAGTAGTATTCTTCGGTAGATCTGGAAGATTTTCACAAAAATCGGGCTTCTCGCGGGCAGAGCTTCGGCTCGGGAATAACGCTCTTCGGGATCCTCGAGGCGTCGGAACTTGCTTCAGGGCTCGGGAATAATACCGGGGCTTGGGGGTATAAATTGTTGGATTAGTGTCTAAGTCCATAACTATTTTGGTATGTACTTGACCCGATTGTGCATGATCCTTTTGGGTTGCCTTCACACTGGTGACTAGACAGGATGATTGTTGAGGAGAGAGACTAGTTTATTGTTAAGAATAATAAATTGGGGTATAAATATGATTTGTTAATATATTATATGAATAATATATTAATTTGGAATCATATTATTAATTAGTATTTAATCAGAAATTAATTAGGAATTAATTTTTGGATTAAAGGATCTGACTGAAAGTGCAGGGGCTATTTTGTAATTATTCAATAGTTGAGGCTTTGGGCCATTGGATCACCTTTATTAAGGCTTGAACGAAAATCCTAGCAGGATCTAGGAGTTTTCGTCCAAGGGCTTAAGGAAAGGAGTCCATGGACTTGCTTAGGCCCTAAGCTAAGGGATTAGGGTTTACACCTTGAAACCCTAGTTAGCCTTAAGTATAAATAGCACCCTAAGGCACTAAGATTTCGTCCAAGCCTTGGGAAACCCTAAAAGGGACAAAATCTAGGGCAAGATACCCTTCTCTCCTCTCTCTCATATTCATCCTTTCACCTAGTGTGTTTGTGAGCCATTAGAGGTACTACACTTGTGGTACTTGCTTTCAAGAGCTAAGGAAATTCAAGGAACTAGTTGTTATTACTATATAACAACAAAAGGTATGTATTCTATTCTTTTATATGGACTTCAAAAATAATTGTAGCATGCCAGATTTCTTTTTATGTTCATAAAGTTGTATAACTAATAGTGAAAACATAGATCCATCTCTAGGGTTGCATGCACACATAGGATTGTTTGTATAAAACCCATCATAAATGGCATGCATATCGAGGAAAAAATTAGAGAGAAAGGAAGAAATTTGCAAAAGAATGAGGCTGCCCTCGCATGCCCTTTTATAGGACTGAACCCTCACATTACGTTGGACGTACTGCTTCGGTACGCTGGGCGTAGTGCCAAAACGTCACTGCATGCGTCATCGGAGCACTCGACTACGAGGTGGTGCATGCATCGGGGTACGCTGGGCGTACGCCAGTATGCTGGGCGTACTTCGGATAAGATCAATGACTCCTTCGGATATACATCCGAATTAAGGACTAAATAAATAAATATTAATTATTTTAAAAACTTCAGAAATTCATATCTTCATCATACGAACTCCGTTTTCGACGTTCTTTATATCCACACGTAGGTGAGACTATGCTCTACAACTTTCGTTTAGACTCCGTCGTCTAATTTTGAATTTATTTTTATTATTTATTTTTAGTAGGTTGGGACAGGAAAACTTCGTTATAAATTCATAACTTCTTTATCCGACGTCCGTTCTCGCCTAACTTTTCATCGTTTTGCTACTAACAACGAGATCTTCGATTCTCGTTTAGATTGTTTCGGCTAAAAACCGTTCGATCTCAAATCGAGTATTCAGGCTGCATACTGCTAAGTCGAAACTTCAGAAAATCATAACTTCCTCATACGAAGTCAGATTTGGGCGTTCTATATATATATATATATATATATATATATATATATATATATATATATATATATATATATATATATATATATATATATATATATATATATATATATATATATATATATATATATATATATATATATATATATTCGGAAACCTCGTTTCGGCCACTACAACTTTATGTAAAGATATCGAGTTTATTTTACACTTAAATTTTGGCGCTTATTTTTATTCTTAATTAATCAAGTCACATAATTAAGCAATTAAGCACGAAACACATAATACTCAAATAATATGTTCTTATTATTTCAAAATGAGTTACAAAAGTTAACCTAGAATATTACATCGCTAAAAACGGCAAGCCCAGAAACACAGGCGTTACACTGTTGGAGCAGATCCGTGTAGCTCAAGATGAGGCAATGAAAAAGGATCACAGGAAGAATGAGCATATTTTGGGCCAGGTGTCCTCTATTGGTTATGATAGTAGGGGTTATTGACCCTTCATTAGATAGTTTGGGTTCTGTATTACAGGGGCACACTACGGATTTTGATGGAGGAGGCACATAAGTCAAGGTTTTCTATTCATCCAGGTGCAACAAAGATGTATATAGATCTCTAGGTTGATTATTGGTGGCCCTACATGAAGCGGGATGTTGCATGGTATGTGGAGAGGTGCTTGACTTGTAGGAAAGTCAAGGCCAAACATTAGTGACCTTACAAAAAAATGGAGCAGTTGGGTGTTCCCGTTTGGAAATGGGAAGAGAGTACGATGGATTTTATCACTAAGCTACCATGGACTGCACGAGGGGTAGATTTAATTTGGGTCATCATCTATCGATTGAACAAGAGTGCACATTTGATTCCTATTCAGGAGAGCATCATTGCTGAGAATTTGGCGGATGTCTACATCCAGGAGGTTGTGGCACGACATGGAGTTTCAGTTTTAGTGGTTTTTGATCGGGATGCCAATTCACTTCTAGGTTCTGGAAATGATTTCATGAGGAATTGGGTACATGAAGCAATTGAATTATATAGAGATACCGATTTCCATCCTCGATAGGAAGAATAAGGCTTGGTATAGGAAGGTGGTGAGCTTGGTGAAGATGAAATGGTAGCACCGCAAGGGTTCAGAGTGGACTTGGGAGCCCGAGGAGGAGATGAGGGAGCATTACCCTGAGGTGTTTGCAGCAACATACTTTGAGGATGAAGTCTAATTCAAGTGGGGGAGAATTTTAACATCCAGATTCTTGGAGGTATTTAATTTTAATGTATTTTGGAATTTGAGAGTAACTACGTTGTGGTGAAGGCATCACACGACATGGCGATGCTAGAAGTATTGCAGATCATTTAATGATCCCCATGACATGACATCTATTGGTCATGACATGGTGACCCTCTGATGTGAAAACCCTAATTTTTCAGGTATTTAAAGGAAATTGGAGAGGCTAGTGTTGCCTATCTTCAGCCACCATCACTCTCAAGCCCCAGAAACCTAACCCTAACCCACCTTGAAGCTTTTGAGCTCATTTTCAAGCCTTTTTGGTGATTTTGAAAGAAATAGAAGAATATTGAGTGCAAGAAGCAAGCAAAAAACACTCTCCAATCTCTGGAATCATCTTGTAGGATCATTTGTAAGGATCTTTAATCTAGATTTTCATATTTTCTTTATGGATCTAGAGTTATATTTCATGATTGAACTCTTTGATGGATTTTGAGTGAAGCAAAGTAATAAAGTTTGCAACTATATGGCTCATAGGAGTCCCAAGGACACTATACTTTGTAGATCTAAGAAATGGTTGTGGCTTGGGATCCTTGCATGATTTTAGGTCCCTTTTATACTCTTTTGATCTAGATTTGTTGGAGGACATGCATGGAGCATGCATGTCCATAAAGTTTACATTTTTAGGGATCAATAGGACTCCTAGATTCTTTTTGGAAAGTTTAAGCAAAATGATTTATAGATTAAGGACCTTGGAAAGAATTATGCCTTCATACGCTCTCCTATGATGTGGCAGTAGGGTGCCACGACGTGGCGATGGGGTTTTCCGTGATTGTTTTGAGGTTGTCTCTGCCACGACATGGTGCTTTAGGGCCACGACATGGCTACATATTTTGGTATGTATCTGGGTTTATCCAAGACTTGGTTCTGGTTCTGGTCAGGTGGAACACACAAGCCACGACGTGACCGTAGGATGGCCACGAAGTGGAGGTCGACTGACGTTAACTTTGACTTTGGATATGGACGTTGACTTGCATTGACTTTTGGTCAAAACCCTAGTTTTGGAGGGTAAGCTAAGAATGTACTTTGTATGGTCGTACAGGTGGTGTATAGCATTTGTACTCTTGGCAGTAGGAGCGGTAGCAGTTGATCCTTGTACGATAGATGAGTCTTTTCACTGTACATGTGGGTTAAAGGCACCAATACCGGCCCACTGGATTATGTTGATTGATGGTAATTGTCTATGTGATACTTGCATGTTTTACATGTTGGGCGAGGCCTGTTATGCGAGTTAGGGCAAGGCCCTTTACACTCATTGGGCGGGGCCCATTATGCGAGACAGTGATACTCATTACGCGGGTCTTGTTGCTTGTATGGTACGTGGTATTTTTGGGAACTCGCTAGTCTTTATGCTTAGTGGTTCGAAGGGGAAGGGCCCGAGCTGGATGTAGTGCATCCTCCTGTGTCCAGTTTTTTTTTTCGGTTTGGGGATTTATACTCTGATAATGATTTTCATATTGACATACTTATGATGGTTTTACATGAATGTTTCATGGTTTTGGTTGAATAAAAAATGAAAATTTTTTTACGGATGATTTTTGGGATGTTACACTTTCGGTCATAAACTCTTGAGTTCATTTTCGGTCATTAAATCTCAACTTATTTGAAATGTTTGGTTTAATTTTTTTGGAAATATCAAAATCAAATACATTGGAATTTGTTTTGATAGGATCCGGGTTATGAAACCCCTATCATTTTTGGAAGTGTTTTTATTTTGAAAGAAACACGTTTTATTAGACTTTGGAGACTTTTTAGGCCTAATATATTGAAATAGTGTTTGATAGTAATTTGGAAATAAAACATCTACAATTTTGAAATCATTTTTAAAACAAAATGATTTTTTGAGGCCAATTCGAACAAGTGAGATTGCTATCTCCTTACTCAAAATGAATTCACATCGGGTATTCTTACTATGTCAATCAATTGTCTAACCTGTTTTGACAAGTTCTCATGTTGGAGATACATGCGTGACGTATAAGACTTAGCTTGGATTTTGAGAAAGAACATAACTTGTATGGTGAGATTGAACAAATGTTGTTGATATTTTAATTGTTAACAACATTGTTACTTCAACTTTTAAAATGTTATGTTTTGAGACCGTTTTTAGATTTCCACAAATTTAATTGAATTAAATTTTGATTTTTAAAAATGAAATCTTTAGAAAGTCTCATTATTTTTGTTAAGGAGGGTCGCATCTCCATTAAGTTTTATTAATAAAAAAAAATATAATAGCTGGTACTCCCGACCTATAGAAAAGAAAAAAGACCCTAGGGACCAAAACAACCTAATAGACTAAAGAACAACTAAACGGGGGGAAATGCTTTAAACCTCCATACAAAGCATAACCAACCAAAAAAAACAAACATTGGACACAAAGTTAAGGCGAATATTGAGTGGCAATATCTTTGTTCTTTATAGGAAGTCTCCAATGGATCTTAGCTTTAGCAATATTTGGGGAGGCTTTAAGATTAAGGCTCTTGAGTCTCGAGCGGACTTCATTAGCAATAGTATTGGCCATAGTTTCAAAGGGTCTTCTCTTATCCTTGAAGATCCTATTGTTCTTCTCAATCCAAATACGGTAGATCGGACCGTACTTGCAAGAACTAGACGACGAATAACATACCAAATGGACTTACCTCTAGTGGCCTGCTTGAGGAGGTCGATGATGTCAAGCCACTTGTCAGGAACATTGTTGAGATTTATCAAGGCTGTTGTCGCATTCCAAATTTGAGATAGATATGAACACTCAAAGAATAGGTGGCACTTCATTGTAAGCTATCTATTAGACTTTATAAATGAAGAAAAATAATATATATATATATACTAAAATACTTCAAAACAAATATTTTTGAAAGATGTCATTACCAATCACCTCAATTTTTATAGCTAAATTATTCATTTTTTTCTTGAATTAAATTTGTAGATGATTTATTATAATTCTATTCAAGTAATTATATTCTTAAAAAAAATATGTCTATTGTTTAATCTTTTATTATTTATATATCAATTATATAGTTTTTTTTATTGTTTTTATTTTATTTTTATAGTTTGGTTTATTTGTGACATTCTATGTCTTAGAATGACAAATTAGATGAGAAACCAAGATTGCACATAAAGATAAGAGAAAATTACAAAAATAGACATTTCCTTAATCATTTTAATAAAAATAACAAAAAAAACCCAAGATTACGAAAGTAGTCATTAAAATCGCAAATAGATTAGAGCTATCTGCGATTTTGCCTTCTCATTTGCGAACATACAAGTTGATAAAGCAATGTTTTGCATAAGCGAGTTGTACGTTTACAAATGAACATGTGTATATGTGAACATGGGACCATCTACAATTTTAGTCTTTTCAGGGTATAAATACCTTAATTTTTTGGAGCACTCATTCTTATTGATTTTTTTTGGAGAAAAGTCTCTCGGAGGGAGCAATGTTATAGAAATGTGATAATAATATGACTTGTGTTAAAAATTGATTTCTGATTCATCTTGAAGTTATACCTTTGCATTTGTGAGGTTGTATATTTGATTTTCATACTTTATATTTGTAGTCTAACTGATTTTTTATGCAAGAACTATGTAAAAACAATTTGTGATATCAATATGATTTGTGTTATAAATCTGATTTCTGATAGGTTGTACCTTTGTATCGTACATCAACAATTTTTTTCACATGGAAAAGTCCGCCCAAGAGACTTTTTCCCCAACAAAATTCAAGAAAAATGAATGCTGTAAAAGAATAAAGGTATTTATACCTTGAAAAAACTAAAATCACAGATGGTCTCCCATTACGAACGTACAAATCCCTATTGCATGAGCTTGTTTTAACAATTTGTATGTTTGCAGATGAGAAGACAAAATCACAGATGACCCCAAGTCATCTGCAATTTTAGTGGCTATTTTTGTAATCTTGAATTTTTTTTGCCTATTTTCTACAAAAAGAAGTAGGAAAATAGGTATTTTGTAATTTTCTCAAAAGATATAATAGTTAGTATTTTTTTTTAAATGGTTAACAGTTTGTAGAGATTTTTATTAACCAAAGTTATTAAAGATATAATGTAATACATTTTTTTTTTATAAAAGAGATTAACCATTATGATTTTACGTAATAAAATCATATGTGTTATCTATAATGATTCATCTAATTACAATTTTACTCATTACATATTGTATACTATCTAAAAGAATAAAATGTATGAAGAAATAAATAAAAATAAGCCATGGCATAACAAATTTTGACATGTCGACATACACCTTTGACTGGTTATTTTGACACCTCAAACTAAACTCTATGTGTATTAATATATTAATATTCTCGACTATTGTGAATTGTGATATTAGCCATCAAGAGGAAAGCAATGCTATGAGTAGTTAATATTTAGGTTGTTTAATAAGATAAACTTGAACACGCAATTGACATACGAATTTAGTCATAAGACATAATAATAAAAGATGTACGGAGTTGTTAAATCATGATGGTATTTTCCAACAAGAAATTGACTCTTGTTTAGTAACCTTTAAGAATCATATATATATATATATATATATATATATATATATATATATATATATATATATATATATATATATATATATATATATATATATATATATATATATATATATATATATATATATATATATATATATATATATGACACAACTCTCCAATTTCAATTACCAAATTTTGATTGTTCAAAGTTTTATATATTGAATTCAAATTTAATATAATTATTTTTATTTATAGTTAAGACTACAAATGGAGTTTTTCTTTCTAAGAATCTGGAGCTTGTTGTAAAAGTTGACGACACATCATTTTTTTGTTGACCATAAATCTCGTTTCTTGAAATACAAATAAAATAAGCAGAATATTATATATTTTGCGACTGTGACGATTGAAAGTTAGTTCTTTACACATTAATAATTGTTATGTTATGAATGGCCGAAAATACCTACATACTTACCTTGATCAACGATCATCACCATGTTTGCTGAGACCAATTCATTGTAATATGTAAACAAACCACTAGTTACAACCGAAAGAGGGTGTCTTGTTAGGATGTGACAGTGAATGTATTTAAATTTCTTTGTAAACAGTGGCGGACCTTAGTGGGGCATTTGGGGTCCCGGACCACTGTTCAATTTCCGGCACACAGTGGCGGACCTTAGTGGGGCATTTGGGGTCCCGAACCACTGCTCAATTTGTGGCACAGAGTGTAATTTTTTTTTCCCTGTTAGGTGCACACGTTTGAAGTACGAGAGACACTCCTACTAAAACAGTCTGCGTCCGCCACTGTTTGTAAACACAGTTTTCTTTTAATAATATAACCTGACTGTTTGCTTTCTAAATTATTATTAATTTTTAGTCATATTTTTCTGTCATGCTTAATCACTAGTTTGATGGTTGTTCGAAATTTACAAATGATTAAACATCGATTGCTCTCATTCCTTGGACATTAATTTGTTGATTTTTTGGTTGATTTATATCAAATTAGAAAAAGAACCCATGCTTCGTTGCAGGACAAATTTTTTTTTTTTCACTTCATTGCAAGAAATAGCAACATAATTTTATTTATTTATGTTACGTATTATAATATCGTACTTTCAAGTCTTTCTATTACAACATAGAATTTCATCTTTCTTTCTATCAAAACATCGTACTTTGAAAACTCTAAAATCTAATGATCTATCCAATTGCATAATTATAATCATGTTTTTTCTTAGCAAGACACAATGCCTGAACAATATGTCGAATAATATAAATGCACTTTCAATTCTTTATGAATTCTAGCATCTGTCTCCCTAATTCCTCACATGCATCTAAATCAATAATATTAAATCTTCATTTACTGGTCAAATAATTAATTTGAAATCCTGCTTTTCCTTCCATTCGAGTTGCATTGGAATACCTTACTGTCAAAATAAGTCGCTACAAACCCCTTTGCCTATATATTACAATGAAGCAGGTCACATCCCTAATCCCCAAAGACATTTATTTACAACTTTACTTCTTAAGAGCTGTAAAATAGATAGTCATTTGTGATTCAATCACTTTTAAACATCTGTCAAAACAATAGTAACAATTTTTAAAAAAATGGTAAAATGGTCATCTACTCATATTCGTACAATGTATTCATCCCAAAAAACAAATATACAGTTTTAATTGGTAACAATTATACTGTTTTAATTCATAACAATTCTTGAACTAACATACAGTTGTTATTCAACATGACTTTTAAAGAGGCAGGTAAAACAATTATTTACTCATTCAGACAATATATTTAGTAAAAAAAACGAACATTGTGCATACAGCAAGTGGTGCCACATTATAAGTAGAAAATAGTAAAAAATTGGAATCCAAATATGAGATTTTTTATTTTTTGTGTTTAAATGGACAGATGCTAAAGTATTTTCCTTATACAATGAAGGTGGTTCAGTATTTCAAGCATGAATCTCATTTTCTATGATTCTAGTCCAGGTAACGTCGTATTTTTGTCATCATATGGCATAAGAAAGAGCCTAAAAATAAAGAAGAAAAAAGGTATGGTGAAGTTAGAATAAGAGTTGGAGGGGTATGAGAAGTGGAGGAGGGAGGGGTTTGAGGTGGGTGGAGTATGAGGTCGGTTGGAAGTATGAGGTAATAAGTTGAGGATGGGTGATGTAGTGGGTGGAGTATGAGGTGGGTTGGAAGGATGAGTAATGAGTTGAGGATGAATGACGTAAGGCGAGTATAGGAGTTTTGCAAATGTTATAGCCAAAGCTTGATCGCTACGCAATTTACTTCTTGAGTTACACAATCTTCTTCGATGCGCTGCCTTGGTTTATTGTGACAATGTCTCCACTATTTACTTGTCTGGAAACCCTATTCAACAAGAGCGCACGAAACATGTGAAAATAGATATACACTTTATCCGGGAGAAAGTTGTTATTGGTCAAATACGAGTCTTACATGTCCCATCTGCTTACCAGTATGCTGACATCTTCACTAAAGGTCTGACACATCAACTTTTCCTCGACTTAAGAGACAATTTGAGCATCTAGCTTCCTCCTGCTCCAACTGCGGGGAACTCTTAGACGATATACTTCCCATATTATCATGTGTTTATTTGATGTAATATATTGTGTATATCCTTTCCATAGTTATAAGGATCACATTGTATTTATATTCTGATAAGTACATAACTAATAAAGATGAAAATTGGCTTAATTTTATTAGAAATAAAGGATAGTGATCCGATTCGAGAGGGACATGGTCTTCGATTACAAGAACAAGCAAATGAAAAGATAATTTTGAATAACAGTTATCGCAAACCAGCCATTTATTTATACTAGAAATTAAGTAATCAAGGGCAGGATTCTACACCCTAATTTCCTAGATAATCATTAATTAAATTGATTGCCTAAAATCATCCAATGATTTAACCAATAGGATTCAGCCAATTTCCAAAGACAGGATTCAATTATCCCACTTTTGTAGCTGTGACTCGATCTTTCCTTCTTGAGTACACTTTCAATGGAGGATCTTTATCATTACTTTCCTCCCGATAAAATGTATTGTCCTCAAGACGGAATGTAGGAAATTGCTCAACCATTAGATCATAGGTTTCCCATGTTGCCTCTTCAGGTCGATTACACCATGAAATCAACAATTCGAGGACAGGTTGGCCAGCTTCATAGACCCATCGATGAGTGATGAAAGAGTTAGGTTGTAAATCAATTTCCCAGTCATTGGTAATGGGTAATAGGGTAATTGGTATTGAAGGAAAAGAGACATGGGCAGGTTTAAGCATCGAAATGTTAAATATCGGGTGGATTCTAGCTGCAAGTGGTAATTCCAATTCATAAGCAACTGGACCTACTACTCTTTTAACTTGATATGGTCCAAAAAATCTTGGAGACAGCTTCTTATAACGACGTTTAGCCAAAGTCTTTTGGCGATATGGTTGAATCTTCAAGAAGACATAATCACCAACCTGAAATGTAAGTTCCCGTCACTTCTTATTTGCTTGGTTTCTCATTCTATTTTGGGCCTTTTGGAGGTTTTGGCGAAGAAGCTTTATCATATCATCCCGATCAACTAACTGTTGTTCCAATTCTGCGTTTTTTGTTTCGCTTGCCGCATAGGGAAACAACGAAGGGGGTTCTTGACCATACATAACAGAGAATAGAGTGGTGCCAATGTCCGTGTAATACCCCATGTTATAAGAATATTTGGCCGAAGGTAAGTACGCACTCCATTTGGTTGGTTATTCACTAGCAAAACAACGTAAGTAAGCTTCAAGGCAGCGATTCAGACATCAGTTTGGCCATCCATTTGAGGGTGGTAACTTGTGCTCAACTTTAATTTTTCCTGACTTAATCGAAACAACTCTTGCCAAAAGTTGCTAATGAAGATACATCTCTATTAGACACGATTGATCAAAGGAAGCCATGCAACCTGACTATTTCCCTACAAAAAATCATTGCTACTCCTTTAGCTGTATCGGGATGGGATAATCAAATGAAGTGAGTGTATTTTCTTAAATGATCCACTACAACTAAAATAGTATCAAAACGACTAGATGGCGGTAATCTAAAGATAAAATCCATGGAAACATCTTCCCAAATTCGATTGGAAATGGGTAGGAGCTGAAGTAATCCTGTTGGGGCCAAAGTCTGATACTTTTGTTGATGACAGTACATTTCTAGACAAACTCCCCGACATCATGTTTCATATTTGGCCAATATTAACGAGAAGAGAGTCTCTTTTATGTTTTTAAAAAACCTCTATGTCCACCAATTGGAGTGTCATGTGCTTCTTGTAACAGCTTGATTTTGAGATCATGCATCTCCGGAATCACCATCCATCGATGGTGAAATAAAAGTTGATCCACCAG
This sequence comes from Lactuca sativa, assembly GCF_002870075.4. Classification (NCBI taxonomy): domain Eukaryota; kingdom Viridiplantae; phylum Streptophyta; class Magnoliopsida; order Asterales; family Asteraceae; genus Lactuca; species Lactuca sativa. The sequence continues at coordinate 4,926,062 of NC_056623.2, read as the reverse complement.
TGAGAAATCGTGGATGGATGAAGGATCTGCTTGCAAATTTGTGATCAGATCACTAGTAAATGAATCAGTTTGCAACCTTGCCTTGATATCAGCAAATTCAACACAAAAAGGGATGATAAGCATTAGTAATTCTCCCGAGTGGGAGCGGCGAGATAGGGCATCTTCCCCTTTATTCTCTTTCCCGACCTTATGAACAATTGAAAAATCAATAGGAATGAGTTTTAGCAAGTCTTTGATGTTCCGTAGTGGTGATGTGTTGTTCTAATAAGAACTTACGGGTATAGTCATCGGTGCGTATCAAAAAATGTCAGCTAAGAAAGTAATGGCTCCATTTTTGGACTGTGAGGACTAATTCGAACAGCTCCTAGCTGTAAGCTGATTTAAAGCGGTTAGATGAGGAGAATCCTTTACTAAAATAAGCCACCTGATGGTCCTCTTGTGATGTTATTGCCTCGACCCCATCTAATGATGCATTACACTCTATAACAAAGGGTTTAGAGAAATTTGGCAACACCTGTTCTAGGTCATTAAAGGCCTTAAGGGTTGCCACCGACTAAAGAAAACCATACTTCTTGGTCAATGAAGTAAGTGGTTGGGCTATAAGTCCATAATTTCAGACAAAATGCCTATAGTAGTCGGTTAACCCAAGAAAACCTCTCATCTCTTTTATTGTTGATGGCATGGGCCACGACTTTACTAATGAAATATTTTCTTCCTAGACAACTAATCCCTCTAATCTGATTACATGTCCCATAAACACAACTTGTTCTTGCCCAAAACAACACTTCGATAATTTAGCAAAAAATCGATTGTCATGCAGCAATTTCAAGGCCTGTTCGAGGTGAGACTTATGCTGCTCCATACTTGAGTAGTAAATTAAAGTGTCATCAAAGAATATGAGTATAAAACATCGTAAATAAGGATGAAATAAATCATACATAACAACCTAAAACGTGGAAAGAGCGTTAGTTAAGCCGAAAGGCATAACCTTAAACTCATAATGACCCGAATGTGTACGAAAAGCCGTCTTTTCAATATCCAAGGCTATCACTCGAATTTGATAACAACTTGATGATAAATCAAGTTTTGAGAACACCGTAGCTCCATATAATTCATGAAGTAACTTGTCAATGTTAGGTATCGGGTATTTATCAGCTTAATTATCTTGTTAAGAGCCTGCTAATCGATGCACATTCGCCATGTATTGTCTTTCTTATTTTCTAGTAAAATCGAGCATGAGAAAGGACCTGTGCTCGATTGTATAAAGTCATTTTCCATAAATTGATCCACCTATTTTTCTATTTAAGCTTTTTGGGAGTGAGGGTAGAGATAAGGGAGGATATTGGGTGGGGTGAGTTTGGCAAGAGTGGGATTGCATGATCTTGTGATCTAACAGGATGTAAGTCTTGAGGTTCTTCAGAAACAACGATGTATTGTGTAACAATAGGTTGAAGTGGGGCTGGTATACATGGCAGAATTTCTGCATCAATGGCTAGGTGTTGAAAAATAGATGATTTTAGAGGCCCGGATGCAACACCTTGTAACTTGTATTGTTTCCCGTCAATTTTGAAGATCATGAACATCTCTTTCCAGTTAGCTTGGACTGTATTTAGTGTTGCTAACCATTAGACACCCAATACTAAATCAGTCCCACATAGAGAAAAGGGGTGAAAGTCTTGAGTGATATTGAGCTCATCGACCTATATAGGGAGATTTTTGCAAATGTGGTTGCAACGAATTCTATCCCCATTACCGATTTGGACACCAGATGGTGCCACTTGTTCAAAGGTCAGTTTGAGTTCGCTTACCAAAGCATCTGAAATGAAATTATGAGTAGATCCTCCATCAATTAAAATTAGAACTTTGGTAGCATGCAACTTACCTTGGACCTTCATAGTAGTAGGATGTGGTTTCCCTAAAATAGCATGCAAACTGATTCCGGCCGTTTCTTCCTAGTCAAAATCATGATTAGGGAATTATGTTACATGTGATTCTTCCATATCCTCCTCCACATCTAACACCTTGAGGGTACTGACTTTACATCGATGACCTGGTCCGTATTTTTCGCCACATCTGAAGCATTCTCCTTTCAAGAATCTATTTTGTTTTCTTTGTCGGAGATTCGGGGTGAGTTTTTTGGTTGGGTTGATGTTGGAACTGGGATGAAGGGTGTTGTTTTGGGATCTGATTTAGTATTTATTGAACTTAAAGTCCAAGAAGTACTTTTTCTTGGCTGGTTAGAGGTGAGTTTAGATTCAAATTCCAAAGGCAGGCTCATAGAAGTATACACTATACGGGGCTTGTAAATCCTTACATCGGATTTCGACTCATCTTTAAGACCATTCAGGAACACCCCTAAGAGACAATGATTAGGCCAGTTTGAGACCCGAGAGGATCTCTTAGCAAACTCTTGCCGGTATTCTTGAACTAAACCAGTTTGTTTGATGCTACACAAGAATATATCCGGGTTCTGGAACTCCGCTGAACCAAAGTTTTTTTTTTTTTTTTATGTAAATGATTGTGTCAATTTCTCCGAAAAAGTGATGGGTTTTTCGTTAGAGTGCCAAAATTAAAGGTCCGAGGCATCACCCTCTAGATCTATTGAGGCTACTTCAGCCTTCCACTCATAAGGTATTTGACAATATTTGAAGTAATTTTCCGCTTTCAACACCCACCCGCGAGGATCTCCTCCGGTAAAAGTCAGGAACTCGATTCTGTTATAGGGCCTATATGGTCGTCGGCCCTTCCATAAAATTTCCCCTTCATCACCCTTTCTTCCTTTGGAACGATCTCTTATCTTTAAAGCTGCAATCTCCTCCCTCTGAGCTGCTATATCTGCTTTCAGTGTATCAAATGATTCCAACTTTGCGACCATTGTAGCTAATTGAATGGAAATTGCTCCGGGTTGATTACTACCATCGTTTGAGTTATTTTGGGTTTGCACTATTTCGTTTCCTGGAAATGGAACCAAATGATAAGTACAAAAGTGATAAAGATGAAAATTGGTTAAATTTTATTAGAAATAAAGGATAGTGTCCCGATTTGAGAGGAGCACTGTCTCCGATTACAAGAACAAGGAAATCAAAAGATAATTATGAATAACAATTAAGGCACACTAGCCATTTATTAATACTAGAAATTAAGATATCAAGGGCAGGATTCTACACCCTAATGTCCCGGATAATCATTAATTAAATTGATTGCCTAAAATCATCCAATGATTTGACCAAGAGGATTCAACCAGTTTCCAAAGACATTATATAGTCATCCCACTTTTGTAGTTGTGACTCGATCTTTCCTTCTTAAGTACAATTTCAGTGGAGGATATTTATCCTATTCTTAATTGTTTATTGAGAAAGCATTGATTACACAACAATACCAAACTTTAGTAATGATAATATATAGACAATGTTGTGGATATACATAAGATTATAAAAAGCTTTTGTATTAACAACCTAGGTTGTCGGGCAGTTTCTCTTAGTCTAGGGGAAATCCAAATTGAAAATTCAATTACAGAAGCCCATTGAATGTGTCACTAAAAATTACAGGGACAAAACTATAATTAATGCAAAAAAATAGATATCAATAGTATAATTCAGTCATTTTTTTAATTAAAAACTAAAGAGACCAAAAATGTAATTCATGCAAATTAAAAAATATAAGGACCAAAATTGTAATAAATACGCTTCCTAAAAATTAAATGAAAGCTATAATGAATTGTAGAAGATACACTCTCCTTCTAAGATTTAATTCGAGTGAGCGGGAGATTAATCCATACATATCTCTCATGTGTGTCATTGTCCTGCAGATCAGAATGAACACTTTTAAGTATTCTACGGTAACCCAACAGATTTCATGAAGTACCATATTGTCTTAATTTTATACTTGATCATTGGCCATGTAAAAAACTAAGCGACATGCTGATTCCATGCACCACTGTTTTTTTTTTTTTGAAATCTATGCAATTATAGACAACAAAATTTTAATGGAAAATTAGAAGTATAATCCTATATGTAACACCACGATTCCCAGGTATTGATATTTGTTGTTATAAGACGTTAGTGGTTTCAACGTCTACTCGACAAGCTGGTTGCCAGACTCGTCGAGTAGCAATGGGTTGGTCCATGTGTTTAAGTAATCTACTCGTCGAGTCCAAAGAGGGACTCGACGAGTTGGAGCTGGGGGAGGAAACCCTAATTTCCAGGGTCTTGCACCCTAATTAAGGGATCATTGGCCTCCTCAACCTCCCCTCTACAGCCTCTTGTCATCTCAAACCCTAAATCCGTGTGTGTGTGCTTTATTGGTGTGTTAATCTTGAAGAAGGATTTTGGTGGGAACACTTGGGGAAAACAAGTAATTAGAAGCAAGGACCTTGTGGGGAATTAGAGATCTACTTTAGTGGGCACTCTTTTGAATGTATTAAGTTGTTACTTTGGCTCATTTCTTCCTAGATCTCTTTTGGATGGGTTTTAGGAAGCTATTCTTGTGTTTGAGCTAAGATCTAAAGTTTGCAATATTAGATCTCAACTCTCTTTGGTCTCTAAGGCCATAAAGTTGTTAGATTTGACAAGCATGGACCTCCCCTCAAGTGTTAGACTTCATTGCAAGCTTAGTTTGTCATTTTAAGGCTCTAGAGTTTTGCATGCACGTAAATTTTGCAACTTTACGTGATAAGCATGCCTCTGGAAGTTGGATCTGCAATATGGAGCCTTTGCATGGCTTAAAAAGCATCTATAGTATGAAGGTCCGAAGGGACTCGGCGAGTGGCATGGTCGAGTCGGCAAGTCCGATGAAGATGGTGTGGGCTCGGCGAGTCGGATGAGTGACTCGGCGAGTCCGATGAAGATTGCCTTGGGCTCGGTGAGTCAACTAGGGTCTTCCTAACCCTTGTACATGCATGAACTCGGGGAGTTGCAAAGATACTCGACAGGGTGGCTAAGGAGTTATCGTCCGCAAACTCTAGGAACTCGATGAGTCGCTCAGATGACTCGGCAAGTTGGCAAGTTATTCAGGGACTCGGCGAGTGGTTGGATGCACTCGTCGAGTCAGGTCAACATGGACTGTTGACCTTGACCTTTGGCCTTGGCTATGACCTAGGGTTGACTATTTGAGTTCTGGGGGTATTTTGGGAATTTATGATCTTTGTGATGTGTTAGATATAGGTGTTGGAGTTTGTGGCGGTGATCCAAGAGTTGAGTTTTCTAGTTTCAGTCGACAGTTGCGAGGTAAGTTATCCTCACTATACTAAGGGGTCTAAGGCACCAAGGCATGCCCGTTGGATATGATATCCTAGCAGTGGTAGTATGTTGTATTTAAGTAGTGTTGCATGCTAGTTGTTATGTCAGTTAGGTAGATTTATAGGACTACCTATGTTGTTCTGTGAGTATCTGTATGTGCATTAGTTATGATATATGTTATTATGTTATGTGGATGGGTTGATGTGACACTGCTCTGTGCGATAACCGACAAACTCGGGAGCATTTCAGATACGAGCTTAAGGAGACTCGTACTATGGGCTCGAGAGAATTCCAGTTACGAGCTTAGGGAGACTCATACTGTGGGCTCGATGGCAAGCCAGATGTGAGTTGTGGGCCCGTAAGGCAATCCAGACTCACACTGTGGGCCAGGGGGTAATCCAGTCTGTAAAGTTGTGGAGCTAGTGCATGTTGTTATTTTTATATGTGTTATGTACAATGTATCGGTATTTTGGGGGAACTCACTACGCCTCGGGCTTACAATTTTAGTTTATTGTTTCAGGTACATCAAGGGATTGCGGCAAGGAAAAGTAATGATCGTACAACTCCTCCTGTTTTGTTTATGTTTCTTGGAAGACTCTGATATGATACATTTTGAAAACAAGTTTGTAATGTTTTGATGATTTTGAAATGATTTTAAAAGTTTAAATTTGGCATGAATATTATGGGTGTTACAAGTTGGTATCAGAGCCTTGGTTTGAGTGAATTGGAGGAACACTTAGGTGAATCCAATCACCAAGGAGAGAAGTTTCGAAATGATTTTTTTTTTTCAAAAAAAGGGTTTTCACAATAAGTAAAGGAGGATGCAGGGTGTACGATCAGTCGGAGCCAGTAAGTAGACCCCAAAAATACCATACAATTATTTGATATTATGATATGTTAGAACAACATGTTAGTACTAGGCTAGGGATCTTCAGCAATTGCATGATAGAATTGTCTGATTACCTGATGCCTGCTAGCCTAGGGTTCCTTTATAAGAGATTGACATCATTACTGTAGTTGTTTAGTGTATGCATCATAGTTGTACATAAATAAGATCTTATAGCCTGAGAATGTTTTATTTGGCCTTATGTTCTATTATTGTTTGATAGGGGGCTTAAGGTAGGATCGGATATTCAAAAGTCTATAGGGTCCAACATTATGTATGGCTAGCATACACTAGTGCTGCAGGGTTGATGGAAGTCTTATGTATAGGTGGGTAGTGAGAAGTCGGGAGACCAGCTATGAGATAGTTATCCCTTCCTCTAAGGAAGAGGATTGAGCACTTGTCCGATTATGTATGCAGTTAGGGCTTTGTGATGATACTTGAGACAAATATGGGTAGGTGTGGAAGGTAGTATGAGCCTGTACTACTGAAAGCATAGGACCCATATGCGTAGCAAGGAAGTCACAACACCTAGGGTTTGTTGGATGTTGGTCTCCTGTTATTTATGTGGATTATCTGATATCTTCCTGTTCTATTTTCAGTATGGTGGTTACGAGACGCTTTATAACCGGATCCGGGTCAGGATCAGGATCATGAGACGGAGGCCAGGAGGGATCAGCAGTACCTGAGGTGGTGGTACAGATAGGTACAGAGGAGATGGATGTCAGGATTCGAGAGATCCTGCATGATGAGGTCGCTGCTATGTTCAGGGCACAGCTACCGGAGATGTTTGGGTCTATTAAGACCGCCATGGTCGAGTATTTCGACGATCGCTACGCAGCCCTTGCATAGACGGGTGCTGCTACAGCCGCATCGGCTGTAACAGCGGCAGGAGGAGTATGAGCCAGTCGGAGCTTCCAGTACCGGGACTTTGATAACACGAAGCCCCCGAAATTTGATGGTACCTACGATCCGATTAGATCCGTGAGGTGGTTATCTGATGTAGAGGGTTGTTTCTTCACATGTTCATGTCCTACTGACCAGAAGGTCAGATGTGCCCTGAACCTGCTAAGGTTCGGGGCTAAGAACTGGTGGAGGCTAACGACAGGGTCATACACTAATGAGCAGAGAGTTGTTGTTACTTGGGAGCAGTTTCGGGACATGTTTCACGCGCGTTACATTTCGTGGGTCGAGTGGGAATGTTTGGCTCATGAGTTTTTGAGTTTGAGATAGGATGGGGATTCGGTGATGGAGATCTCCCGTATGTTCACTGAGGGCGATGTTTTTCCCTTAGTTTGCTTCCGAGCAGGCTCAAATGACTCGTTATCTGAGCATGCTCAAGATGGACATCTGTCAGTTTGTTGTCATACAGCGATGTGATACTCTATTGGATCTTCAGGAGGCCGCTAGGCAGCGTGAGTTAGAAATTGAGCTGCAGTTGAGGGAGCAGCGGCAGGCCCCAACACAGTCTCAGTCGGCGCCAAAGCGGTCTAAGACCGCTGATTCTAGGACTGAGGGTCAGCAGAGCCGCACTTGTGGAAAGTGTGGCAAGGGTCATTCTTGTGTGTGTCGAGCTGGTAGTGGGTGCCACATGTGTGTCTAGGAGGGTCATTATGCGAAGGATTGTTTCCAGGGCACCCCGGTTTAGGGTATGAGGTTATGCTATCACTGTGACCAGGTTGGCCATGTGAAGGCCAACTGTCCGCTACTTTCCGCTAAGCCAGCTCAAGCTCCCGCACTGGCTAAGCTGAGGATCACCGATGGGAGTCAGGGTAGATTAGAGCCCCCGAGGGATCAGGGGCGTGCCTTCCAGCTTACAGCCGAGGAGGCCAAGACAGCACCAGATGTGGTTGTTGGTATGTTTCTATCTTTTATCTCATCTATTATCTGTTGTACCTGTTTTTAGGTACGTTTTTAGTGAACTCATTGCCCGCTTTTGTTCTATTTGACTCGGGGGCATGTCGGTCATTCGTATCTCAGACATTTAGTAGGGAGTTCAGTGTGCCAGTAGGCGAGCTAGAGTGTCCGTTGCGAGTCTCTATCACCAACGAACTCGGAGTTTCTGCTTTGTCAGTCTACCAAGGGTGCGCGTTGGAAATCTTCGGAGTGTCCTTTCCGATAGATTTGATTCCGATTCCCATGGGGGAGGTATGCGTTGTGACAACCCAAAATTTTCAATCGGTCAAACCCTAAAAGTCAATCACTTCAATTTATAAGTCAATTACATTATTACTTATTTTTAGCAAATTTAAAGTTCGTTTGATTATTTTAATATTATTCTTTAAACGAACGGGTGAAAGGAAGTGTCGTCTCGGGTCTTGAAATTTCAAAACCGCAAACACCTCGTGTCTTAGAAGTTCATGGCCAAACTTTTATGTTTGGGCCGAAAAAGCACCCAAAAACCTTGAACTCATGCATTAAGCATGAGTTTACTCCCCAAACTAGTCACTTTTTACTTTTACTCTCAAGAACACATTTAAAACTCTCTCAAGTATCATCCAAGATTTAATTCAAGATCTTCAAACTAGTAAGTGTTTCTAGCCATTTCAAGTTGGTATAACACTTAATCTAGTGATTGTACATCTTTTCATCCATCCATTTTTGTGTTTTGATTAGATTTTCCAAAACACCAAGAACACCAAGAACACACACTAAGTGTTATTGGACTTTTAGCTCATTTCAAGCTTCCTTATAGTAAGTACTTCTATCCTTGAGTCTTATAAAGCTTGTATTACATGTTAGCATCAAGAAAATGTACCAAGAACACAAGGATTAAGGTGTTCACGGTCCAAGAATGTTCTTGGGCCGTAAACACCAAGTAAGGGAACCAAAGTGTGCCTAAGTCTCTCTTTAGCCCTAGATTTATGTCTAAACCCTTCCTTGATGTGTTTAAGCCTTGAAAAACACAAAAGTCCATCATTTCTACATGTTTACGGTTTAGGAATCTCCCAAAACCGTAAACACCCCAATGTGGGTATAAATGGACCACATTCCTTCCTTAGGCCAAAAATCTAACCTAGACAATTACCTTGATGAGCTAAGGACGTGAAAACATGACAATACCACTTTTCATATGGGTTTACGGTAGTTAACCCAAAAGGAAATGACCTTGGGGCCGTAAAATCCTCAAAGGAGTGTATTGATGCCCTAATCCCTTCCAAAGGCCTAACCACCAAGTAGAAATGCTTCAAAGGACTTGTAAAACCTCAAAACAACTTATGGTCATAAAGTGTAGAGTTTACGACCGTAAACCCTTGAGTTTATTGCCTTAAACTCCTTGGGTAATGGTCATGAAAACCTTAAACTCCAAGGGAGTTTACCCTTGAACCCCAAACACCCTAGCCATACCCTACAAACACTTGGATGCAACCCTTGTGATCTTTAACACTTGAAACAAAGTGTTTACATGTTCTAGAGTGTCCCAACTTAATTTATTAGTATAAATTGACTAATTAGTTATATATATGTTTATTATATGATAACTAGGCTCGGGTGTGTGTACAAATCTCCATTTGTCACCTAGCACCGTATCCGACACTTCAATCCAATCCACTCACTTTAAGTGAGTTCATACCCCTTTAACTAACCTTTGAAATACTTTTAAATGTTTTAAATGATTTATGGGGGGGGGGGGGGAATACAAGTTGAACCATGTTACTTATTAGATCAATCACATGTGATTAACAACCAACATACAAATAGATTTTTCATACTTTAAACTGTTTTATCAAGCAAATAATTGTAAACTGTTATCAAACTATTTTACATGTTTTTAAACTTATATATTGTTAAAAAAACCATGTCTACTACATATATAGTTATATAAATAAGGTTTGAAGGACTTAGGAGAGATAACCCACTTTACTTCCTGTCCTCGTTGGGTTGTGGTCCTAAAGTACCTGGTTGTTTGTCTGAATGTCGTTGAATCCTTACTTATATATTATGTGTATATGCATAGACATAAAGATTTATATCTCAGTTCAGTACATTCAGTCATTCCTCAAATTACTAATAAACTATAATAGGTATAGTTTAGGGTTATACTACTTACTACTTTTAAGTTCCACGAATCATACAAGAAGTCAGTTCATTCATGATTCAGTACTTATTACTATGAGAACATATACATTATACTAGAAGGAGAACATATACAACTATACTAAAAGGAGAACATATTCAACTATACTAGAAAGAGAACATATACAACGATACTAGAACGAGTACCAATACATTACATATACATGAATACATTAACATAAATGTGATCCACTGTATTGGAGCATGCCTTCAATGTCATGGCCCGAGTTGTAGCCAGAATCTCTTGGAGGGAGAGCATGAGTTTGCGTATAGATCTATACTGGATTGACTATTCTACACCTTGCTGCTAGCTACAGCCAGACCTGCAGGTCTGTGGGTGCCAAACGTCATACCTTTTTACGACTTACATTGTCGTGTTTCATAGTCGATAGTATGGTACAACTAATCACATAATACCTTGATATAAATCCGGTTTAAGGTAGATAATACATCAGTAGTTCCTATAATACAACACTACAGTACTACATTAATTTACCCTTTACATATATTTAGTGATCTTTTCACTTACACATTAATGTACAAACTATATTTTGATAATGATAGTTACACTTGTGGTAGATACACGAGCCAGGGATCAGATTTCAGTTTCCGAGGTTCCTGTAGTCAGGGAATTTGCAAATGCGTTTCTGGAGTAGTTTCCAAGGATACCTCCGAAGAGGCAGGTTGAGTTTCGAATCGAACTGGTGCCTGGTGTGGCCCCTATCGCTAAGGTGTCGTACCGGTTGGCACCACCAGAGATGCAGGATCTGTCGCCACACTTGCAGGAACTGTTGGGCAAGCAGTTCATTCGACCTAGCAATTGGGGAGCACCGATCGTCTTCGTCAGGAAGAAGGATGGATCGCACCAGATATGCATTGATTATAGGGAGTTGAACAAGTTGACGATGAAGAACCGTTATCCACTCCCAAAGATTGATGATATCTTTGATCATTTGCATGGTGCATCTTGGTTCTCCAAGATTGATTTGAGGTTGGGGTATCATCAGGTCCGGGTCAGAGAGGAGGACATGGAAAAGAACGAGTTTTGGACTCGCTATGGTCATTACGAGTTCGTGGTGATGCCGTTTGGGCTCACCAATGCGCCAGCAATATTCATGGACCTAATGAATCGGATATGCAGGCCGATTCTTGATCGCTCGATCATCGTATTCATAGATGGCATCTTGTTGTATTCCAAGACCCGAGAGCGGCACGAGGAGTACCTCATGGAATTAGTGGGAGTTCTGAGACGAGAACGGCTATATGCTAAGTTCTTGAAGTGTGAGTTTTGGTTATGAGAGACAATTCCTTGGACATCTTGTTAACCAGGAGGGGATTCTAGTCAATCTGGCCAAAATAAAGGCAATCATGCAGTGAGCTGTGCCGAGATCTCCCTCGGATATCAGTATTTTTCTAGGTTTAGCAGGGTACTACTGAAGATTTATTCGATATTTCTCCAAGATTGCAATATCCCTCACTCGTCTGACGAGGAAAGGGGTGGATTTCCGATGGGACCCTAAGCAGCAGAGGGCGTTTGAGACCCTCTGTCAGCAGTTGTGTGAGGCTCCATTCTTGACACTCTCGGAGTGAGTGGAGTATTTTGTGGTGTTTTGTGATGCATCCATCACTGGTTTGGGGGCAGTCCTCATACAGAGAGGACGAGTGATAGCCTACGCCTCGAGGCAGCAGTTCTGGCAGAAGTTCCACGAGGAACTGGGCACACGGTTGCCCTTTAGTACATCATTTCATCCGCAGACCGAAGGTCAAAGCGAGCGGACCATCCAGACCCTTGAGGATATGTTAAGGGCGTGCGTCATTGACTTCGGTGGGAGCTGGGATTCCCAGCTACCCCTTACGGAGTTCTCCTACAACAACAGCTATCATTCCAGCATCGGCGCCCGGCCTTTGGAGCTGTTTTATAGGCGGAAGTGTTGCACCCCAATTTGTTGGGGTGAGGTCAGACACATGGTGATGGGCACAGATGGAGGTAGTTTTGCAGACTACCAAAAAGATTCAGCAGATTAGGAAGCGATTGCAGATCGCTCAAAGTCGGCAGAAGAGCTACGCCGACAGAAGCCGATATGATTTAGAATTTCAGGTGGGCGATATGGTACTCCTGAAGGTCTCACCCTGGAAGGGTGTGATCCATTTCAGGAAGAGGGGAAATTGGGTCCCCATTACATTGGGTCGTTCAGGATCATTTCCAGGGTCGGCAAGGTGGCATACATGCTAGAGCTACTGGAGTAGCTTAGTCGGGTACATAGCACTTTCCACATTTCACAGTTGCGAAAGTGCATTATGGATCAGGAGGCAGTGGTGTCATTAGATGATATTCAGGTCGATGATCGCCTGAATTACATGCAGAGGCCTGTGGCTATATTGGAAAGGAAGATGAAAGTTCTGCGAAACAAGCAGATACCTTTGGTGAAGGTGCTGTGGGAGCATCGGAGGGGATCCGAGTGGATGTGGGAGCCGGAGGCTGAGATGTGGAAGCATTACCCGGTGTTGTTTACCTCAACGGACATTGAGAACGAAGCCTAGTTGTAGTGGGGGAGAATTGTAATCCCCTGATTCACAGGTATTGATTTTTGTTGTTATAAGACCTTTGTGGTTTCAAGGTCTACTAGACGAGTTGGTCGCTAGACTCGTCGAATAGCAGCGGGTTGGTCCACGTGTTTAAGTGACCTGCTCGTCGAGTCCAAAGAGGGACTCGACGAGTAGGAGTTGGGGGAGGAAACGCTAATTTCCGGGGTTTTACACACTATTTAAGGGATCATTGGCCTCCTCAGCCTCCCCTCTACAACCTCATGTCATCTCAAACCCTAAATTCGTGTGTGTGTGTGTGTGATTTCTTGGTGTGTTAAGCTTGAAGATGGATTTTAGTGGGAGCACTAGGGGAAAAAAGTAATTAAAAGCAAGGAACTTGTGGGGAATCAGAGATCTACTTCAGTGGGTACTCTTTTGAAGGTATTAAGTTGTTACTTTGGCTCATTTCTTCCTAGAAATCTCTTGGATAGTTTTTAGGAAGCTATTCTTGTGTTTGAGCTAAGATCTAAAGTTTGCAACTTCAGATCTGAACTTTCTTTGGTCTGTATGGCCATAAAGTTACCAGATTTGACAAGTATGGACCTGCCCTCAAGTGTTAGACTTCATTGCAATCTTAGTTTGTCATTTTAAGGCTCTAGAGCTATACATGCACGTAAAGTTTGCAACTTACGTGATAAACGTGCCTTGGGAAGTTGGATCTGCAATATGGAGCCTTTGCATGGTTTAAAAAGCATATGTATGAATGAAGGTATGAAGCGACTCGGCGAGTGGCATGGTCGACTCGGCGAGTCCGATGAAGATGGTCATGGGATCGGCGAGTCGGATAAGTGACTCGGCGAGTTCGATGAAAATTGCATTTGGCTCGATGAGTCATTCGAATGACTCGGCGAGTTAGCTAGGGTCTTCTCGACCCTTGGACATGCATGAACTCAGGGAGTTGCGAGGAAACTCGACAGGTTGGCTAGGGAGTTATTGGCCGCAAACTCTAGGAACTCGATGAGTTACTCAGATGACTCGGAAAGTTGGCAAGTTATTCAGGGACTTGACGAGTGGCTGGATGCACTCGTCGAGTCAGGTCAACATGGACTGTTGACCTTGACCTTTGGCCTTGGCTATGACCTAGGGTTGACTATTTGACTTCTGGGGGTATCTTGGGAATTTATGATCTTTGTGATGTGTTATATATAGATGGTGGAGTTTGTGGCGGTGATCCGAGAGTTGAGTTTTCCATTTTCATTCGAAAGTTGCAAGGTAAGTTATCCTCACTATACTAAGGGGTCTAAGGCACCAAGGCAGGCCCGTTGGATATGATATCCTAGCAGTGGTAGTATGTTGTATTTGAGTAGTGTTGCATGCTAGTTGTTATGTCAGTTAGGTAGATATGTAGGACTACCTATGTTGTTATGTGAGTATCTGTATGCGTATTAGTTATGATATATGTTGTTATGTTATGTGGATGGGTTGAGGTGACACTGCTCCGTGCGATAACCAACAAACTCAGGAGCATTTCAGATACGGGCTAAGGGAGACTCATACTGTGGGCTCGGGAGCATTCCAGTTACGAGCTAAGGTTGACTCTTATTGTGGGCTCGATGGCAAGCCAAATGTGAGCTGTGGGATCGTAAGGTAATCCAGACTCATACTGTAGGCCAGGGGGTAATCCAGTCTGTAAAGTTGTGGACCTAGCGCCTGCTTTTTTTAGATATGTGTTATGTACAGTGTATTGGTATTTTGGGGGAACTCACTAAGCCTCAAGCTTACAGTATTAGTTTATTATTTCAGGTACATCAAGGGATTGCGACAAGGCTAAGTCATGATCATACAGCTCCTCCTTTTCTGTTTATGTATCTATGAAGATTCTGATATGATACATTTTGAAAACAAGTTTTGTAATGTTTTGATGATTTTGAAATGATTTTAAAAGTTTAAATTTGGCATGAATTTTATGAGTGTTACACTATAATTTGTTTAGATTACAATTTCTTTTTAAGTACTAAATACTAGACATTGACTAATAAAAATAAATGTATAACTTGAATTCCTAAAAAAATGACACATTTTCTAGTTATTGCAATAATCTAAGGAGTGAACATGTGAGAACATTTTCTGTTATTTTCTTTCTTTTTAGCTTTCAAGGACAATCAGTGAGGTTGTAACAGTGGTTGCACATCATGAGCAAAGTTGCACAAAAGCACCTTCTTGCAATCCAAGAGCTGTGAGTGTAGTGGTCGAGATAAGAGGACTATCAATCACAATTTAGTGTCATGACATTTCAAATGTACAAATATAGGAAAAATATTTGAAAAAGTTACAGCTGATGAAATGGGAGGTGGTATAAGACCCTCAACAATTCCAAATTTGTCATTATGAACCAATAAAAGGAAAAATGGACTGTGTAACGTCCCAAAAATTAAGACTAAAAATTTTCATTTTTAAATTAATAAAACTATTATCCAAAACATCATCATGAGAATCCTAGCAAAAAAAAGTTTATCAACAACATCACAAAGCAACATAGTAGCATAAAATGCGGAACGAGGTGGTGTGTGCGCCCCACGTACTAGCTATGGACCAAAATGAAAAGAATTTTTCAATAAGGGCTAAAAGGAAACCTACCACATTATGAGTGTTACAATTCTCCCTAGTTGAATCAGACTTCGGCCTTGAAGTCTGCTGCCTTAAACAACTTTGGGTAATGCTCCTTCATATCGCCCTCCGACTCCTATGTCCATTCTGAACCCTTGAGATGCTGCCACTAGACTTTCACTAACTCAACAACCTTGTTCCGCAAGGTTTTTATCTTCCAGTCAAGAATCACCACCGGTCTCTCGATATAATTTAGGCGATCATCCACATGAACATCCTTTAATGGAACCACCATGGAACCGTACATTAAATATTTTCACAACTAGGAGACGTGGAATGTGCTATGGATCTGACTAAGCTCCTCGGGAAGATCCAAGTGATAATAAACCCGGCCCACCCGAGCCGAAACCCTAAAATCACCGATGTACCCGGGGGCCAATTTTCCCCTATTCCTTAATCGGATGACACCTTTCCAAGGTGACTCCTTTAGTAGAACCATGTCCCCAACCTGGAACTTTAGATTTGAATGGCGCTTGTCGGCATAACTCTTTTGTCGACTCTGAGCTATCTGGAGTCTACTCCGAATATGCTAAACCAAATCGGTTGTCTTGAGTACCATTTTGGTACTCCCCATGAATCGCTGACCAACCTCACCCCAACATATCAGGTTCCTGCATTTCCTCTCATAGAAAATCTTAAAAGGAGGTCGATCAATGCTGGCGTGATAACTATTGTTATACGAAAACTCCGCCAAACGGAGATACGTATCCCAAATCCAAAACACACGCCCGAAGCATATCCTCCAAGGTATGAATAGTCCGTTCACTCTGATTGTCATTTTGCGGGTGGAAATTCATACTGACATGGAAAAGAATACCCAACTCGTCATGGAACATCTTCTGTAACCTGGAAGTGAACCGGATGTCCCTGTATGAAAGCACCAAAATCGGCACTCGATGTCGTGCTACGACATCATTGATGTATACCTAAACCAAATTCTCTACAGAGATACTCACATGAATCAGGATAAAATGTGTGCTCTTGGTCAATCGAATCAACTATGCGTACAGTCTGAGGTAACTTCTTAATGAAATCCATGGTAATCTCCTACCATTCCAAACGGGAATATCCAAATGATGCATCTTGTCGTGAGTTCGTTGATGCTCGACCTTGACTTTCCTGCAAGCCAAACACCTCTCCACATACCAAGCTATATCCCACTTCTTGTAGGGCGACCAATAATTGAGAGGAAGATCTCTATACATCTTTGTTGCCCCGAGATGAATAGAGAATTTTGATTTGTGTACCTCCTCCATCAGAACCTGACATACATCACCCTAATAGGGAACCTATACTCTCTGATGAAGAGTCAGTTGTTGGATTAGGTGTCTAAGTTCATAACTATTTCTAGAATGTACTTGACCCGATTAACATGGTCCATTTGGGTTTCATGGCATCATGCATTTGGATATACTAAAATGAGAGAAATAACACTTATGGTTTATTAATATATTATAAGTTCTAATGTATTAGTAATATTATTTAATTAGTATTGATCAAGAATTAATTTAGAATTAATTAAGTGATCAAAAGGTGACTAATTAAATATATGGGTTGATTGTGTAAATCACTCATACTTGTATAGTGGGCTAATGCTCCATGGATTATCAAGTTTAGCTAAAAACCATAGGATGCTCCAGGGGTGCTCCATGGTGTCTTTAAACCCATGGATCATGGAAATGAAGAGCCATGTCAAATTAGGGTTTACATGGTGTAACCCTAATTATGACACACTATATAAGCAACATGTCGTAGACCAAAATCGGCACTAGCATAAGAAACAAGAGGGCATAGCCGATTCTAAGTGTGTGACATTTCTCTCAAGTTTATTCCAAGTGTGTTTGGTGTTGCGTGAGACATTTTAGGCATCACACTTGGGGTGCTAGGCCCACAAGGTCCTCAAGGAATCCAAAGTACTACAAGGTATGTTTTCTTACTATCTTTTACGATTAAAAGTTCCCATGTATGCTACATAGGTTAAGAACCTTGGAAAATCAATTTTGCATGTATCATAGATAAAACATAGTTCCAAGGTTTCTAGGGTTGCATCTTACCATAGGAGTGTTAGAATGCTCAAAACCCAACAGTGGTATCAAAGCCTAGGCTTGTTTTCTTGTTATACTTACAAAATTGGTTGAAAATTCGAAGTTTGTTGTTGTTTGCTCAACAGACTCGCCGAGTTGGTTCATGTACTCAACGATTTGGACCCCAAGACAACATATCTTCGACTGTTTTGGCTGGAATTGGACTAGGAACATTACCCTAAGCTGTTTTTCAACTTATAAACCTGGTTTTGAAGTGGTAATGTTCATGCTAATCCAATTTCAAAGATAATTGTCAACAGATTCATGTTTTGTATTAGTTTAAGGATTAGGCTAATTACATGAAAAAGTTTGATTTGAATTATCTTGTTCTTATGGGTTGCTTAGATTAATAGAAAAGTTATGTGAAATTGTTGTTTTCAATTCAAATTAATCTAAGAGTTAGTTCTAAAATGTGTTTTTTGTAACTTGTCCTCAAGTTATATGAAAAGTGACATTTAAGATTCATAAAACTCATAAATATTTCCATAGGTTATGAATAAAGAAAAGTCATATTCTTTTAATAGTTTAAAGTCTTCCATAACTTGTCCTCAAGTTATGGAACTTGAAGAGTTTTTGAATTAAAACTACTTTAAACACATAAGTTATGGAATTGAATAGTTTTGAATAGTTTCAAAACTTGCCCTTAAGTTTTGGAATTTGTAAAGTTTTCCCTTATGAAAACTTTATTTCCAAGTTAAGCCCTTAGAATTTTAAAAGTTAAAATTCAACTCTTATACTTTATAGTATTATGAGTTAATAATATGAATATGTGTATATATATATATATATATATATATATATATATATATATATATATATATGTATAAGAGCAAGTCAGTCTTACCATTAGTAGGCCTCATTCACGAAACCGGTCTATAAGGGGGTATAAGGTTGCTGCCTATAAAATGGCAGTTTAATGGGTGTCCACTCTCACCCACCGCTTCCATGACTGGTGGAGGGTCGTTAGCCGAACGGGTAGGACAAAGACTATAATTCTCCTTTCATTAAAAGTATTAATGATAAATACTAAGTAACTAAACTCTTTTTAATGCCCAATCTAAGTTACTTAGGAAAATGTGAATTTGGTGCTAACCTATAAAATTACAATTTGCACTTTGCTTACGACGGTTAGTGGAGTGTGTATGGTTAACCGACACACTAGCTTGATTTAACAAGGTAGGCAAAGGGTAACTTAATGTTTATCATAGTATCGGTGGAGCGCATGTGGTTAACCATCACATCGATTGAGGGGTAAATTTTAAGGGTACCAAGTATATTTCCCTGGTTATTCACAACTTGTGTTGTGATCCTCGGCATCCCAGTAACAAAACTTGAGAAGGAATGATCGAAATTGAAACATGCCATTGAAAATCTCAAAAGATCTAGGAGTTTCAAATCCAATTAAAAGCCTAATAAATTATTTTGTCATTGTGGAAATTCGTGAATCGTCATTCGCCTACCTTCAAATGTTTTATAGCTTGGATTACGTCATCCCTCTTCCAAGTTATAAAATATTGTGTTGGGTCCTAGCCTTAATATTACAAATTGGGTGTTATATTAAGGATTTAAATCAACTAAGTTGAATTTCTCCCATTGTAGATGTCTGGTTTAGACAACAATGATCTTCCCAAATCTTATGGAACAAGCTTTCCTAATGAAGATGACATCCTGAGTTTGGCTCATAGAAATCGTACTTCTCTTCCTCCTCCTCCTCCAATTATTCTCCCTGAGCTACTAGCTCAAAGACTTGAAAAGTTAAAGATCATTCAAGCCCACTCACAATGAAACATTAAGATGAAAGACCTGTGTGCACTCATGTCTTAGGAATGAAGTCACACATTAACAGGTTGAGAATGTTAGGTGTCATTGTTGAATTTTGGATTGACCTGGTATTCCCGGAGGATTTCCCTGGGATACCTCCGGAGAGGCAGGTTGAGTTCCGGATTGACCTGGTCCTGGTGCGGCTCCAATAGCCAAGGCACCATATCGGTTGGCTCCTCCCGAGATATAGGAGTTGTCTACGCATCTACATGAGCTGCTAGACAAGGGTTTTATCAGGTCGAGCAGTTCACCATAGGGATTCCCGATCATGTTTGTGATGAAGAAGGACGGTCGGACCGTATGTGCATAGATTACCGGGAGTTGAACAAGGTAACGGTGAAGAACCGTTACCCACTCCCAAGGATAGATGATTTCTTTGACCAGCTGCATGGATCATCTTGGTTCTCCAAGATCGATCTTCGGTCCGGATATCACCAGATGTGGGTCAGGGATGATGATGTGTAGAAGACCATTTTTAGGACCCGCTATGGTCATTATGAGTTTGTGGTGATGCCGTTTAGGCGTACCAATGCTCCACCCGTGTTCATGGGCCTCATGATCCGTGTATGCAGACCGATGCTGGATCGGTCTGTGATAGTATTCATTTATCACATCTTGGTTTACTCCAAGAATCAGGAGTAGCATGAGGAGCACCTAAAGGAGGTACTAGAGACACTGAGGATGGAGAGACTGTATCCGAAGATCTCCAAGTATGACTTCTAGTTGCACGAGGTGCAGCTCCTTGGGCTCCTTGTCAACCAGAAGGGTATTTTGGTTGACCCGGCCAAGATAGAGGCATTGATGCAGTCGGAGACTCTGAGGTCTCCAACTGAGATTTAGAGCTTCCTGGGTTTGGCAGGGTATTACAGGAGATTTATCCAGGACTTCTCCAAGATAGCAGTTCCGTTGACCCGACTGGCTAAGAAGTCGATGGTGTTTCGCTGGGGTCCTAAGCAGCATACCGCCTTTGAGACACTCAGACAGTGATTGTGCGAGGCGTCAATTCTCACCCTTCCAGAGGGAGTAGATGACTTTGTAGTCTATTGTGACGCTTCAATCACATGTATGGGAGTAGTGTTGATGCAATAGGGATATATGATAGCTTATGCCTCGAGACAGTTGAAGCATCACGAGGCTAACTACCCGACACACGATTTGGAGCTGGGGCGGTGGTGTTCGCCCTCAAGAGTTGGCGGCATTACCTCTATGGGGTCCGGTGTATTGTTTACACGGATCACAAGAGTTTGAGGTACCTCATAGATTGGCCGAATCTGAACATGAGGCAGCGTCAATGGTTAGACGTGGTTAAGGATTACGACTATGAGATTCTTTACCACCCGGGCAAGGCCAACGTAGTGGTTGAAACCCTGAGCCACAAAGCGGCATCAGCCCCAATCCAAAATATCTGTCTGAGGATGAAAATGATTACTCCACTGTTGGAGCAGATCCGAGGGGCGTAGGTCGAGGGCCTGAAGGAGGAGCGCCGGAAGTGCGAGAGGATTACAGGTCAAGTGGCCTCCTTCTATTACGACAGCAGAGGGCTGTTGACCCTACATGAGAGAGTTTGGCTGCCGTACTGGGGCGGAGTGCGGAAGGTATTGATGGATGAGGCCCACAAGTCCAGGTTCTCCATCCATCCGGGAGCAACGAAGATGTACCGGGACCTTCGCCCAGACAACTGGTGGCCCTGCATGAAGTGGGACGTCACCTGGTATGTTGAGAGATGCCTGACCTGTAGGAAGTTCAAGGCGGAGCACCAGAGGCCGCATTGCAAGATGTAGCCATTGGATATTCCCGTGTGGAAGTGGGAGGATATTATTATGGATTTTTTCACTAAGCTTCCCAAGACCACATGTGGGGTCGATTTGATATGGTTCATCGTTGATCGGTTGACCAAGAGCACACACTTCATACTAATCCAGGAGAGCATCTCGACCGAGAAGCTGGCCGGGATTTATGTGCGAGATGTAGTATCACGCCACAGGGTGCCTATCTCGATGGTGTCAGACCGAGATGTCCGTTTTACTTCCAGGTTTTGGAAGCGGTTTCACGACGAGATGGGAACTCGTCTCCACATCAGCACCGCTTTCCACCCCCAGACTGACAGACAGAGCGAGAGGAAGATTCAGATTCTTGAGGACATGCTTCGGGCATGTGTGCTATATTTCGGTGGTAGTTGGGATATGTATCTTCCGTTAGCGGAATTTTCGTATAACAATAGCTACCACTCCAGTATAGACCAGCCTCCTTTTGAGATTCTCTATGGGAGGAAGTGCATGACCCCAAGCTGCTGGGGCGAGGACGATTAGAGGGTCATGGGGAGTACGGAGGTAGTACTCAAGACCACAGAGCGGATCCAGCATGTTCGGAGCAGGCTCCAGACTGCTCAGAGCCAACAAAAGAGGCTATGTCGACAAGTGGCGTTCGAATTTCGAGTTTCAGGTGGGCGACATGGTCCTCCTGAAAGTGTCACCCTGGAAGGGTGTTATCAGGTTTCGGAAGCGGGGAAAACTGGGCCCCAGGTTCATTGGTCCATTTAGGGTTTTGGCCCGATTAGGTCGTCGTGTTTCTTATTGGTTAGACCTTCCAGCAGAGCTGAGCCAGATCCACAACACTTTCCACATTTCCTAGTTGCAAAAGTGTTTGGTGGATGATAAAGCGGTGATACCCATGGAAGATATTCAGGTTGCTAACAACTTGAATTACATAGAGAGACCATTGGCGATCTTAGATCGCAAGATAAAGGAGCTAAGGAGCAAGCGGGTCGAGCTAGTGAAGGTGCAGTCGCATCACCGCAAGGGTTCGGAATAGACGTGGGAACCCGGGGAGGAAATGAGGGAGCACTACCCCGAGTTATTTTTAGACATAGCAGACTTCGAGGGCGAAGTCTAAGACAAGTAGGGGAGAGTTGTAACGCCCCGTTCTTGGTACACAAATTCCTTATTTATTCAAGTATTTATTTTGAGCTACTCGACGAGTTGGTAGCCCTAACTCGTCGAGTATATGTTTAAAGGCCACGAGATTTAAAGAGTCCACTCAGCAAGTCCAAGCATGGACTCGAAGAGTAGGACTGCCTGGAGGAAGCCCTAATTTCGAGGTTTTGCACCCTATTTAAACCTCTTAATCTCCCTTTAGGCCTCCCTTATCAGCCTCCCTGTCCTCCAGAAACCCTAATACGTTTGTGATCCTCTTCCTTGAGTTTTTGAGTGTGTTTTATGCCTTTAGAGTTAGTTGATAGAGCTTGGAGCTTGCAAGGCTGTGGAAGAAGAACAAGATCCAGAAGTATAATCATCTTGGGCAACTTTCTGAGGTAAAAAACACTTAGCTTGATGAACTATAGCTTAGATCTCTTTGTAGGATGATTCATGGGTCCTTTTGACCCTTTAGATTAGGAAAAGTTGTTCTCATGGATTGCATGCAAAACAATTCTCCTTTTCTGTGATTTTGAGTCTATAGAGCCATAAAGAGGGTCTTGAACCCATTTTCATCCAAGCCATGGCTATGTTCAAGAAAGTAGATTGCTATAACTTGAGTTTGGGTCCATTTAAAGTGTGCAAAGCCATCAAGTCTCCAACTTTATAGAAATGGACCTTGGAAACAACCTAGATCTGTATTATGGAGCTGTAGAAGTGTGAAACCAGTTAACTAGATTAGATCTGCAAGGCACTCGACGAGTTCATAAGGGAACTCGACGAGTCTGATGAAGAAACCCCGATGATGTTCATAAGACTCAGCGAGTGGATTAAGAAACTCAACGAGTAGGAGGATATTGTCCCTGTTCTGATTATGCTAGGACTCGGCGAGTCTGAGGAAGACTCGATGAGTCAGTTCGTCAAATCATGATGTCAAGTAGCATGGGAACTCGACGAGTCATGGGGTGACTCAGCAAGTCGAGTCGCAATTTTAGGGTTCTGAGTTCTAGGACTCGGCGAGTCACAAGGCTGACTCGGTGAGTTTGGTCAACCTAGAAGGTTGACTTTGACCAGGATGTTGACTTTGACCAGGGGTAAATGGTCATTTTACCCTAAGAACAATTATTAGTTTCTGACTAAGTGTCATTATGGAATTTATAGCCGGAAAGTTACCGGAGCAGTAGACAGGGATTCCTCACTCAGGTTTTCAGCGGTCAGTCACACGAGGTGAGTTACCTTTCAATAAGAATGGGTCTAAGGCACTAAGGCCAGCCCGTTTATGTGATATGTTAGTAGTCGAGTGTGGGCGGGGTCCGAATCTCGTAGCAGTTTAGTATGGGTTGGGCCCGATTCTCTTAGTATTACGTGAGCCTAGATATGCGATTATTTGGTAGATATACTTGTTGTCTATGTGATACTTGTATGCATGGTAGTAAGGGAGTGTGGTCGGGACCTGAATCTCCTAGTCAGCAGAATGTGGGCAGGGCCCGAATCTCCTAGATAGCGGAGTGTGGGCAGGGCCCAAATCTCCTAGACAGCGGAGTGTGGGCGGGGCCCGAATCTCTTAGACAGCAGAGTGTGAACGGGGCCCGAATCTCCATAAGAGTAGGCGGGGCCCGTATCTCATAGTTATATGATATTTGTATGGTATATGGTAGTTTGGGGAGACTCACTAAGCTTCATGTTTACAGTTTCAGTTTTGGTTTTGGGTACTTCCGGTAGCAAGGGGAAGAGCTTGGGATGATAGCATGGCACACACCACAGTCTTAGCCTGGGAGTTTACTTTGATGTTTTATTATGAGATTTTGATTGAGAAAGATATTATGATGTTTTATGATACATGATTCACGATTTTACTTATGACTTTGGATGATTTATGGATTTAATAATGATTTGAAAATGAAATTTTTGGGTCGTATTTTTGGAATGTTTCAAGGAGGCTTGAGAGAATAAGTTATTTAGCACAAAAATAAATACACACTTTCCAAGAATGTTGTGGCTCGTAGGGGGTTTATTTATAGTGTGGCAAATGTTAGGGTTACACTTTGTAAACCCTAATGACCTTTCATATTACTTAGGCTCTATGGGTTAAACCTCCATGGACTACCCATAGACTACCACATTGGTTTAGCCCAACCTAAATAACCATGGATCATTAGCCCACACTATAAGAATCATTGATTTACATAATCAATCCCTATACATTTAATTAGTCTCTTTTGATCACAAAATTAATTCCAAATTAATTCTTGATCAATACTAATTAAATAATAATATGATTTTATATTAATATATTATACTTGTATTAAATTAATAAATCATAAATAACCTTATTCTCAAAAATCCATCCTATCAAATTTCACTGGTGAAGGCAACCCAAAAGGACCATGCTACAATCGGGTCAATTACATCCCGATTATAGTTATGGGCTTAGACAACAAATCCAACACTTTAATCAGCTCATAAGTTGTCTTCTCATTAAGAATGTTGTAAGCAACGTTCTTTGCCAATGATAAACACACCACACCAAGTGCATGCCGATCTAACAACTCCCAATCGTCTTGCTTCATAAGGAAGGATTTATCTTCTGAAAAAGGTTCATATAATTCTTTTGGTAGAGGTAGTCTTCAATTTTCATCGTCCAGAAACCAAAATCTTTTCCATTGAACTTGTCGATCTTAACTCTCCCATCATCAGCCATAGCTCTGATACCAATTTTTTTTAGGTAACAACAAAACAAGTTAAGCACTTCAAACAAATATCAAAACACAAACTTCTGTGAACTCAAAAAAGTTCTGAAAAATGTAAATCAAAAGAACACGATATTAAACGTGGTTCGGTCAAGGTGACCTATGTCCACGGGCGAACAAGAGAGAGAAAGGGTTTTATTAACTTTTTGGAATTATTACAAGCACTAAAAATTGTATCTCACTTTGAGCTCTCACAGAAATCTAGCAATTTACAATGATGGGGTATGAGTCTATTTATACTTGAGGGATCAGACCTAAAACCCTAATGAGCCTAGCTCATTGGTCCATAGGCCTATCAATGGTGAAAACCAATCATATTCTGCCATGTAGCATCTTCTTGAAAATTCTTCCATGTCATATAACCCATGAGCATCAACAACACACATAATGGACTACCTTGACCATAGTGGAGCATCATGATGCACCAGTCGTGCATCATGAACACTAATGGTCTAACATCCATCATGGTGGTACAACATGGTGTAAACCTTGAGCAATACCAACTTCTGAACATCTTTGAACAATCTTGAGCATCATAGAGGACTTCATAGTATACTTGGGTCATCCAGGACCAAGATGGTCCATTTACGCCATCATGGCGTAACAGGAATATGGATGGCGCAAGTGGCTTCAAGTGTAGCACAAGAACATCAAGATTAGAGAAACAACACAACCATGGCGCAACAGGAACATGCATAGCGCAACAAGGTCATCCATGGCGCAATAGCATACCTCATGGCACAAGATGAGTACCTCATGGTGCAAGAGGAACCGCTCATGACACAAGAAGGAGCTTTATGGTGCAAGAAGGAATGTCGTGGCGCAAGAGCATCGTTCTTTGCCCATCCCTTTAACATATGGCACAACAAGATCCCCCTATTGATCCATATCACTCCCAAGCGCTCCAAACCCCTTCCATGTGCTCCAAAACCCCTTCTGCATGATTAGTTCCTTTGGCATTTGATTCGTTCCTTTACCAGACGATCCATTCCTTTCTCAGATGATCCGTTCCTTTGTCACATGCCTCATGAACCCCAAGTGTTCTATTGTGATCTAAGTGCTCCATGTTGGACAAAACTTCATACCCCAACACTCCGGCGGTGGTGAAGATTTGTTGGTGACTTAGGGGATAGATGGTTTAAAGGTAAGGGGTTATGATAAGATGAGTGAGATGAATTATTTATTTAATTATGTATTTTATAAATATTTGTATGAAAATAAAAATTAAAAAAAATAATAATAATAATTATAATGACAAAAATGTCATTTCATATCTCCCGAATGATGAAACGTGTAAATTTAAATTAATGAAGAATGACATATGTAACATTTAATCAAACGATAGACGAACCAAGTTAGTTTTTAAAAATAAAAACTAAACATTCGTTTTTATACATATAGAAGGGACGATTCTTGTAATTTAATCATGTATCTATTGAAACGTTTTGCCGAAGATTCAAAAAGTGTGTAAAGATGTGGTGTCAAAATCAAAATATAGTTGAAAAAAGTCAAAGTAAAGTTTATTGTTTAAATATTAATTTCTAATGAAGTTTGAATGAATAAAGAAATGCGTAGTTGTTTGGGTTTTAAATTGCTTGCAAGTGATACGTTTAGCAAATTCTTAACCACCCTACCCTAACTCTATGTCTTGGACACTCCTTCAAGTTTCTTATGCCATAACTATTGCTTTGTCAACTCTCTCCTTTTGATCCTTTCTTATTTTCTTTTTCATTTATATTTTACAAAGCAAGTAAAATAAACGACCATCAACGTAACTATATATGGACCGTACGTAAATTTACTTTGGTAATAAATATTTAAGAGATGAGACTGAGTAAGTAGACCACAGAATAAACTTATGTTATATTTGTCATTGTTTGAAAAGAACTGATTTGTGAAGGTTTCACATTGATAGTTTTATAGAAATATATGTTTAAATAAAAAAAGATCCATACATGTATAATTATACAAAACAAGTGTAGCATAAATCTTTTGATTTTAACAATGTAACCATAGACCTTAATTAAGTTCAATTGTTTCTAAATAGTTGTGTTCAGTCTCTTTTCTGCTTTCATATATAAAAAACGTTGCCGAGCATATAAACCGAAGAAACAAACGGTGCTAAAAAATCCAAATTAAAACAGACATAACTTTTAATATGTTCTAAGTTTAAAGATTGTTTTATATGACATGATTCTTGATAATCCACAATATCCTACAAGATTCATGAAATATAATATTCATAATATAGACGACGTGCATGGGTGGCCAAATGAGGGGTTAGTTGGTGGCAACGATATGGAAAATGATAGTCTACAGTGGCAACATCAAGGAAGATGTTTCTGGTAATTAATTTAACTATAACAAAGATTGTAGTAGTTTGCCACATCACCTATTTTATTGCTAGATATTATTTCTCTATTTTTAAAATCAGTTATAACACGTCGATATAATTTGAGCTCCTAGGGATAGATGAAAATAAACGGATATTCATAGTGCTTACGTATGTAATATTGATAAACGGCTTTGCTTCACCAAAAAAATAGATTTCAAAACCATATATGTGCACTACATTAATAAATACATTCAATTTTTAAGAGATTGATTTTCGAAAATACATGTTTTCACGTGATTTATATAATTAAGAAACTATCATGTGTAAAGTAATCAAATTAAATTTTGTTTTGAAGTTTTTAGTTTTATGACTCTATTTTTAATGATCGTGTTCCACCCCTTATTTGAACACGAAGCTTTTGTAAACGGAGCTTGGGCCAAACTGTCAAAATTTACCTAACGATGAGACTATTTCGTAGGTTGATCGCAGAAAGACATTACACGACTATAAAATTGATGATAAATAAATAAAACCTTATAAAAAATATAAACATCAAGAGATCTTAAAAGGACGTTAGGCTATATAAACGTAGCATTACATCTTCATATCTTATAATAAATTGTCATAAAATTACTCATCAATGATTTTAAACGTGATGTCTTTTAAGGAAAATGTTAAAACACGCTTGTTAACTTATCTTATGCCACGCATGAAATGTAAACTTATCTTGCTTTACTTTTACGTTTAAATATTATATTAACATAAAAAATATTTTTAAATGTGTTATTAGTAGATTAGTAGATTAAATATTGTCTCGACTTTTGTCGGCAATGATCCTGTTGGGAGTGGGGAGGACGGATACGAAGTATACAAAATCTACCAAAAAAATCCTTATACCGAATTCAACATCGCTTGTGTGTATATATATATATATATATATATATATATATATATATATATATATATATATATATATATATATATATATATATATATATATATATATATATATATATATATATATATATATATATATATATAACCCGTGAAAACCACCATTATAAAATTAATTAAACTTTCGTATTAAAAAATAAAATTATTAACCAATTATTTAAAATAAATTATTACTTAAGATATATTTTTTTAGTTATATAAAATTATAATCGTTGATTTCAATAAAAAAAGAAGTTATATCATCTTATAATTTGTATTAATTTTATTTTATTTTTCAATCTAATTTTACTAATTTAATATAATTAGAGAGTGAAAATTTAAAATGAAGATTCAATTATTTATTTAATGTAGTTAGAATAAGAAATTTAAAATTAAAATTTGAAATGGATAATCAATTATTAATTTAATGTAATTAAAGTGGAAATTTAAATTTTAAAATTTGAAATGGATGGATGAGAAGTGGCATGATAGATGATATATAACATTAATGAAGAGTTCTAATTGTATGTCATTTGTCGATAGAAAATTAAACTATTCTTTTATTAGAATAGGGATATATATATATATATATATATATATATATATATATATATATACATATATATATATATATATATATATATATATATATATATATATATATATATATATATATATATATATATATATATATATATATATATATATATATATATAAGCGACGGTTCACTTGATATTAAAAAAAATAGAAATCTTGAGATTAAACCTTAGCCACATATTTTTCATTTGACGCTCCAATGCTCTAGTGTACCGGTAACAACAGGGTATGCCTAATTACAAATGATTATATGGCAGAGAAGTATAATCATATAAGATTATACATGTTTATACGTATATGAGTAATCATAAATGATTATATATATATATATATATATATATATATATATATATATATATATATATGTCTGTTCACAGATTGAGTAATCATAATTGATTATGACAGTTAGCGGCAGAAGAGGTGATGGTGACAGAGGTGACGATGATATAAGTAACGGAGGTGACAGTGAGCTAGTCGGCTGGTGTCAGAGGTGCTGGTAATGGTGGTGGTGGTGACGGTTTTGGTGGTGGGGATAGTGGCGGAGGAGAAAGGAACGGACGACAATGTATAATCATTTATGATTATACAGGACCTGTCGCGCCGGTACATCGGAGGGTTAGTGTGGCAGATATGAAATACATGGCTGAGGTTGAATTTTAAGATCTCTATTGTATTTTTAATCTCAACGGAACCTACCTATATATATATATATATATATATATATATATATATATATATATATATATATATATATATATATATATATATATATATATATATATATAATAGGTGTGAGACTCATGTATTGCATGAGTTTATTTAAAAGAAAAACTAAATACAAAATTTAAAATATTATAGAAGTTTGAATTTATAATAAAAGTGAGAAAATATTGAATTATAAAAATTAAAGTGTTTTTTTCTCTTTTAAATTTAAACAAATAATTTAGATAAATATATAAAGAAAATTAATGCATCTTTAATTTAGTAATTTTGAAATTAAAATGAAAATTCATTAATGACATTGATATGCATTTATTATTGCATTTAAATACTATTTGGAATTTAATAAATGAAAAAAAAACCATAAAATGACATGTGGAATAAAAATTTATTTAAAAAAACCACAAAATTACATATAGCAAAATAAATGAGAATGCGACATGTGACAAAGATCTTTATTTATTAGGGATGATATATATATATATATATATATATATATATATATATATATATATATATATATACACACACACACACACACACATATATATATATATATATATATATATATATATATATATATATATATATATATATATATATATATATATATATATATATACTAAGCATGTGCCCGCGCAAAGCGACGATGATAAATAGTTCTTTCAGCGAATAATTTTCTTTCGGAGAAATAATTACTAGATATTATTATTAGTTATTATATAATAAAAAATTACCACTTCTTAAAAAGATATTTATATTTAGACCTTATATTTATATTGAATATTTATATATTTGATGTAAATTAATTAAAATCGGTGTCTGGTTTAAGAAATATAAATTAATTTAGAAAAAACCTCATAAATGGTCCCTGTGGTTACCTAAAATCTGAAGTTTAGTCCCCGTAGTTTAAAAACCTCATAGATGGTCCTTGTGCTTTCAAAACTTTTGATGTTTGGTTCTTTTTGTTAACTCAGTTAGTTTTCTACCGTTAAACGAAGGGTATTTATATTATTTAACTATCCTGGAACCTTTTATGAAGTTTGTTTTATTTTATTTATTTAAAAAGAAAAAATAATTAAATTTAATACTCTCTCTCTCTCTCTCTCTCGTGTCGTCTTCTTCCACCTGCACCACCAAC
This sequence comes from Lactuca sativa, assembly GCF_002870075.4. Lineage (NCBI taxonomy): Eukaryota > Viridiplantae > Streptophyta > Magnoliopsida > Asterales > Asteraceae > Lactuca > Lactuca sativa. Next base: position 4,895,378 of record NC_056623.2, on the reverse strand, counting down.
CCGTCTCCACTTCCTTTTTTCCTAAATGTAACAATCTCTCTACCCAATTGTGATCCCTAACTTTTATAGCTTCATCTACCACTGAATCCTCCAAAAACGAAACCCACATTATTCGTCTTCTCCATCAAGGTCTACTACCAGGCTCCGACAAATGAGATCGATGTGTCAATGGCGGTTGCCTATCGATCACCGCCGTATAACCAGACCAACGCCATTGAGCGTCGATCGGATCATACGAGTCACCGACTTCACTTTCCCTTTTTTGAAGAATCATAACAATCAACAATTTGTAAGATCGAACACAAAAAAAAACTATTGTGTGAGTGTGAAATTTCCAATCGCTTCTTGTGTTGTTTCTTCAAACTCTTTTTTGTTCGCTTTCGTTCATCATTCTACTTTCATGTTACTTTTTATAATTTGTCGCCTGTAGATTGGATTTGGTTATAAGGAGTCTGTGATGCTTTCATTTTCTGTAGTTGATATGAGCATCAGATTGGGGGGAAATGGTGAAATTCCATCCTGTATTTTGGCAGAGCAACCATTGTTGCAGCCATGACGATGCTAGCCCTTAATTTCTAGCCCTTAAGGATCTGTGGCAAGAGAAAGACGCAGTAGAAAGATTTCAGGGAGAGAGGAAGTCGTACAAGCAATTTATGTCTTCTTCATTATGTTGATACTGATTTGTATTTGATTACAGTGAATACATTTTCAAAACAAATGAGAGAGGGATTCCATATTTGGGTTTGATTTTCTTGCTCTGTGTTTTATTCCAAATTTGAGTATCTGTATCCTTGTCTTTATCGTTTTATGGTTTATCAAATGGAGATATGAGTCATACCCTTTTCCGGTCATCTTCACGTTGCCATATCACAGCCAACACCACCACCTGAAATCGATTACAAGGGGAAAAGGGAAGAGAGAGTATCAATATAGGCTAGGGAGAAACAAGTGCATAACAAATTTTTATTTTGGTGAAATTTTTTGCTTGACAATTTGGTTAGATAACAAAGAAAACATTATTGGAAATTTCTTTGGTTAAAGAACATATATGGAAGTTGTTGGATTTACACACACACACACACACACACACAGAGAGAGAGATAGAGAGAGATGTTGGATTAGTGTCTAAGGCTATATCTATATTTGGTAAGTACTTGACCCGGTTGAGCATGGTCCTTTTAGGTTGCCTTCACCATAGCAACTTGACATGATGATTTATAATGAAAGAAGAAATATTATTAATATATTATGAGAATAATATTAGGAATAATAATATTGTTATTTGATTAATATAAGTCATAAATTAATTAGGAATTAATTTGGTGACTTAAAGAGATTAATTAAATAAAGGGGCATAAACTGTCAATTGTATGATAGTTGTATTTTGGGCTGTGATTCCTTATGAATAAGAGGGTGGACGATTTTAGGGTTTGGAAGAGCCTAGAAATCGTCTAAAGGCTTATCAATAAGGATATTGGATTGCTTAGGGCCTAAGTTATCCAATTAGGGTTTTAAGGGTGAAAACCTATGAGGCTCACTAGTATATATATAGACCCATGGAGTCAAGGAAATGGGAAACCTTGTTATTGGAGTAACCCTGGCCGATTTCTCACCCTCCTCTCTCTCTCTATTATTATCCTCTTGCTAGTTGGTGTTTGTAAGCCATTAGAGGAGTGACAATTGTGACTCTAAGCTCCAAAGACAAGAAGATTCAAGCAAGCAACTCAAGGTATTCCTTTAGATCTGATTTCTTATGTTATGAATTGAATGTTTATACTAGATCTATCAATATAAGTCTTGGATACATTGCATGTTCAATTAGAGAAACCTAGATCCAAGCATTAGGGTTTGCATGTGCACATAGGAAAGTTCTTATGGCTCAAACCCATCAGTGGTATCAGAGCCTTGATTAGGTTCTATTGAATTGATGCATTGGTTGATTGCTTGTTAATTGCAAAATTCGATTTTTGTCCTTCTGCCTGATGAACTCGGCGAGTTCCATAGTGGACTCGGCGAGTAGGCCTCAACTCGGCGAGACCATTGTGGTACTCGGCGAGTTCGAGCGTCAGAAGGAGCTAGTTTCGGGATTTTTTGCTGTTTTTCTTATGGAAACTTGCCTTAATCTTTATGGGTCAACAAAATTCGGATTTTAACATATATGTGAGTGTATTCTTGACCTAATAAAAGATATTTACCAATTAGTTGAATAATAATTTCCTTATATGATATTAATTAATTATGTTAATTAAATTGGTAAATTGTTTTGCAAGAAACATTTAAATAAATCAAATATGGATAATTATGAGATTAAATGGTTAATTTAAATTATTTGTTATTTGATCCTTTATGTTTTGAAAAGTTTAAAACTTGTCCTCAAGTTTTGAAATTTAAGTTTTGTGATTAAAAGTTTAAATTTAGACAATTTAAATTTCAAACCCTAGAATTTTACAAGTTTAAAATTCAACCCTATACTACTATATGATTACAAGCTTTATATATATATATATATATATATATATATATATATATATATATATATATATATATATATATAATTAAAATGCTAGTCTTACCGTTAGTAGGCCTCATTCACGAAGCCGGTCTATAAGGTGGGTATAAGGTTGCTGCCTATAAAATGGCGCTTAATGGGTGTACACTCACACCCACCGCTTGCTTGATCGGTGGAGGGTCGTTAGCCGAACGGGTAGGATAGGGCAACCCTATCTCCTCATTAAAAGTATAATATTGAAATACAAAGTAACTACATGTTTTTCAAATTCCCAATCCTAGTTACTTTAGGAAAAGTGAATTGATGCAAACCCATGAAATTACACTTTGCACCCTTGCTAAGAAGTTAGTGGAGCGTGTGTGGTTTACCGTCACACTAATTGGTTCTAAGCAAAGGTGGCAAAGGGTGATTCATTGTTTATCATAGTTCGGTGGAGCGTGTGTGGTTTACCGGCACATCGAATAGGTGATTGTAACAATGAAGGCACGGTGTAGATTTGCATGGTTATTCACACCCACTTTGTGATCCTCGGCATCCCAGTCACAAACAAGAGGGGCATATCGAGATTTAAACATGCTACTGAAAATTTCAATGAATCTCATCGAAATCTAGGAATTCTAAATGCATTTAAAACTTAAGGTTATGTTTTGTGATGGAGAATTAGTGAATCGTCTTTCACTTACCTTCAAATTGTTTGCATGTTGGATTACGGCATCCCTTTTCTAATATGTAAATAATGTTGTTGGATCCTAGCCCTAATTTTTCATATTGGGTGATAATTAGGGATTCAATTCTAATCAAACTTTGTCTTTTCTATTTGTAGATGTCGAACGCACACAACGTTGCTGCTAGCTCGTTCACATTGATGAGCCTTTGCCAAAAGGTGACTTTCGATGGAACGAACTTTAGTGAATGGATAAGATACATTCGCACGATTGCTCGCTACGAGGACAAGGAGTATGTCCTTGACGAGAAGCTCGAAAAGATCAATCCAGAAATCGCTACTCCGGCTAAAATGACTGCTTTTGAAACTCATGAGCGTGATGCAACGAAGGTTCATTGCATCATGATAGCCACAATGAACGCAGAATTCCAAAAGTCCTATGAGGACATGTATCCGTACGAGATGCATCAAGACTTATTGGAGAGATACCATCAAAACGCAAGGAAGGAACGTTACGAGATCTTCACTAACATGATCACTACTAAAATAGGTAATGGAGAATCTCTAATCGTTCACTTGCAAAAGATGCAAAGGTATGTCGATCGTCTTCGCAAGTTGAATGTCGACTTTGGGAAAGACTTGGCTATCGACATGGTCCTTCACTCCTTGCCTCCGTGTTACAACCAATTTAGGATGACCTACCACATGAACAAGGAAGAGGTCACCCTAAGCAAGCTCCAAGGGCTCCTAAGGGTTGCTGAGAGCAACCTTAAGGACAAGTATGTTGCACAAACTCCCAATCCGTCCACTGCTCTTGTTTTGGCTATAGGGCAAGGAAGGGGAAAAAAGAGGAAGGCTCCGTCAAAGAGCCACCGCAAGGGAAAGTCCCAAGATGGTTCCTCTTCTAGTGGGACCAAAGTTGATCATGCTAAACCCAACCCTAACCCTAAGGAGGCAGAGTGCCATCATTGCCACAAAATAGGGCATTGGAAGAGAAGCTGCCCGGAATATCTGCAGGCCATCAAGGATGGAAAGATCAAGCCATCTGTTGCAGGTATATACACAATTAAATCTAGTAATTCAACCTACACTATTTCTTGGGTTCTTGACACAGGATTTTGTTACCACATTTGTTCTGATTTGCAAGGACTAGGAAAAAGTAGAGATGTGGAGCTCGGAAGAATAAATCTAATCATGGGGAACATAATATCGTCGTCTGTTACCAAGATTGGAGTGTATTCTTTAGGGCTTAGTAATGGATTGAATTTAGATTTAAATAATTGTTGCTACTCGCCAGATATGGCACGAAACATCATTTCTTTTCATGGGTTGTTTAAACAAGGATTTAGATATTCATTTAATAATATGAATGGTTCTATTTATGCTTATCTAAATGGTGTTTTATACTTTGAAGCAATGCCCTGTAATGGAATTCATGAAAATGTTATGGTTGTAGATAACCTAGGAAATGATGTGTTGTGTATGGATTCTTCCAATAGTATGGATAGAGCATCCTTATGGCATTGTCGTCTTGGACATGTCAACAAGAAGCGCATAGCCCAACTCCAAAAGGATGGAGTGTTGGAGTCATTCGACCTTAGGGAAGATGACACATGCGAATCTTGTTTACTTGGAAAGATGACCAAGTCACCCTTCACTGGCACATGTGAAAGGGGTGAGGGTTTATTGGACCTCATACATACCGATGTATGTGGACCCTTTAGATCTACCACAAAGGATGGGAACCGCTTCTATGTGACTTTTACCAATGATTATAGTAGATATGGGTTTATTTACTTAATCAGGCAGAAGTCAGAAACGTTTGAGAAGTTCAAAGAATTCAAAAATGAAGTGGAGAATTAATTGGGCAGGAAAATCAAGATGCTTCGATCCGATCGAGGAGGAGAGTACCTAAGTCTTGAATTCCACGACTATCTCAAAGAATGTGGAATAGTTTCACAATTGACGCCACCTAGGACACCGCAGTTGAATGGTGTGGCAGAAAGGCGTACTCGAACCTTGTTAGACATGGTTCGTTTTACGATGAATCGTGCTTCACTACCTATCTCATTATGGGGGTATGCCTTAGAGACTTCCACCCATATCCTTAACCGAGTCCCTACTAAGAAGGCTGCCAAAACACCTCACGAGATGTGGACAGGGAAAGCTCCCTCGTTAGCACATATCAAGGTTTGGGGTTGCAAGGCTTTCGTAAGACGAGATACTCACGAGAAGCTCGAACCTCAAAGTGAGCGATGTATTTTCATCGGCTACACACAGAAATCCTTTGGATATCTCTTCTATAGACCGAATGACAATGTTGTCTTCGTTACGAGGAGAGGGGTTTTCCGAGAGCGAGAACTCATAAGCCAAGGAGACAGTGGGAGGCAGATCGAGCTTGAAGAGATTCAAGAATTGAGTGATGAAGGAACCTCTACCGTTGGCGCTCAACCCGAGGAGGAAACTCCGGTTAAACCAATTGACGAGTCCTTACCTCTTAGACGTTCCGAAAGAGTTAGAGTTCAACCCCAGTTTTATGGTTTTCATATTACTATCGAAGGGGACACGTATATTAGTGATGGTACACTAATAAATCTAGATTAAACTAATAGCTATAAGGAAGCCATGGCAGGCCCGAAGTCTGCAAAATGGAAAGAGGCAATGGACAGCGAGATCCAATCCATGTATGACAACAAAGTTTAGAATTTGGTTGATAATGTGCCCGGACGTAAGACCGTTGGGTGCAAATGGATCTTCAATAAGAAGACCGACGTGGATGGAAATGTACACACATATAAGCCGCGATTAGTTGCGAAGGGCTTTACTCAAACTCCCGGAGTTGACTATGATGAGACCTTCTCACCAGTTGCGAAGATAAAGTCTATTAGAGTGATGCTAGATATTGCCGCATTTCATGATTATGAGATTTGGCAAATGGATGTCAAGACTGCTTTCCTTAACGGGAAGTTGGCTGAGCATGTTTACATGGCTCAGACAGAGGGTTTTGTTGATCCGAAGCATCCAAATAGAGTGTGTAAGCTTGAGAAGTCCATTTATGGACTTAAGCAAGCGTCTCGCAGATGGAATCTTTGCTTTGATTAGAAATTCAAAGAGTTTGGATTTGTACGAAGCGAAGATGAATCATGTGTATATGTCAAAGCCAGTGGGAGTATAGTCAGCTTCCTCGTTCTATATGTCGATGACATATTACTCATAGGAAACGACGTACCGAAACTGCAGGAGGTTAAGTCCTAGCTCGGGAAGTGTTTCGCTATGAAGGACCTCAGAGAGGCTTCCTATATTTTAGGAATAAGGATAGTGCGAGAACGAAGTAAGAGACTAATAGGACTTAGTCAGAACACTTACTTAGATAAAGTACTAAAACATTTTAGTATGGAGAATTCGAAGAAGGGAGAATTACCGATACAAAGTAATGCCAAGTTAAGTAAGACTCAAAGTCCGAGTACCGAAGCCGAAATAGCAGAGATGAGCCGAGTACCTTACGCTTCCGCAGTTAGCTCAATCATGTATGCTATGACTTGTACTCGCCCTGATGTAGCCTTTGCTTTGAGCATGGTTAGTAGATATCAAGGGAACCCTGGCAGAGCCCATTGGATTGCGGTCAAGAATATCCTTATGTACCTTCGGAGGACCAAGGAATGGTTTTTAGTCCTCGGAGGGAGTGATGACTTAAAGGTGCGAGGGTATAGTGACGCCAGCTTTCAGACCGACAGGGACAACTACCGTTCGTAGTCGGGCTGGGTCTTTACCCTGAATGGAGGAGCAGTAACTTGGAAAAGTTCCAAGCAGGAAACCATAGCTGATTCAACGTGCAAATCAGAGTACATTGCAGCAAGCGAAGCATCAAAGGAGGCAATATGGTTGAAGAACTTCATTGGTGATCTTGGAGTTGTACCTGCCATAAAGGAGCCTACGGAAATTTTCTGTGATAATGAAGGAGCTGTTGCCTTGACTAAGGAACCGAGGGATCATGGTAGATCTCGTCATATCGACATAAAATATCACTTTATTAGACATCGAGTAGAAGAAGGACATCTCGTTGTTAAGAGGATATCATCAGAAGATAACCCAGCAGATCTGCTTACGAAGGGACTAAGTAGGGTTAAGCACATGCAACATGCTAGGAGTATTGGGCTGAAGGATGATATTAGTTTAGATTAGATAGTTTTAGAAACTTATAATAGATAAATGTAATTGACATTTGATGATTAAATAAAGGAGTATTATTTATGAGTAAAGTTACTGTCTTATGTTAATTGTTTAACTATTGTTTCACTTTGCATGTTTTGACTTCCTGAATAATTAAGTTATTAAGAATAATCGAATTATTCAAATGATCAACAATCATTCATATGTTGGAAGTAGATATGAAAGAAGATTGTCATGAATTGGTATGTAGATTGTCTAAATGGTATTAGACATAGCAAAGGTTTGCTACAACGTTCATGAGTGCTTATGAACTAGTTTTGAGCATTGGAATAAACCCGTGTTTGCTGGAATCACTTTGAAGTGTGTATATATATATATATATATATATATATATATATATATATATATATATATATATATATATATATATTGTAAGTGATCGCAAGATGATAACATCATATGGTCTTAAAACCTAGATATATGGTTTGTTATTTGTTAATTGGTTGTACATTGATGATGCGAAACCGTATCAGTAAATTGAGGTTATAAAACGCATTGTTGTGTATGATTGATTGGCGAATAAGTAAATGCATATAAGTCGAAGTTTATCTGTTACTTTTATCCTAAGAGGGTAAAATGTTAGGGAGCAAAGTCATGCTTGGATGTAGTGTTTAGGCTTTCCTCTTTGTATGTGTAAATGGGTTGAGTCTTTCCTATAAATAGGAAGTGAGTGACTCCCATTATGTAAGAACCATTTTGAGTGGTAGGCTAGAGAGAAAAATTGTATACAAACCCATGTGTATAATCTTTCTAGATCTAATAAGAGCTTACAAAGATTTATTTACTCCTTGTGTTCTTGAATTTGCATGATGAATCACTAGATCTTTCTAATTCCGCACATGCCATCCTAATCAACACCACTTCAATTGGTATCAGAGCGGGTGTTCTTGATTTGATCAAGAATTGATCCTTGATGGCTATTTTGATTTGGTGATTCATTTTTTAATCATGGATCTTCGTGATTAAAGAGGTTTGTGTGTTCTAGAAGTCGAATTTTTCTTTGATTTGATCCATAATTCGACTTTCTCTCTCTAGAATACTTGTTTGTACCACTTTCTCTCACTAGAATTTGGTTCATATTCACTTTCTCTCTTTAGAGATCTCCTTGATTTACACTTTCTCTCTCTAGAAAACTCAAGTTCATAACATTTGATTCAAAAGAAAAGAAGCAATTATGGAGCAATGGTTGGTTCAGAATGAAAGTTTTCTATACGTATACACTTCTTTTGAATGCATTCTTTATCGAATGAATGTTGGATTGCAAAGTGAAGATGAACTTATGTCAAATGGAGAAAGGGATGAAAAGGGAGATTTCATTGGATATCCAATTTATCAAAACAAAGATTTTTTTGATCGATTGATTACAACATATCAATAAAGACGAAGAAATAAGAGGAATGGTGAAGTCATAAAAGGAATTCTTCTTTCTAATTGTAAACCGGGAAGAAATAGACTTGAATATTATGCAAATTGTCGTGAAGCTCAAGAACATGTTCTTGATGATGTTCATAGTGTTCATGATGTTCAAGGAAAAGAAGTTCAAAACAATGGAGTTCAATGTGATGTTCTTGATGTTCAAGAAAAAGGAGTTCAAGTTGATTTTCATGATGAAAAAGTTTTTTGCTCAATTGGAGTTCAAACCGATGATATTTTGTGTTCTTGTGATTCGTTTGAAGGAATGATTCCTTATCGGAAGCCGGTGATCCAAGAAAATCACAAATATCAAACTCCAAAAAATTTGATTCAAACTCAAAATGTTCATGTTGTTGAAAGTGGGTTTGTTCATGAAGTCAAGTCTTCAAGATGCAAAAAGATGAGAAAGAAAAAGAAGAAGAAGATGAATCGGAAGAACAAGCGGGTTGACTCACAAAAATCGTCATATGTTGTGAAACTAAAATCCGTGAAGCAAATTTGGGTTCCAAAGCAACAATCTCCAAAGGTTGAATTGAATTTGAAGTCAAAACCTAAAAGTGTTGGTGGTTCTTTTGAAGATGTTCTTGGATCGTTGAAGAACACGAAGAACACGAAGAACGAGTTGTACATCTCGCATCGTGGGTGGTACAATGTTCGATTTGGAGATTTTCTCATTCCGACAAAAGAACCAAGATCTTCCAAATTTGATTCGTTCGTTGAAAATGGATCTCGATTCGTGAAAAAGGTAACTCAAATTCTCAAATGGATTCCAAAACGTCCATGATTTCGTTTCGTAGTTTACGTTTTTCAATTTTGATCGATTTGTCTCATTGGATCAAATCCGTTTTAACCCCATTGATTGATCCATTTATTGTTTCTTAGATCAAAAGTTCAAAAATAAAATCAAATTCCAAAATTTTTTCGAAGTTACTGTTCAATGTTCATGAGCCAGAATTCATCCAAATTCCACTATCTGTTACAATTCACGTATATTGAGCCCAAAATCAAAATTCGATTACTGTTCATGATCCATTCCAAGCCCAACTTTCAGTACAAGGTTGATTGTAATCAGAATATGTCGACTCAATTTGTATCGTATACTAATTGATATTGACCTGTTTGTATGCTTTCATCACCGAGTTGTACGTTTGTTCCAAGTTTATTTCCGTTCTTCATCTGTTGTTCATTCATCGATTGTTCTTGATTCCCGATTCCATTCCTTCATCGCTAATAATCATTTGTTTTTGATTGTTAATCTAAATTTAGAAATCAATTTCAAATGATTCTTGTATGATGAAATTGATTTTATTCAAGCGAGGACTAAGAACTCGACAGTTGAAGAATCGATTGAAATCAAAGTGTGATTCAACATGTTTTGGTGTCGATTATGGATTAGAAAGAAGAACTGGATTGAAAACTTTGATTTTGATGTTACGAAGTCGATTGAACTGAAGGTCAAAATTAAAAAGTCAAAGTTTGTGTTCTTGGATTGATTTGAGTTGGAGTCGCTGTTCATTCGATTTTGATTGAAGTCAAACTGTGAAATATTCAAAATTGAATTTGGAGGTTGTTATAATCGATTGATAATGTGGAATCGAAATTGGATCGATGGTTGTAATAACAATTTCGAAGATTTGATTGGAAAGAAATGATTTTGTGTCGACTGATTTTGGTAAATCGATTGATTTGGAGTCGATTTTGGAAAGAAATTCGATTGATCGACTTTTGATTTTGGAGTTGTGAATTGAAGGACAGGAACGAACTTGGAAGGCTGATGAAATTGATTGAAGTAAAAAGTGTGAGTTTGCAAGTTTAATTTCTGTGAGTTTGATCGATAATGATTTTGAGAATCGGTTTGCGAAGGATATATGTTAGATAACAAATTCGATTTTGAGTTTGATTTACTAGAAATCGATTTAGGAGTTTTTTTTGAAAGCTTGAGTTGAAGAACCGATTGCAAAATCGATGTTTGGAGTTTTGATTTTGGTTGTCAACTAGCCAAGTGGTTGAACTCGGTTTACATATGGTCACGGTTTGAAAGTTGATTGAATATTGATTTGTGGTTAATGATCTCAAATGAATTCGCATATGGGTGAATCAACATTGAGTTCGCATATGGGTTCGCATCTTAATCACATCTGCCATGTTTGTTCACTTCGCATTTGAGTGTATAAAAATCGGTTTCGCATTTGGGTCTCAATCAATTTCGCATATTTGGTTACATCGGATAAAGATGCGAAGTTTTCTTATACCTGGTTCGCATTCATGTCTCAGTCACATGCGAAGTATTAAGATGCGAAGTCTTTTACTGTATAAGTGAATTGGGGAAGAAGAAAGTAAATAGTTTCGCATTTGACCCCTGATCTTTCCACGAAATGACAGTTTATACCCAACTTCGCAAATGGGTAATAAAAGCTGTGAAATTGCAGAATTTTCAGTTCTGGTCCTTGCAGTTTGTGCGAATTTACGCTTTATGCCCGGTTTCGCAAATGGGCTAGAGTTTCGCATATTTGGCTGTTTTGGTCCCTGTAAGTTTCAGAAAGTGACATTTTCTACCTGGATTTTGAAAAATCTTGCAACTTTCACCCAAATAGTCAAAAATTTTCATAAATTGGAAATTTTTGTGGCTTTTTCGTGATTGTTTTTCCGTGCAAGATTTTTGGTGATTCATTTTTGGTACACATCAAGGGGGAGTATTATGAAGACTATTCCTTGGGCGCTTCTCATCCTTAGTGGGTTTTATAATCATTTTTTGATTATAAAAAGGGGGAGAAATGATGGGTATTCGAAGCTTCTCGGGTTTGTCGAATATTCATTTGCGGATTTGAAGACCGGTGTTACTTCGAGGGGGAGTTTGGTCTTGATCGCGCTAGCTCATTGGAGACTAAAGCCGGACATCCAATCCTAACTTTGAGGGGGAGAATGTTAGGGTGCAAAGTCATGCTTGGATGTAGTGTTCAGGCTTTCCTCTTTGTATGTGTTAATGGGTTAAGTCTTTTCTATAAATAGGAAGTGAGTGACTCCCATTATGTAAGAACCATTTTGAGTGTTAGACTAGAGAGAGAAATTGTATACAAACCCATTTGTATAATCTTTCTAGATCTAATAACAGCTTACAAAGATTTATTTACTCCTTGTGCTCTTGAATTTGCATGATGAATCACTAGATCTTTCTAATTCCACACATGCCATCATAATCAACACCCTTCATAAAAGCGATATCTCGGCCGCTCGATGATTTGTTTGACTTATGTGCCAGGCCCGGTCAGAACTGAATGGATGTGTTCAATTAAGTTCTATGTTGAATAAATATGAGATCGAGAAACTAAACGCTGGACTATGATTGTCTCCGCATGATATCTGAACAGAGGCCTGTACGATCCCTTATCTAAAGGACAGAACTGATAAAGATCAAAGTTGATAGCGTCTTTGAGAGCTACGATTGCTAATCGGTTTGTGTTTGCATATATAGTTACTAGACTTATCCAAGTGAGAGACTTTTTGATTAGTGTCTAAGGCTATAACTATATTTGGTAAGTACTTGACCCGGTTGAGCATGGTCCTTTTGGGTTGCCTTCACCATAGCAACTTGACAGGATGATTTATAATGAGAGAAGAAATATTATTAATATATTATGAGAATAATATAAGGAATAATAATATTGTTATTTTTTTTAATATAAGTCATAAATTAATTAGGAATTAATTTGGTGACTTAAAGAGATTAATTAAATAAAGGGGCATAAACTGTCAATTGTATGATAGTTGTATTTTGGGCTGTGATTCCTTATGAATAAGAGGGTGGACGATTTTAGGGTTTGGAAGAGCCTAGAAATCGTCCAAAAGCTTATCAATAAGGATATTGGATTGCTTAGGGCCTAAGTTATCCAATTAGGGTTTTACGGGTGAAACCCTTGGAGGCTCACTAGTATATATAGACCCATGGAGTCAAGGAAATGGGAACCCTTGTTATTGGAGTAACCTTGGCCGATTTCTCACCCTCCTCTCTCTCTCTCTCTATTATCATCCTCTTGCTAGTTGGTGTTTGTAAGCCATTAGAGGAGTGACAATTATGACTCTAAGCTCTAAAGACAAGAAGATTCAAGCAAGCAACTCAAGGTACTCCTTTAGATCTGATTTCTTATGTTATGAATTTAATTTTTATACTAGATCTATCAATATACGTCTTGGATACATTGCATGTTCAATTAGAGAAACCTAGATCGAAGCATTAGGGTTTGCATGTGCACATAGGAAAGTTCTTATGGCTCAAACCCATCAAGAGAGACCCTTGGATATTATATTTATTTTAAGAAAATAAATAAATAAAAGAAAACTTCATACAAGGTCCCTAGATAGTTAAATGATAGAAATACCCTTCGTTTAACGTTAGAAAGCTAACGGAGTTAACAAAAAGGACCAAACATCAAAAGTTTTGAAAGCACATGGACTATCTATGAGGTTTTTAAACCACATGGACTAAATTTCAGATTTTGGGTAACCACTGAGACCATTTATGATGTTTTTTCACTAATTTATATGCATATTTAAAATTTTAAAATTGTCAATTTGTTTTAAATTAAATTTTTTAATAACCTTCTTTAATTCAAGTTTTCAAATTTTTAGTAAGTATTAATGACTATTTATGTATAATTGATTTGTACAAAAAACTTTCTGTTTTGTATCACTTACAATACAAGATATGATTAATATGTTGTATAATATATATATATATATATATATATATATATATATATATATATATATATATATATATATAGACACACACACACACACACGCTAGTGGTATACTTATGCAATGCGACAGACATCAAAGTAGGGGCGCTAAATCGATTCGTTCTAGGGGCGTGGAATAGTTTTACAAGGTGGATATGTTTTTTTGGAAAATATTTTGTGCCTTCAAAAAACAAAAAAATATGATGACAACATGTTAAACTCACCATCGCTCTCTTTTATCTAAAAGAGGTAATGGTGAGAAGTGAGAAATCGGGAAAATAAGTATGATGTTTGTAAAAGTGTATAATCATAAAATAGAAAAAGGTTTACAATTTAGTATTTATTGTAATATACATTTAACGGTAATCTTGTAACACAAAAAGATCAATCGTTGTTCTTTCAAAACAATGTTAGAGAGAAAAAAGATCAATCGTACATGGTGTTGAAAAGACATCGTTTCCTCTTCAATGATTTTATTTCGAGCAATATTGATTAATGAAAACTTAACAAAACTTTTATTTTCAAGCAATATTACCTAATGAAAACTTAACTGCTTCCTAATTTTAACGAAGGTTACATTTATTAACTTTTATAGATGACATCTTAATTGGAGGCTTAATTTTTAATTTACGAATTAGCAATTCGTTGTGATATAATTTGCATCCCCAATATTTGATAATACATAATAGAATTTAATTTATCAATTATCGTGCAACCAAACACTTTAGAAAACAAATTACAAAAGCTTAAATTTTGACATCAACGAAAAGACAAACAATTCGTCTGTTTTTAACGATTTTAAATTTCATAATCAACTACTCAATCCATTGTATCCAAATTTGGTAAGAATTAGTGGCGATTTCAACATTCCGTAAAGTATTACTTGTTTGTGTATGCTTCACTTGTTTGTACAACAAGCTTTATATTGTATATGTAACAGCCCAATAATATGGTCTAAAATTTTCGTTTTAAATCATTAATAGAAACCATAATATCATTCATCATATAAAAATCATAAGTCGTGTATCTCAAAAATATCATAACAACTGTCAATATATAAAAATCACATGTCCAAATATCAGAGTAAATCATCCTAAGATAAAAACTGTGGTGTGTGTCATGCAGTCATCCCAAGCTCTTCCCCTTGCTGGCGGAAGTCCCTGAAACCAAAACTGAAAACTATAAGCACGAAGCGTAGTGAGTCTACCCAAACTACCACATATCATATACATATCACATAATCACATATCTATATATTGTGGTCCCCGCCCGACATCAGACTGCATCTCGCATCGGGCCCCGCCCGACATCGGACCAAAGTCTGGTATACATATAACATATCAACAAGCATATAACATAAACACGTAGCATAAAATATAAGCATTCCTTGGGCTTGCCCCGACATCGGACCGAAGCCCGGAACATATAATCATAACATATAAGCTAAACATTCATCGGGCTTGCCCCGACATCGGCCCGAAGTCCAGAACACATAAACAAACACATGCAAGAATCACGAAGACATTAAGCATACAAACAATCCTCGGGATTGCCCCGACATCGGACCAAAATCTGGCATACACTAACATAAATAAACGAACTAGAATTGGTGCCTTCGACCTGTTCCTACTAGAGGAAAACCCGCCTCGTAAGCTAACTGTGAAATCTCGCGTGAGGAATCTCTGACAGCTTCTCCAACGACTCCTCGACTGTCATTATCACAATAGTCACTTAGTCAAAATTTGATAATCCTTCTTAGGGTAAAATGACCATTTTACCCAAGGTCAAAGTCAACATTGTCGTCAAAGTCAACATTCTGGGTTGACTCAACTCGCCGAGTTGATCTATCAACTCACCGATTTCTATAAATCAGAATCCTGCAATCGCGATCCAACTCGTCGAGTCACCCCCTTGACTCGTTGAGTTCCCTGACTACTCACAGTCGCGATTTAGCGAGTCAAATCGTCGAGTCATCCTCCGACTCGTCGAGTTCTACCATATTTAGCATCGGGACAAAACACTTCAACTCGCCGACTTTCTCTGTGAACTCGACGAGTTACTATATCTGTTTGAGCCATTTTAACGGATTAAGCTCCTACACTTCAGATCTAAGCTTCTTGTTTCTCATGCATACTAAAAATGTCCTTTTAAGGGTAAAGTTTCCAACTTTACCCATTAATACCCTCATTTGACGGGTTTAGCTCAAACCCTAAGTCTTTAGGACTTAGATCTTGGTCCACAAGTCATCCAAACTCCAATCCAAAGCATACAAACATAGATTTAGGCCTTAGACATCATTTGAACACGTAAAGCTTCCGTCTTTTCCTCCATCCATGACCTTTTGGGGCTTAAAAGGCCAAAATGACATCTTAGAGTTTTCATGGGAGCTCCAATGGCATAAAGTTTGCACCTTTATGCCATAACAACCCTTAAAGGTCCTAGATCTGGAAGAATACCCACTTGGGTCGTCCATTCTCCAAAAGCTAACATTCTTAGACCAAAAACTCCCATAAATGTGAAATAAAGAGATCAAAGAAACCATTGAGCAAGTTTGAGACCTGCTTACCCGAAAATGTTGCAAATGAAGTGTAGTTTCTGGATCTACTCTCTTCCTCTTGAGCCCTCTAGCTTCCTATTCTTCCACAAGCTTCAAAAACACAAGATTTCTCTCAAGAAGGTCTCACAAGATCACACAAGGCTCTAGGGTTTCGTGGCTAGGGTTTTAGGATTTGGAGGCTGTAAATGAGGCTGGCATAATGGGATTAAGATGCTTAAATAGGGTGCAAAACCCTGAAATTAGGGTTTCACTCTGGCAGTTCTACTCGTCCAGTAGACTTCAAAAGCCCTCATACAAATCCCTTTCCTACTTGACGAGTTTGGGCCTCCAACTCGTCGAGTTCATGACTAAAAAAATGAGTATCATTATAATTTAAAAAATACTAGGAACCCGGTGTAACAATATACCTCTTAGTTTCAAGATTTGTCAAATATGCTTTATGATATAGTTTATATATATATATATATATATATATATATATATATATATATATATATATATATATATATATATATATATATATATATATATATGATAGTTCTTTTTGAAGACATCAGCTAAAATGAAGACAATGAGGACAATTTTAAACCAATAATTTTCCTGAATTAAGTAATTTTGGTAATTAATAAAACATTATTATCAAAGATAGATTAATAAATATATAAGGGCAATATGGTAAAAATAAAAAAGATAAATAAGGAAGTAGGATTTCTGGAGGATTTTTAGGGATTCTTGTAGATAATTTTTTTTTCAAAAATTATTTAGGATTTTATAGTTTGAATTTTTAAAACACTAATTTTTTCTTGATTATTGAAAAAATACATGATTTGAAAAAAACTATGCAGATTCACGTTAGAATGTTCAAAACGTTATATTTATGTGTATATATCATTATAAAATTCTAATGAGAATATTATAAAACCAATTAACATTGCAAATTCATACTACAATGTATAAAATTCTACTTTCGCTTCCTGAGTCGTATAGTTAGTTTGTTGAGAACTTTTATATGAGCGACCACGACGTGACCCTAATTGATCTTGCACATATTTTGATTGTTGTTGAAGCAGAAATGCTTAAGAGCATAAATGAAGCAAAAGCGTTTGAAGGATCAAATTCCAAAGTATCCATGGACGTTGACAATGGTGGTCCAGAAAAATTTCTCTTCCCAATGGAAAGGGATCGACCA
This sequence comes from Lactuca sativa, assembly GCF_002870075.4. Taxonomy (NCBI): domain Eukaryota; kingdom Viridiplantae; phylum Streptophyta; class Magnoliopsida; order Asterales; family Asteraceae; genus Lactuca; species Lactuca sativa. The sequence continues at coordinate 4,878,079 of NC_056623.2, read as the reverse complement.
AGGTCAAACCATTTGATCGTTTGGTAAAGAGAAAGGCTAGTTCTGAGATAGTTGGATGTGTTGATCCTAAAGAGTCCATATATTTTTGTTGTCAATTGAAGGGACATTGGTTGCGAAGCTTTCCAGACTACCTGGAAGATCTTAGAGATGGTAAAGTCAAATCGTGTGAATCTACTTCAGGTATATCCATTATCTAACTCCATTATCTTAACAAGTTCCCATTCATAGATTCTTAATATATGATGTGATGATCACATTTTGATGGTCTTGCAGGATCTAAGTGAAGGACGGAAGCTTAAGAAGAATGAGCTAATTCTAATCGTAAGAGATGGATTTCGGTCATATGGTTCAATGATCAGAATTTGGAGCTACTACTTTGGAGTTATGATAATTTAATAGATTTCTTAGGAAATGTCTAGAAACATAGTTTTTCATTTTATGCATTATAAGTAAAAGCTCCAAACAATTTCATTTATTATCAATAAAAGTGAAAATTTTTGGTTTATCTAGTTGGTTTACTTTATATTTCCTTATAATGACCTTTATGAAAGTGTTTGTTGCATTTCTATTATTAGCAATATTAATTGTGGATTTGATTCTTATTATTTCATTTGTGGTAATGTCATAATTGACCAAAGTGATAACGAATTCTCAAGTTTCAAATGGATAGAAACTTGGGGTCATGCAATGTGAATTGAGTGATTTATGAGAATCTTGATCGTTTGAAGATTGTGACTAATTCATTGATCACATGTTTATGTGAGTTGAAGTGAAGGACTAATGGATCTGTACATGTTGGTATGGACTATTTAGATCCACCACAAAGGACGATAAGTATATTCATCATAATTTATTGATGCTTCGATAAACGTGGTTGTGTTTATAAGATTAAGCATAATTCTGATGCTTTAAAAAGTTTCGAAGAGTAGCAAAACGAATAAGAATAATCTATTAGGTAGAAAGATAAAAGTTTCTCTAATCGGAAAGGAAATGAGAGTACTTTAGCATCATGTTTTATGATCATCTTAATGATTGTAGAACTATATCACGATTGATCCTCGAAGAACATTTTAGAGAAATTGTTTGACTAAGAAGAGGAATCGGATATTGGTAAAATGGTTCAATCGAGAGATGAGTCATACTTCGTTTCTAATCAAGTTTTAGAGTCATGCTCTAGTTACTACACATCGTATCTTGAAACTTATTTTATACTAAGAAGGTTTATAACACCTCATGAAATGTGGAGTAATAAAGTTTTCTTACTCTAGCACATTTTGTGACAACGGTCAATTTTGGCTAAGTCAAAGTCAACTAAAGTCAACAAATCAAACCGGTCAACCCATCTAATCCTTGTATATTAGGGTTTCCATTATGTTTCTTATTGAACAACTCGCAATCTTAATACAAAGTATCACTTAGAGTTTCACGTGTTCGGAAACTCTAAACCCTAATTAGGGCAAGTGATGAAACTACTAGATAAAACATTATTCCTTAACCCTCGGGGGCATATGACAATCATAACAAGACTTAACGAGGTTTGCAAACCTTGAATTACAAAGCCAAACACTCAAAAAGGTCACAAAAGAAGTCTCTCTCAATCTCTTTCACTATAACTCTCCCAAATCTCTCTCTGTATGGGAAATCTCTACAAGAATGTGAAATTTCTCCCAAATATCTCCAACAATGTGAAATCTCTCCCAAATCTCTCTCTGTATGAGAAATCTCTCCAAGAATGTGAAATCTCTCCCAAATCTCTCTCTGTATGAGAAATCTCTCCAAGAATGTGAAATCTCTCTCTATATGAGAAATCTCTCCAAGAATGTGAAATCTCTCCCAAATCTCTTCAAGAATGTGAAATCTCTCCCAAATCTCTCTCAAAACCTCTTTTGATTTATTTTAATCATTTGGGACATCTCGACACTTCACATGGTGAAAAACCATTCGAAACAGGAAAATACATTGGAAAATAGTCTTTTAGGACTGAAGTCCCTCTATAGGTAACAAACCCTCCTTGAGCCGAAGCCCCAAGAACCAAGACCGAAGCAGCCATCGGACCGGACCGGAACTGCTGAGGACCAAGGCTGATGAAGACCTGCAACGCTGAACCGAACCCGGAACTGAGCACCGCATCTGACCTACGCCTGCGGTCCCTCCTGACGAGCTGCCTGCGGTACCTACTCGGACCGCAGTCCCTTCCCCCTCGGATCCAATTCACCAACTAAGCCACCACTCTGGTTCTAAGGCTGCTAAGACCGGAACCCTCGCCCTAACTTCAGATTTCTCATTTTTCCACCTGGTTTTCGACCACGACTCAGTTTTAAGTCTGTTTTTAATTATTTTAACGAGGGATTTTCACCAAAAATTATATTTTTACATATAAGGCCCCATATATTCTTAAATTCAGCATATTTTTAGCGAAATCCTTATTTAAGAATAAAATCTATTAAGTAAGATCTTGTGGTGGAGTGTTGACTTTGCCATAGTGTATGACACAAGCAACCACCCCCATGCCCATTTCCATGACCAACCATTGTCCTTCCACCATACCTGATCATTCAAGAGTACTTTCCCCACCATTTGACCAGCCACACTCTTGGTCAAAGGCTGAAAACTCTTATCTCGCAACACCCTTCTCTCATTTCTCTCATTTCCACCCAAAGAATAAACACATTTCTGTCTCTCACTTCTCCCTCCCTCAAATTCGAGATTCAAGGGCTGATCATCAAGTTTTCTCTCATTTGTGGTAAGTAATATTATCCTCCTTATTATTATTTCACTTACTTCTACTCAAATCATAGATACCTTACATAAACATCATCACAATTGTGTTAGATCTTCAAATCTTCTAGGCATCTCCCAAGTATCCTCGAGTTGAACACTTATTTTCTCTATCATCCATCTATTTAAATCACTCAAGGTGAGTTCATACCCCTATCTTTTCATGTTTTTCTTAAGTTTTAAAGGGGGGGGGGGATACAAGGTAAAACACTAAGAACACAACTAAACTCATCCAACAGCTTTCATCTGAAAAGTTGAGTCTTATTCACGGACTGTTTTGACTATCTTCAACTAAATATCTTCCAAAACTGTTTAGTATGAAAATATCTCAGGTTCATACCTTTAAAATGACTACTTGTACATCTCTATACGATTTTTCTACAATTTATGGTGATTTTTACAAAACTGCCTATCATTTTATAAACGAATTCGGACCAGTCTATGAATATGAACATTTTAACACAAGTTAAGGACTTCCAAAAATCATAATAAAAATTATGAACAAACTAGACAAATTTTATGAACTCTCAGAATTTACGGATTCAATTTCCTACTTCGTATGATTTTTCTATGACTTTTCTAAAACAGTGTTGAAAGGTTAAAAACTAGTTAACACCTTACAACTTGCATAATACTTTGTAATATGTTGAGCAAAGTTTATAACCATAAGTTCTAAATATTGATTGTATTATCTTGATTAGTTTATCATCATACACTGAAATTTAGTCATTCATGATAAGGTTTACTCAATCATTTCGAACACATATAACAAACTTCAATAAGCATAGTTTATGGATTCTACTACATGAAAAAGGTTTTACTCTCAAAACAAATGGGTTTTCATATCCTACGTAATAAACTATAATAGTAATAGTTTAAGGATTTCATATCACTAATATACTCAAAAAAGGTGATTTTACTTCCTCCACGGAAGAGGTTTTAAGATCAAACTATGTGTAAACTAGTTAACTTAGGTTGTGAGGCAATTCTCTCCCCGTATGTTCGAGTACGGGATCCCAATTTTTGTAAGTTATACCAGAGTCTCTTGTAGGGAGAGCATGATAATTGTGTATAGATCTATATTGGGTTTGACACCCCACACCTTGCTGCTAGCTACAGTGGGACCTGCAGGTCTACGGGTGACAAAAGTCATAATATCTTAACGTCTGAAAAATGTTGTGCAGGATATTTCTTGTCATAGTATGGTTATAGCGACTCACATAGGTAGTTAACAATATTTCAAGTTTACATGGAAACTTTTACCTTGAAAAAGGGTTTATTTCTAAATCAAACGAGTTTATGGCGATTTAAACTTACATGAATTACTTTAAGTATGGTAAAATAGTTGTATACTTTCGGTCTTAGAATTAAAGACAACTCATAACACATAAAGTTTATGGGATTTTTCTCAAATCAAAAATGGTTTTATGCCGATTTAAAATCACTTTTATATCTTTAAGTATGGAAAATACTTGTTCATTTTCGATCTTGGGATTTAGGACTACATAACTTTTATAAGGAAAATATTGGATTTTCTTTGGAACATATTTCTATTAACACTACATCTCGTCTAGAATTGTTAGACTTCAACGGTTCATTTAACTAAAATTGTTAGACTTCAACCACGGGGGACCGACTGACAGAGCCCTCCCGGAAAAGACCCGGCAGATCGCAAACATCGGGGGATTAAAGCAGGGAGACTACAAACCAAGTTCGGAAACTGCGCGCTACTATAGACCCTACCGTCTCACGTACCCGAAACTTGGAAAGAGACTACTATTTCAGAGACCAACTTTCTTTTTAGGACCTTATCACCGCTTGGGCAGAGACAAGAGAGTAACAGGGTAGACGCACGACATTCAAAGAGAGGATGATTGCAGCCAAGCATCGATTGGCAGAGCTGTAAGGTGCATCGACTTTTCCTCAAGCATCACAAGGGACGGATCGTCATGAGTAGAGTTCATACCGCTCACAAGACCTTGTAAATTAGGTTCATGAGTATGCGTTGGTGCTACTCTATTCTATTTGTAAGCACAACACTACGATTTAAGCGGTTATACTAATCGGGAGATCTATTTGCTATCAAAACTTTTCCTTACATGGATGTGAGGTAGACCTGCATCGAGGTCAAAATTTTATTTGAAACCATAATTACTAGAATCACATTAACAAGATGGGCTTAGGACATTCCTAACAAACTCGAAGGTCTATTTAGTCTTAATTATATAACTAAGCATACATCAATTAGCCGTAAAAAGGACCTAGCTTGGATCAAATTACAAGGTTTCACTTGGATACAGAACTACTAAAATACATGAGTTTATCCTATATAGACTCTCGTTATGAACTGTTTTCAGAACATTATAAACAACCGAAATACGTTACAAATTGAACTAAGATAAACATAGTTAGAAAACTCGCGACGTATAGCCATTCTAAAAACTCATTATCGTCTTACCTTTAAAATTTTTGATGGAAAGGTGCCTTCTTCGTAGACCTATAGGGTGCGATCATACGAGCACTAATACACCGGATCCCATCAAAACTCCTCGACTAAGTGTGTTTGGACAAACATGATCCTAAGATGAGTAAAGCTTAACGCCTGTACTAAACCTACTTCTACCCACTACCATCACTTTGTCTTAGGAACGTTAGCAGAAACACTAAGATTAGTACCACAATGTGAAAAAATTTATATATGTGAATATAAATCGTAAGAATGCACTTGAGATAATTATCCCCACTCACGAAGCCGTTTTTCATCGTGAAACAGAGCTATGTCTTCACCAAGAGGCAACCAACCAACTAGCAAGGCGCCAACCCTGCAGATAGACTTTGCTACTTTTCAAGCTGCAATCACGGCAACCGTGGCAGCCGTCATGGCGCAACTCAGTGCTAAACAAGCCAGCAGGCACAGAGATGGTGTCAGAAATACTAACTGCAATAACAATCAAGAACACCAGCGGGCATCTACTAACGAAAAAGCCTCAGGCCACAAACCTACGAACAAGAAGCAAAAGTTTTGGAACAAAAAGGAGCGCAACCTATCTCAAAGATTCACTAAAAGACAACAACCCATGGCCACCCCTACAATTACGATAGCAGACACAACACATGCCTCGACATCAGCCACAACATCTATCGCTCAAGCACCATACAGGCAATATATGGGAACAATTCCAAAGTGTAACAAGTGTAACTACCATCACACATGAGCTTTCCGGATTCCACGCTGTATCAACTGCAACAAGAAAGGGCATACCGTCCTCTTCTGCAGGAACCCGACCTAGCACATCACTTCAACCACCAATACCGGTGTAAGTCCAGTATGCTGCCTATACGGTGAAGCAGGACACTTCAAGAGAGAATGTCCAACTGAGAAGAATGACGGGGGAGCAGGAAGAGTGTGATGAACAAACCAGCAGGAGCAACAAGGAAACCCTATTAGGACTTTTGTAATGTTTCCAACGACAAAAACGTTTAAGTACCACATGTTTGTAATGAATTTGGTATGCTTGCTAAAATTTCCGTCTTTCTAAAAGTAGTTAAAATACTCTCTCCTTCGAATCAAATCAAAGACATTCATATATGACCTTAGGATCATTACCTGTAAGATGTGATGACTTTGTGCATACATTGGGTTAATTATAATCAAAATACTAAAGACTTAAAGCAAATAATTCCATCCTGACTCCTGTTCCTTGTCTAGTAGTGGGATTAGGGTGAAGCCACCCACTCGACGATTTCACCAATATCAAATTACATACGACGTACATATACCGCTCGATCATAGAGTGACCTGTCAGAGATCATGCTATAAAGTATCATTACTTGCTATAATAAACCGCTCACTACCAGTGCTAGACGCTGAGGTATGAATCATCTGCAATAATAACAACATCAAACAAAACAGAACACACTGAAAAGAAACACAGGATACTCTATACCTCTAATGAGAACTTCTTACGAATACAACTTAACACATATCTAACCTAAAAAGATACTGTTGTCATCATTAGATTTCGATCGGCATATTCCTCACCCTCCCTATTTAACAGCTACGAAAAGACCCTTCACCTAACCCGCTAAATATCAAAACCTTCGTCTCCCATAAACATAAATCCTGATGGGTTTGAGCCATAAGAACTTTCCAACGTGCACATGCAAACCCTAATGCTTGGATCTAGGTTTCTCTAATTGAACATGCATTTCATCCAAGACTTTCAATCATAGATTTAGTGTAAACAAACAATTCATAACATATGAAATCAGATCTAGAAGAATACCTTGAGATACTTGCTTGAAAACTTCTTCTTCTTGGAGCTTAGAGTCACAATTGTCACTCCTCTAATGGCTTACAAACACCTACTAGCAAGAAGATGATTTGAGAGAGGGAGAGAGGTGAGAAATCGGCTCTAGGGTTTCCTTAATCATAGAGTGGCCGATTTCTCCAACCCTAAGGGTCTATTTTTACTATGAGCTCCTAGGGTTTCACCTTAAACCCTAATTGGATAACTTAGCCTCAAAGCAATCCAAAGATCCTTCTAGATAAGGCCTTGGACGATTTTTTAAGATATCCATATCTCTAAAATCGTCCCTTCCCATATCCATAAGGATTCATAGCCCAAAACACAACTATCACACATTTGACAGTTTATACCCTTTTATTCAATTAATCTCTTTAAGTCACCAAATTAATTCCTAATGAATTTATGACTTATATTAATCAAATAATATTATTATTCCTTTAACATAATATTCTTATAATACATTAATAATAATAATATCTCTTATCTCTATATATAAATCACCCTGTCAAGTTGCTATGGTGAAGGCAACCCAAAAGGACCATGCACAACCGGGTCAAGTACTTACCAAATATAGTTACAGCCTTAGACACTAATCCAACAAATCCGACACGGACCTCTGGGTCATCTCTCGCTGTGAAACCCCAAAACACTCACCAGAGGAGTATTATACCTTCCGAAACCTTACCACAAGTATTTCCAAAAGACCCTTCGGGAATGTCACGCATACAACAAATAACGTTCAAGCACAGAAGCTTGGGACGGATATGGTTAGTCTACCACTACTACGTGTATACGCGAGGTTAATGTATAATTAAGATCTACGGACATTGGATGTGTGCTTCCGCCCTATTTCCTGTTCCTCGTGTGGTTGTGGACTTGGGGCAGAGTCACCCATCCAACTGTCTTGCCAACCTTAAGTACATACGACCTATATATGCAAGTTAATGATAGATGGACCAGGTACGAGTCCCACCAAGAACTTCGGGACCAGGCTACCAGGAGGACGAGTGAACGTCCTATCATCCGGATAAGTCTAGTCGTGTAACTCGAACACATATGTTCCCTACCGATCTAATCAAACAAGAAACACTAGATCAGACCCTATGCAGTGCTACGAGGAGAAGCTATCACTTATGACTTAGTACAAATTCGAGAAAGGTTGAAAACACCTCGAGAACACGACAAAACCCAAATAAGTCTTACCATCTATATAAAAATACAGGGTTTTTACTAGTGAATCTATGATGGCTAGTGTAAACATTATGGTCATACATCATCAAGATCCTATGGACTTAGAATGAGTGATCTCGCCCTATTTCCTGTTTCTTGTTTGGTTGTGTGCTTAAGGCGAGGCCACCCATCCAAATGCCCTTGCAATCTTAATGATGTACGACTAGTTTACATCAACCAATTATAAAAGAACTGGTAAGACTCGTAATGGAAATCTCGTCACAATTTGTTGAAACATTCGTAATACTGGAACTCGCTAACTACATTATAAGACACTCATAGTGGTAATGCCAAGTGTAAGGTAGAGAGCATAAAGGCACACGTAGAATACACTATCATTCCAAAACAATAACTTCTTTTAAATTGAATCAGCTCAAGTTACGATAAGAAATTCGAAGGTCATCATTTAACATCAGGAAGGTTGTTCCCTACCATATCAATTTCTTATACTACGAAAATTTCCCCCATCTTTCTTCTAAATTCTTGAAGTCCCAGTCGAAACACTAATTTCGGGACGAAATTCTTTCTAACGGGGGGATGATGTGACAACCGTCAACTTTGGCCAAGTCAAAGTCAACTAAAGTCAACAACTCAAACCTTTCAACCCATCTAACCCTTGTATATTAGGGTTTCCATTATGTTTCTTATTGAACAACTCGCAATCTTAATACAAAGTATCACTTAGAGTTTTCACGTGTTCGGAAACTCTAAACCCTAATCAGGGCAAGTGATGAAACTACTCGACAAAACATTATTCCTTAACCCTTGGGGGCATATGAAAATCATAACAAGACTTAACGAGGTTTGCAAACCTTGAATTACAGAGCCAAACACTCAAAAAGGTCACAAAAGAAGTCTTTCTCAATCTCTTTCACTCTAACTCTCCCAAATCTCTCTCTGTATGAGAAATCTTTCCAAGAATGTGAAATCTCTCCCAAATCTCTCCTAGAATGTGAAATCTCTCCCAAATATCTCTCTCTTTGTATGAGAAATCTCTTCAAGAATGTTAAA